>NC_079291.1:86743022-87043022 GCF_023638135.1 Falco biarmicus
AGCAGAGCACCTGGCTGTGCAAGACATCAGTGCAGCGTGGAGGAGCCAGTGTGCAGGCTCTATGGGCTCTCTGCAGTCTCTTGCTGCGAGGGCCCTTCCCCAACACGGTAAGAACTGCCACGCTGCTCAGCCATCCCAGCCCCACACCCCAGGGGCTGAGCACTCACTGGCAGCATAAACCTCCTTCTCCACCATGCCATCGTTCTCTTCACTCTCCACCGACAGCCAGTCATTCACCAGGAAGAAGTAGCTCTTGCTGCTCTGCAGGTCCCGGACTATGACGTGCTGCAGGTACCAAGAGGGGCTGAGTCCTAAAAGTTAAGAGATGAAGAAATGTGTTTCATGTCAGACATTCCCTGCGTGAAGCTGCAAAGGTGAGAGGGCAGCACAAGCGCCCGTCAGTGTGACAGCAGAAGTTACCCCGTGACACTACCTTCATCGATAGGAAACGCAGGTACCCAAGCAAAACGCTTGGCACAGCCAGGTCACCTCCTGGGCTGTACAGACATTTACAGACGCTGCCACAGTGCACAGCACGTTGCACCGTATGTGTATGGGATGACAGCTGACCAGTTTTCACACTTCCCTGTGATGGAGACTCCACGTCCCCCTCCCCAGTAATCTTCCCCCAAGCCAGTGGGTCACCACGGTCTCCCATCAGGCTTAGTCCAGACTGTAGGCCCAGGTACCTCTCTCCTGGCCCAGAGCCCGGTTGTGACCTGTGATGGCTGTCTCAGCCCCATGTGCCCCCTCACGTCTCACCTTTATTGTCGTGCCAAATGCGGATGCGCCAGATGCTCCCCAGACTTCGTTCTGTTGCGATCTGAAACACATCGAGGCTGTTGCGGTGGAAGGCGTTTTCTCCATCCAGGTGTCTGTGACCACTTTTACTGTCTACACCGTACAGGGCGATCCCCACATGGGCCGTGGTACCTGCCAGAGTTGATGGGTTCAGTTAGGGAAGTCCACCCAAGGTGGAGCTGTTTCGCAGCCCTGCCTTCCTGTCAGTGACCTGGTACCAGATGCAATGACCCTTCAGAAGGGCCACCTGGAGGCTGGGGAGGAAGGAATGTGCTCAAGAGCCATCTCACACCCAGGGATTGTGTTACAGCCTGGAGGGCAGCTGCTCAGTTTGGCTTGGTGCATGGACTTTGGCATGCTCAAGGTTTTCCTCTCTGGAGGGGACTTATTCTGACATTCCTTGCCTTGCTAACACCCTAATGGGAGGAGATGTTTATTCTGGATGTTTTTTCCACCAAGTAGCTGAAAGACTTGTTTTCTTTGACTTCTCTCCGGTACCATTTGCCAGATGCTCCTTGGTCTACCTGCTCAACCTGGATGGTCCTGGGGGAGAGCTTCAGGAGAAAGCTGCTGCCAGTGGTTACACTAAGATCAATGGCAGCATGTTTCTGGCGGTGACACGGTGGCACTCCAAATCTGTTCTTGCTTAGAGCTTCCACATCCCAGCTGCCTGGATTTCCAAGTCCAGGGTGATGTTTCTGGCAGTTCTAGCTACAAACCCAGCCGTGGATCAGAAAGCCAAGCTTTCTGCCTTCATGCCGCTGGGAAAGATTCAGGTGGCAGAACAAGTGACGGATGCTGGAGGACAGCAAAATGGTCCACCTAAAGGGCCCACAAGGCCTGGATGCTTCTGCAGGAGAGGGTCAGAAGTGAGGAACAATCACTGCCTCTGGGCTGCTCCTGCAACCACAGCCCAGCCAGGGAAAGCAGGCTGGGCGTACTGCTGTACTGGGTGGTTCCTTCCAGCAGGAGTTGCTTGTCCCACCCCAACAGCAAGGAGTGGGGCAGTATGCTCTTCTCCACAGCTGTTGACCTGCCCCATCATCACAAAATAACAACTGTGAATGCTGTGGGAAGCCCTGAACCGACTGCCTGCTCAGTGCTGCTTCAAACACCAACTCTGGGCCCTGCAGGGGAACATTTGGTGCATGATGTGCTGAGGTGAGATCTCAGGGGAACCACACAGATGTCACACTAGGAATCAAGCACAGGAATAGACTGGGGACTAACCTGATCCTCTGCCCCAGCCAGTTTTCACCAGGATCTCGTATTTGTACAGCCCGTTCTTCCCACAGAAGGGTATCACCCCTACTCGGTTAATGTCAATCATGTCCAACTTGTGCACTATCAGTGCAGCCACCGAGTAGGTCACAAAGCAGACGGCACATGTCAGCAGAACGATGTAGTTGAGACCTGGACCTGGAGCCTAGAAGAAAAGATGTATCTTGAAAGGCACTCTCCTTCCCCAGGAGGACCCCCCTCCATTCCCCAGGAGTCACGCTGCCTCCTTCCTGGCTATTACCATCGTTCACCAACATGACACCACCTGCAAAGAGAGACCTCTCCCCGCACAGGCCATGTGCAGCATACTGCAGCAGCTGGCCAAAGCTGCTGTAGCAGCTGCCGAGAGCTCTCTGCTCCCACTTACATCACACAGAGCGAGCTAGGAAGAGCCTGAACACCCCTGGGAGGCAGGGAGCAGCTGCCGGGTGCAAGCTCCCTGGGAGAAAACAGTGCTGGGTGACAGCTGGGAGGAGTGTTTGGCATCGCACTAGGAGGTGAACACACTGCGAGGTGTCCAGGTAGAGACCAAAGCCATCTGCAAAGGTCTCTTTTTAGCAGCAGCAGCCAGGATTCACCATCAGAGGACAGAGCTCCTAAAGACTCTCAGGTACTTGTGCCAGCTGGGCACGAGTCAACCACGACCCAGCTTGAATGTGAAGTCAATGGGAGCCCAAGGCTTTCCTCTAGGTGACTACAATCCGTTCAGTGTGTGGTAACACTGCACAGCTCTGTGTGACAGTGCTTTGCTTTGTTTTACTCACAGGAAAGATGAACTGGACAGAGTTTGGGGGGACAAACAGACTGGCTCCAAAGGCAGTGAGGTGCTGGGTTAAGCACACAGCCTGGTCTGGCCTGGTCTCTTCCAGTGGGATGATCCCTTCTGTCTTCCACCGTTTCTCCTGCTCACTGAAGTACTGGCAGAGGGAGGTGTACAGCCCCAGAGTCACCTCCACCGGGGACCAGCTGAAATGGTTCGTGATGTTGAAGTAGTATTTCTGGATGGTGTCATCCGTTCTGGAGAAAGGAAAGACAGCAAGGAGTCATTATTAACTCGCCTGCTGAAGGGGCGCTAATCCTGTTCTGGTGGATGTGTGCCCACAGAAAGCACCCTGCTGCAGAGACAAGTAAGCCCACAATGAGGAGGAAAAGCCCAGTGAATGTGCTGTAATTTACATTCTGGGGTTCTACAGGCCACTTCAATTCTGCTTTATCTTTCAGCACATGGAGCACTATGTTGCACATCCCCTTTGCTGCGCTGGCAGCCTTGCACAGCTCTCCCACCTGCCCTTCCCTGTGTCCCACTGACCCACACAACACTTACATAGCTACTCTATGATTCTTGGCTGGGAGCAGATATGCTTATCAGGACGATTAATCCCTCTTCGAAAATTCTGTTATCAAAAGCCATGGAAGCTGTATCAACTTACACAACAGTGGCTCCACTTTTGCCCCACCTATTCCCAAGCTGCCTATCTTTTCTTCTCAGATAATGCCTCAGAATGGCTCATAAATAACATGAGGCACGGACACACAAGCTCCCAGGCAAGGCAGCAAGGCAGCAACTGAAGTCACAAGATTGACTGCTCTGATAAAAGGAACAGAGCTTTGCTGCAAAACCCAACAACACAACAGCAGTGCTTAATGAGCCACGCAGCAGGCAAGCAGGGTATACGGGAGCCCAGGAGGGAAAGTGTGTTCTCCTCCTGTCACACATTGGGAAGATGAGCTCTGAGGACAGAGGTGCTTTCATGCAGGTTGCACTGCAGATCAGGAACTAGGCTAATGCGTGGTGCTTTGCTCTGGGAAATGGTTTCATGAGCTGCACGAAGCAAGCCCTGAATGTGCAAAGGTCAGTGGGAGTCCCTCAGAGAAAGAGTCCTGGTAAAGATGGGCAGCTCTGGGATCAGCAGTGCACGGAGGATGAAAGCTTGGACAAGCAGCAATCAGACTACAGTAAGTATCAGGCAAGGGAGCAGAGAAAAGGGCAGTGTGGGGAGATTCATCATCAGGGCTTGTGATACTCACAGGGAACAGGATTTACAGCTCTAAAAAGGGGAACCCTCCCTCACCTGGATCAGAAAGGCAAATCACAGAGCACTGAGCTCCTTCTGCACCAGCGGCAGATATCTGGGAAGGAGGGAATGCCAGGGTTGAAGAGGTGCCAATACAGGGGTGCAGGAATGGCAGCTTGCAGCACCCTGCCCGGGAGAGCTGCCTCCTCCGAGGACAGAGGAGCACTGTGAATAGCTACAGCAGCACCAGCCCTGCAAAGTAGCCTGGTATGAACCATGGCAAGGCCCTGAGCATCCCTCACATACATCCACGGGACAGGCCTATGTGGGTGACAGGTACTACACGGGAGGCTTCTCTTACCTGGGTGAAGTGAAGAAGGTATAGAGCTTGTGGTCCCTTCCAGCCAGGGCATCCAGGCCGATTTTCTTAGAGGCACTACAGTTGTGCTCGTTGGGCTCTGGTTCGTGATGGAGATAAGCCATAATGAATGGCTCAGGCTCGCTTGCGATGTAGCGATCTGTGTGGGGACGGGGAGGGAAAACAAAAAGTACTTTTAAAAAACAGGGAGAGCTCAATGACAAGCCTGTTACCAGCAGTGGATGTTCAGGGAGGAGTATCAGGAATGCAGAAAGCCAGGAGAGATGCTCTTCCAGATTGCACCCTCTCAGTCTGCAGTTCAGACGACCCCTAAGGAAGAGACTCACGATACCACTACACCTGACCAAGACACAGACTGGACAAACTCCCTCCGGTGTTGATGTGGCTCAACAGAAAGGCTGAGAAAAACAAAAGGCTTCTCCATGCCACAATCCACAGGCAAGGATTACACTGGGAACTGGATAATGCCTGCGACAGATGGAAACTCAACCATGCAGTTGCTGGCTACACCTGACATCCCCTCCCACACCAGCTACCTCTTGACAGAGGTCTCCTTTGCTGCAACACCCAGCCCTCCTCTCCCAGGGGAAGAAATAGCAAAGAGCACAGAAAGTTGGATCTGTCCACACTACCGTTCAGGACTCTGTAAGTGAGCTGGAAGTGCAGCCCTGCTTCTCTGTTGTTGCTTTCCATAATCACAATTAAGTTCACAGATGTTCTTGCCTCGATGACTTCAGTGCCAGCAGAGAGATTGTCAGCATCTGTGTTGTTTGACACCATAACGGTGATGGCTTTCTCTGAGTCCAGGCTCCCAATGGGGATCTGCACCCCGTTGTGTGTCTGAAACTCCATGGAGGCGACCTTTGTGGACACAGTGTAGTTGCTGATGTAACCAAAAGGGAAAGGATTGGAGTCCACTTGGAACATGACTTGAATGACATCCGTCAGGTTGGAAAGGGTGGTGTTGAATGCCTGGGGGATGGAGAACTGGCAGTTTGGTGTGTTTTCGTAGCAAAGCAAGTTAAAGGGATCAGACCGCTTGCCTGTGGCCTTAATTTCTCCTCCCACCAGCTCAAGAGGCTCTTCATTCAGCACCCGAGACTTCATGAGGATGCGCATCAGGCTGGAAGACAGGTTGTAGGCTTTGGGAGCTAGCAGCAAATTGTGGGAATCAGCAAGCAGCTCCTGGGGCTTGGACTCTTGTGAAACTGTATTGACAAGGTGAATTAGGTCACCTGCCAGGAGAGAAATAAAGGTGCAAACAGAGGAAGTGGTAAATAGCCTAGATAACTGCTACAGTCTAGATAACATCTGATACCTTCCCAAAACAATCAGACAAGTCTTTCCTCAGTGTCTTCTCACTGTAAGTCTACACTGTGCACGTGACCTTCTGCACTCAAAGTGCAGTAGCCATAGCTAAAAATAGAGCTGTCAGCAATTCCTGCAGTCTCTCAGCTAATCTACAAAGTTTGGTGGTGAGTACTTGATCACAACAGGCTTTATTTTCCTCTTGTATAGTGACTAGAATGGCAGATTGGGAAACAGGGAAGGAATAGATAAAGCAAACATATGTTACTATGTTTTTGCACTATGAAGTGGAGAACACTCAGAAACGCGTAACAAGGAGTACAAGCAAGGTGTCTGCTTCCTCCCAGGGTAACCAGGTGGGAATTCCCACCCAGTGTTCACAGGTGCCCCAGTGAAGCTTGGTACCCTTCAGATTGCAACCAGGAAGGCAAGCATCTGGAAGCCATAGCTGTTACTCACTGTTTACAAAATGGGACTTCCCTGAACGATTAGTGAGTTTATTGACAACTGTCATATTTAAATGTCTGCAGAGACAGCTGCCAAAGCCAGGACAACCCTGAGAAAAGTGCAAGCAGAAGAAAGTACTGGGGTGCCACACTCCAAATGTTAGCTGTGATTCTCCTAACAGCCTGAAAAGGCCAAACTCCTAATGGTACAGGAGAAAGCCCACAAAGCTGCTCTCAGCAGACATCTGCCCAGCTCCTTGCACAGGGAGACCTGTGCCCTCAGCAGTATCGGGTCAACTGTCACCTGTCCCTGCAAGAACAAAACTCACCTGTGATATTGAGGATGTTGTCAGCGATGCCAGTTGGTGTCACAGTGCCCTGGGTCGTTTCTCCCTGTAGAATGGTCATCATGGTCTCTAGCTTGTTCAAGGTCCTTGTCAGGCATGACTTGCAAACCAGTTCCTTGCTCACCACCTGCAAAGGGAAACACAGTCTGAAGGAGCACACCCAGGGAAAGACAAAAGCAGCTGTGGGCAAGTTCAGCTGGCTCAGTCCCTCAACAATTCGTTCAAACATTTGTTCAAACACCATTTGCACTCTGAAAGTCACCCCTGCTCCTTCCAGCCCCTATGAGGTGACTGCAGAGACTGTGGCTGCTCTGCTCACACTGAGAGATGCCAAGAAACTGTTGATATCTCCAAGACTCTTCCATCCACCTCCCCTCACATTACAATCTGCCAGTGTACAGCCAGGCATGCCAGGAGTCTGATGGAGGTTGCATGAGGGTTGGAAAGAGCAACATAGGGCAGCATATTCATGTTTCCTGGAATTCACGTGTAAGGACCAAGCATCTCTCCTGCTGTTGTATCTCATGAGGACCCCTTCAGGGCTACACACTATTCCTACAGAAATCAACCAGGAGGAGCTGGATAGGATTCCTCCATCCACTCTGCTATCTTCAATGGAAGCAAGATTTAGCCCTAACTGAATCCATTTCAGTGTCCAAATACTCCTGAAAGCTGTGGGAGGGATCCTGCCACTCAGGCATGATGGATGTCCCTCCCTCTGCTCCCAGATGTATCCAAGAAACAGAATGTTCTAGCCATGGCCTGGAGCTCCCCGCACTCTCAAGGGCTGGATGGGAGGGACTGAGGCAACACATGGAAGCTGTTACCACAAACCCATTCCTAGCTTTTATTCATCTTTTTTCTTTTAAGCATCATAGGATTCAGACGTGATTCACCATATGTTTTGGTGAAGAATCAAAACAGCATCTTCAGGTCTAGAATTCCCCCTCTTCTGCTTTTATTTGTAAGCTAAGCAAGGACATACTGTGCAAATTATAGTCCACAAGGCACAGTCAGGTATCAAGAAGCTGAGGAAGAAAAAGGGTTATGGGGAAGAACCACCCAAGGGGAGCTGCTACTACTTAGGAAGGAGAATTGACTAAGACGACTAAGATATTTTTTTTCCCTTTCAGGAGAAATTCATTCTGATTTTTCCTCTTCTCTGTAGGTAAAATCAAGAAAGTATCAGCACTGATTGACACTTCTACAGGAAAGGAAATGTGTGAACTCCGTGCTGGTCTCAACCGCTTGGGAAATTCTAGATTACTGTTTTTCTAAGCTTTTCATTCCAAACCAGAGCACAAACTAATCCTGGAGTGTCAGCTTTTCCCGTGGAAAAAAAATTTCTATTTCTAGACCTAAGCTTCCACAGCGAGATCAAGTCGCAAGGCAAGAGCACGTCAGAGACACAGGAACGAACCAACCCAGCATCAGAATGACATGTGCTGAACCCCAAAATCCCTGAACAAAGATGAACAGAAAGAAGTGATTTTTGAGGTTTCCAGACTGTGAAGCAGAGAAAGCAGCAGCAGAATAAGGACTCTGTGGGTGGGATGCAGTAGTCTGTCCATCGTTTTGATGACAGCCTGTTCCTGCTGAGCAAGGTTGCTGACCTGGCTGGGGAGGTGATGCACAGCCAAGGCCAGGGTACCAGACTCCAGTCCCGAAAGCAAAGATCTGGGAGGGCAGGGAGGAAGAGCATGCCAGAGCAGACTGGCTGACCACCAAACCCCAAGCACATTATATAACTGGGCTCTCTTCCCTCTGCCCATCTGACAAAACACATAAAGCCACTCCTAAATCCACCAGGCAGCAGCCCCAGCACCGGGGAGCTGAAACTGCACACTGGCTGGGGAACACAGCACTTCCAGTCAGCAGCAGAGCAGAGCAGTGTTTCTAATCTTGTATGGTAGAAACAGGGCTGGAAGGAACATCAGTCCTTGGCACTGTCCCTTGGCTCAAGGCAGGTCCGGCTCTACTTGTGTTACTCCTGATAGGAGTCCAGCCTGTCCTCAGAGATTCTGTGACTCCCCCAACAATTTATTCCAGTGCTTCTCCAGTCTGTTGTGGCATCTCCTACAGACTCCATCTGCAAGCGAAGGAACCTGCTGCTAGTAAGCTGCCACACCAGGGCTGGTACGAGAAAAAGCACACAGTTCTGAGGTGCTGCCTTCCAGCACGTGAATACATCATCTTATCAACATCTGCTAGATTGGTGGCATGGCAAGGGGCAGAGCTCACAACACTTAGTACATCACCACAGAAACCCTAATGATGTCAACAAGCAACACCTGTCCTCCCTGTGTGGCATGTGTGGGGCAGAGAGACAGGGAAGCACATCAAGAATTGAAGAGCATCTAAGCTGCACCTGGAAGAGCGGGAGGCTGGAGGCGGTAGTGGGGAACATACCGTGCACTGCGCCAAGGCAGCTGAGATCTGCTGGATGTCATCAACTGTGTTCACATTCAACGAGTTCAGGGTTTCTGTGATGTTATTGCGAGTCCAGGTCCGGAGTTCGAATTCATTTCCAGCCTCAGATTCCAGAAGCATGGACCTCTCGTACTGGGAAGGAGAAAAGCAGGCAAAGTGAGGAAATGTATCAGGTTGTTTCAGAGGATGATCAGCTGTGCTAAGTCACCTCTTCCCTGCACTCTGTATCTCCCTGCCTGTGCTCTTCCCCAGAGGGTGATCTCATGAGCTGTTTTTTCAGTAGAACTCTCTCAATTTCACTTGTGCTCTCTAAGCAATTATCTTAACAGCCTTGCACTTGACAGCTCAGTAGTATACCAGTGTGCAGTCCTTATCCAGCTAAGCAAAGAGCCTGCGCTCAGGGGGATCACCCCTGCCTGGCTTCCAGGCATGCAGCAGGCTCTTATTGGGCAGCTGACCGAAATCCCTGCCTTGCCTATAGAGATGCACATGGAGGGGCTCAGCACTACTTTAGGTACAAGTGAAAGTGAATGCTGCCAGGAGGATGATGCTCCTGGACTGTGGATTAAAGACCTTGTATGCAGGCAGAAGATCCTTCTAGCTGCACTAGCTCAGCAGTCAGAACAAGGTCTCCTTAGCACCCATAGCATCACTGGAGCAGCTACAAGGAGTTTCCAGCCCTGCTGAGCTGGAGCGTGATGGCTGGCTCAGGGGAAGCATGAAGGAGCTGGGGGAATCTGAGCTAAGATTCTGGTTTCTAAATTCAATGTTTAGACTTAAGGTTGGCAGTACAGAGGAAAAACTATCTGAATATGAGGACAAAAAAGCAGGTGGCATGGGAGATACCCAAGCCAGTGCCTTCTCTAGGATCCTTGTTTTATTTTGCAGCCCTTCTGCTTCCCTGGTCATTGTGTGTTGGGAGCTTGCTAACCTTTTTGATGCATGAAAATAGGTCCAGCCCAGCTCCCAGCACGGACATACACTGATATACATGAGAAACTGCAGCATTAATCATTTCCCTACACCACTGTACATAAACTGGCCAAATAACATTACTGGCAATTGCAAGGCCTTCTGGAGGCCCTCTTGGGCAGCGGGTGCTGCTTTACCTCATTTAAGATGGTGATGAGGGCGAGAGAGTACTCAATGACCTGCTGAGGATCCCCTTGTTTCACTAAGCCCTGGAGCACCGTGTCAGTTTGATTGTACAGCCAGTGGGAGAGGCTGGGGAACCCCTCAGGTAAGCCGATTTCCATGGAGCTGCCAAGGGAAAGAGGGATTTGGGTTAAGTGCAACTATCAAACAGGGCTGGGGGAAGGAGGCAGAATCTGCTTTTCCGCTGGTAAGGAAGAGAAAGGGGGAAGCAGGTGGTTAAACAACAAAGACAGCATTGCTGAACCTTGCCCTGGTGCCCAGTTTGCACAAGCTGTATGTAGGAACATCATGGACCTGCATCCTGGTTCCTCACTGGTCCAGCTCTGCGAAGCTGTAGGTGGAGGATGCACACATTGCATTGAACCCAGAGAAGAAAATTCAGGTTCAGTGTGATGGAGCAGAAAGAGCACTTAAAACCAGAGTCAGTGTCTGGGAGAAGCTGCACTGCTTTTGGCACTGTTCCCTGGGGTCTGAGGAACAGCTGGGACACAGATCCTCCTCTGCAGGCACTGCAGGACTGCGCTCCAGCCTGGGAGGCCAGGAGCACATGTACAGCATGGGGAGCTCCAAATCAGCCTCAAGAAGGAGCAGTCCTACAGCTCTGCCAGGCAGCAGAGACCAGCTCAGGATGCTGCCCAAAGACCTGTGGGCACTTGTCACCTGCATGGAACGCACTGGAAACCAAGAGGCATTTGCAGAAGGGATAACTGGGCTGGCACAGTACCGGCCCTGCCGAGACTCAAGCTGCAGTCAGTCCTTCCACCCTATTCAAATGCATGTGCTCTCCACTTTGGCTCCATGAGACCTCCCTGGCTCTCAGCAGCGGAAGGTGATGGAGCACAGAGCTAAGAGATCTTCCGCCAAAGTGACATTGTGCCTTCAAAGCAAGGTGTCACTAGGGAATTAAGGAGGTGGTAGGTAAGCGGTAAGGAAAGCAGTAACTTATGGGGAAGTCTCCCCCTTGAGTGATGATCCACAAGGACTGGATTCTCTGTATTGCACTTCTGCTGAGCCTCCCCTCCCCTTCCCACCAACAGTCTCTTCCAGGAGCAAAACATTTCACCCAGCATCTGCCGAGCCCTTCAGGACAGGGACTCAGCAGTCAAGCCGTAGGACTGACTCAGGAGCCCAGGCCGGACACTGGCGCTGCTGCATAAGCCCAGCCTGCGAGCGGTGGGTCTTACCTGTTAACGGCTACCACGGTGGCTCCCAGCTGGTCCTGAACAAGGACCGCCACAGACACCATAAAGCCGCTCTCATGGAAGCCCGGGGGCAGGAAGGCGCTGTGCTCTGCACGGCTGCCCTTGTACACGCAGAACTCATGGTAGTGCCCAGCCCTGTGGCGAGACGCCAGCAGGATGTACACCAGCGGGCCCTCCGCGTCCTCTGTGTCTCGCCAGCCTGCAAAACAAACCCAGACAGGGGGTCTGACGGGGTCGAGGGCACAGAGCGGGGGCTGCAGCCACCGTCCCAAAGCGCAGCCTGACCGTCAGAGCTGGCACTGCCTGGCGGTGCCCCGTTCCTCCCCCAGCATGTCCCACCCTGCCCAGCCCTTCCGCATGGCACCTGCCCTCACTGCTGTCCCCAGCAAGGTGTCACCCTGCTCCGGCAGAGGGACATGTTGTCCCCAGAGCGAGGACAGCTTGAGGACTCCACTGGGCTGCAGGGATGTCTCAGGACCTCCAATGAAAAGCTCTGACCCTCTCTGAATTTTTCTGATATTTAGGGGTTTCTGCCTAGTTGTCTGGGTCCCGTAACATTTAAAGGGATTTGTGAAGACTTCATGAGCAAAATAAAAATGGGAATAACCCTACTGGGGCTGGGAACAGCACTGACCCAAGGCTGCAGCTTCTGTACAAGCCCTGCAAAGCTGACGTAAGACAGAGGCTCAGCACAGTGCTCAAGCAGTTCAACATCTCAGGAATAACTGAGTCTAGGATAAAACCTGCATAAAGGTTTCATAGGAGCTCCCAAGAATTATGAGGAGTCTTGTGGGAGCCAGACAGTTGGGAAATTCACTGTGCATTTCCCAGTGAGCACCACCAAAGGTGCTGGTTCTGCCCAGGCTCACTGCACTGGACATGTGACCAGTGAGTCTGTATCCTGCGTGTTTCACTTCAGCTTAAAACAATTACTAACAGCTAAAATTCCCACCACTCCAAAGAGACAGCAATTTCCTAATTACTCTGAGTGGCTCAAAACACGCCAAAGTTACAACCATATGATGCTGAATACACTCATGCTTCTCCCCCAGAAGTGCTTTGGTGACCAGCCTCCCCAGAATCAGACGAGTTCATCATCTCTGCAGTGTGGCTTCTCAGCATTTGTGCACAGACAGCACTAACCTCTAACACTAATTTGGGGAAATATGGTTTAGAGGCACTTAATCCTCGGCCCAAGACTACAGGATGTCAGCCAGGCCACTTTTCCAAAGCTAGACGTGTTGTGCCATCTCTGCAGCTGGTTGAGAAGGTAAATGCCGACGGGAACACCCAGCCCACATGGCAGAGAAGGCCCCAGTGCTTTGTCTTTTGACTCTTCCCATGTGTGACTCAGTTTTGGCACCTCTCTTCTTCTTCCTGCACTGAAATGCCAGTTCCTTCCACAAGTACTGCCCTGGCCTGGATATCACCATTCAGCTACATGAATTAGGATGTTAAATTGGTAGGCCTGCTACCATGTGTTTTAGAGCACCATAATTCGGGTACACAAAGCCTCATGGTCAAGGCTTTGGGGATCAGAAATGGAAAGATCCACTTCTGAACTCAGCCCTGGGCAACAGTGACCTGGGGTAGGAGCTCAGAGTAAAGAAAACACCTGTGGGAAGAAGGGCAGCAGGTAACACACTGGTCATGAGAAACCTTTGCCCATGAGGAGCAGAGTGCCCAGCACCGCTGTCCGCTCGCTCTCACCTGCACACTCAAAGTGCACCTTTGCCATCAGTGCCCTGAGGGGTCCTTCCGGAGACAGCTGGCAGGACCCTCCAACAGGTGGCTGGTTGGGGAGCAGATCGATTGAGGCGAATCCTTCCTCCCCGGTTGTGAGGTCTGTGATGTGAAGGGTAAAAGTATATCCCTCCCCATCCTTCAGTGCCCCTTGCCTCAAGACCAGGTTCATGCCTGTGTCGCCAGTGGAGGTAGTTTTTTTGTCCAGGATGAGAGACTTGTTTTTAAAGCTGTGTGCTGCCCATCTCTATAGAGAGGAAGAGGGGAAAAGACAGGAGAGGTTTTGTTTAAATCTGAAGTTATGTCCTTAAAATGTTTTCAGATTGAGTTTCTTATAAAAAGTAACAGATTTCTAGTGGGAGCATCTGCCAAATTTGCAGTTGATAATTCAGCTTTAGTCTTGTGTGCTACAGCAACAAGAACTGGAACCTTTCCAAAATGTCTGGTGGGAATATTTCCACTGTGAGATCTACTTTAGTCTCTGGGATTACATCACCCTCCGACAGAATATTTCATAATACAGAATACAAAACACAGGAAATAAATTAAATACTGGTGGAGTCTCCATGGGATACCATGTTTTATATGCTTCAAGCTGAACGTGTCCTGGATGGTTACTGTTAATAGCACAAATGTACAATTGCGATAACAAGAGGAACAGTGAGATAGCCAGCCAGAAAATGCCATACAAGTACATGCTGGGCTTGCTGGGAGCAATACAGACTAGCTCTCACAACAAGACTTCCACTTCTGAGACCTGCTTCATTCAACAGGCTGCAGAGATGCTGCGGAGTGGAATCTGTCATTAGAGGAGGGCATGAGGGACTTGGAGGATCAGAAGAGACAGAACAACCTCTGCTTGAGCCACCACAATAATGGGCAAAATGCCAACCAGCAGGGAGAAGAAAACACTGTACAGACCTCTTCTAGGAAAAAAGTGGCTTTTGTGTGGAAACAGCTGGTCACTCATGAGCTTGGCTTGAAAATGACCCAGCAAGGACTTGCCCTTGTGTAGGTCAAGACACTGATGGAGGACCGTCAGGCCATGTGTCCTGTAGCCTACAGGCACAACCCAGGGCAAAGAAAAGCTCTGGATATCTCAACAGGGGGTCCAGTGGTTACAGGACATGAGGAACCTGCTTCACAGGCCCTCCTAAGCCTCCTCCATGCTGCCGAGGCACGGAACAAGCCCCATGTCACACAAAGCAAGCTCCGTACAGGGCCTGCTTTAAACTTCTGACTCTGTAAGCCAGTCCTGCAGCCAGTTCCAGGGGCTGTGATGAGGAGACGAGCATCAAACAGCCTTCTTCGTCCCCTCAGCCAGACCCAGCCCGCCACTGCATTAACAGTCAGCGATTGTTTCCCCTCTGTGTCTCCACAGCAATTTAGGTCCCAGACTTTATTTCTCACACAGCTCTTTCCACCCTGTCCTCTTTGACTCTCCGCTTCTCCCTGAAGTCCACCAAAGGTGAAGCAAAGACCAGCTAATGACTTTACCCCAAGCTTGGAGTCGTTGTGACAGTTCTGGCAGGTCCCCTCCAGGTAGACGTAGGAGCTCTTGCTAACTTCATAGACAGACTGAGCCTTGCAGGAAACGCACTCCAGGGAGACAATAGGGACTCCTCCCCTCTTGATGAATACCTGGGAAAGCAAGAGACTCCATCAGAAGATCTGAGACAAAAATACATACATCTAACAGTTAAGCAGACATCCCAGCACCTGGTTCTGCTCTGCCACAGCCCAGTCTGTGCTAAGGGAACAGCAGAAAAGGATTTCTAAAGGATTTCAGGTCATCATCTAAGCTACATCACTTTCCTTACACTGGCCAGTTCTGTCACTGATTTTCAAGAGTCATCCAATGCCAAACTGGGCCAATCTAGGTAATTCTGGATTTACTTTATTTACACTTTTTAATGACACATCACTTTCAAAATGTCCCTCTGGTACCCTGTGCTGAACTCTCAGCAAGTCCTGCTTGTGCTGCTGGGCAGAGATGATGCTAACTGAAGCACTTTGGTGGACCAGCCATCCCAGGACAGCTGTTAACCCTACAAAAGTGGGATCCATGTTACAGTTAGGAAAAGAGGACAGTGTAACTGGGAGGAGGAAACCCTCCACTACAGCACAGACCAAACATCTGGTGAGCACCTGCCCTGGGAAACAACTGCAGCTCTCCTTTGTTTCCTGTAGGCCAAATTCTTGGTCCTGCCTCTGCAGCTGCGGAATGCCTGACCTGGTAAGGTCACAACAGATCTGCCGTGGACAGAGGACTGTGGGGTTGTGGGTCCCTGTCTTCGACTCGGAAGGCTAAATGGGAAGTGTTTACAGTCCAGACTAGCAAGAGGGCTTAGGGCAAGCCAGAGTTTACTGAGAATACGCTGCCCTGTGCAAAGCCAGCATGGTCCTGCTGTCCACCCCCAGCCCTGCTCTGACCTACAGAGCTTGGACTAGAATCACGTCACGTTTTAGGACCCAACCCTTGGGCTCTCAGAGTCCACTGCCTGTGCAGAACCATCATCATTTCTGGCACTACCTATGTCTCTGAGAGATAAAAATAGCCAGAAAACACAACTCCCACTGTGCATCAAATGCATTTTGCTCTTCAGCCTGGAAGAATGACCTTTTCCAGAGAGTTGCATGTGTTCCAGGCTTTTAGCTCAGATCTAAGTTGCACATCTCAAAACGTCTACCACACCTCCTCGGCAAAGCACTTGGAGAGAGGAGAGCACTGATGGCTCAGACACAACGGCTATTGAGCTCTGACCCCAGTACTTTGTCTAAATTCCTTTAATCCTCTAGGAAATGGGGTTGTCCAGCATTCAGCAGAGCCCTCTGCCCTGGCATAATGAATACTCTGAATTCAAAGAAAGGCAGTAATGAAGACATTGTTTAATATGGCAGACTTTTAAAAGAGGATAAATATTCCACAGGACTAAGCTGAAGTGCCTTGAAGCTTCATCCATTCCTACAGTATTTGCAAATTTCCTGCGACACTGGAATCACTGTTTTGTGCTCATGCATGGAAACCAGATAGTACGGAATGTCCTTGAAAGACTATCAATTTAATTTTTTTCTTTTTATCCTCCAGCTTTGGTTTAAGACCCAGGCAGTAAGAGTTTCCACTTTCAGACTAACTGTATCTCTAATTGCCAAACACACCACGATGAATGTTTCTGACATAAACCATAACTGCTGTCGGACTGCAGATGCATTCAGCGTTAAGCTTAATTTGACATAAACAACATGCACTTAAAAAAAATCCTCCCTTAAAAAAATTCACAAGGAGAGAAGAGAGGAACTATTGACAGTAAAATTAAGTACCAGCTCTTAGGAAGCTCTCTCTGGGCAAAAACTGGGGAGGAGCCTGGTGCTGTGCCATGTGAGGAGTCTGGTACTGCACAGGGTGCTGGAAGAGCCACCTATCATGGGCTCCTTTGCTGTGCTGCTGCCGCAGACCCTCAGTCCCGGTACCATCCAGGGCTGGGTCACTAACACAGCCTCTGCACAGAAAGGGATGAACGGATGAATGCAAGGTCTAAAGGAAGGAAGAAACTAAAAGGACTTGGCAGGACAAGCAGAAAGTGCTGCCCAAGGCAGCGTAAGATGAATGTGTCACAGAAATACCTATGTCGGTTCCTGACAATGACCTGGATGAGATGGGTTAGGGAGCCCCAGCGATGCCCTAAAATCTGCTTCCCCTGCTTTCCCATGCTGGCTGGGGCAGGTGGGTAGTGTTAGCTTCCACCACCCCAGCTGAACTGGCACTGGCTCGCAGATGGGGCTAGGGGACACAGCCTGGGAAGTCACCCATAGCTGGCCACTGTCCCGAGCCAGCAGCGCTCTCCTCTAGAAAATTCCTTATGAAAAGGGCCATGGACTTCCAGCTCGGCTGTCTCCAGCAACAGGCACACAAGGACAGAAAGCGACAGTTGTCTATGGTACGTACGGTTTGATTTGTTGCCTCAGGACTCATACCCTCCTTCCTGACGGTGAGGTCGAACGTATACTCCACATCTGCTTCTAACAGAGCTTTGGAAATTGTGACAATTCCTTCCTTGGCACTGAAATTCAGAGAGCACCCTGCAGCCGAGCTCTGCTTGCAAGGAGAAAAGAACTTTCAAACCCTCCTTGGTACGGGTGCACATCAGGTTAGTCCACAGCCAAAACATTCAGGTTCACACAAGTCACTGCTACAGATCTTACTGTGCAATGCCACCACTGGGGTGGGAGAAATGGGGTGGCATGTGGGCAATAAAGCACATTACCCTATTCTTCAGGTTAGTAAGCAATACTTGGAATACTCCTGTGTTTCATCTGAGCATCAATTTCTTATTTTACAGCAATTAATTCTTCACTAAATAGCTTACAAACATTGCCAAACAACACAAAAAGCTCACATTAAACTCAAAAGTCTAAGCCACACACACTCCACAACTTTCTGTTTTGAGGTAAAGATAGAAAACAATGACATTTTACCAGCAAAAGAATTGCACATTCAATCAAAAATGCTCTGAGGGGGATCTCCCGTAAGAATCTGAAGGGCAGTTCTCCCCTGCCCTTCTGTCACCGTAGTGTCAAGACTATTTCAGCATGTGAGGACAGTGACCTGCCTGTGCCCAGTGACCATGACCTGTGCTCACTCGACTCCTCCAAAGTCTAACTTCAGCCCCTGCTGAAATTAAAGACATTTAACTGTTACCAGGTGAGGAAGCAGAGCCCTCAGCCCCGCAGGCTGCAATCAGCAGCTCGGTAATTCCTTCAGGTTATGGAGTGGCCACACTGAAACCACGAACCAGAGGCCAAGTGCAGAGGCAGCGGCGACGCAGATGCCTCAGCTGCCAGTGCCAACACTTCTGCCGTGCAAAGGACACTGCAGCACTGGGCTGCAGCAGGCTGCACTGCACAGCTCCTCACAGCAATTTTTGTACCACCATCCTGAGCTGGGAAATGGGAAACCTTTGCAACCCTCCTTCCAGAGCAGCTTTGTTAAAGATGCTCACAAAAGCTTCCCCCAGTACCATTTGAACCCAGACATATGTTTGTAGCGGAGCTGCTGTGTGGCTCCCAAACCCTCTCTGGCTGTGCAAAACTGTTCTTACCTTGGAGGAGAATGTACAAGACCAATCGTATAACAACGGAGTCTGTTCACCGTCATCCAAGTTTGGGTCATAGGACTTCTCCCCATCCAAGATTAAGTCCTGAGTGTTGGACCATACACGGTATGACCCCCCATCAATGATTGGGACCAGCTTACTCGGTATCACAGTCACATTGGCAAAGATGCTTTTGGACAGTGGGGTGTCTCCAAAGGAGACAATAAAAATGAAGCAGTAATTCCCAACTTCCAGGGCAAGCTTTGGTATAACTAGCTGGGGCCTGTTCACATCAACATTTGGCAGACGGATCCTGCTGGAGTCATCCAAGTTCATGCAGCTGGGTGCTTGGTAGATCTCCCACAGGTGCTCTGTCTGGTACTTGATGCATCCTCGGAGGTCAATCTGTGCCTCTAGGTAGTTCCTCTGGGACCGCTTCATGACTACTTGAGGGGGCAAGGCTAACTCCACCTCTGGCTCCTCACACTCCAGGACTTTGACAGTGACAGTGAGGTGGGCTATGAAGAAGCTGATGAGATTGGTGGCATTCACCTCCACCAGGTAATCCCCAGGGCTCACGTAAGAATAGTTGGCCACTGCAACCCTGGTCATTTGAGTGGAAGAGCCATCCCCAAAGGTCCACAAGAACTCAACACTCCTGCTGCTGGGCACCACTGCTGCTTCAAACAGTGCTGTCCTGTTGACAAAGGCATTGGAGGCAGTGAGGGAGACTTGGACTATTGGGTCTTGGACTTGGATGGTTCTGGTGATATTGATACCTCCCAAGTCATTGAAGGCATTGAGGTGAATCTCAAGCAGCCCTGCAGCTTCTGGAGTGTAGGAAACACTCTCTCCTGACACAGTGACCACAGATCGTCCTTTCTCTTTCCACAGGGAGAACTGCCATGAGAATGCCACACGGGAGCCACTCCCCACCTGGGCATGGAAGCTCTTCTCCGTGCCTGTGGGTATGCCTTCCTCACAGCAGTTCAGGAGCCTGACATCACGGATGGCCTCCAGGACAGAGATGAGCACTTGGGCATGTGCGATGCTGATTTGGTTCTGCACTGTCACAGTTACCAAGTAATCGCCACTCTTGGTGAACTCATGCGTGTACCTGGACCCATTGAGCACCACAGAGTAGTCCCCACTTATGCTCACCAAGTAACTCACAGAGGTACCTGACAACATCCTGATCACAAAGGTGACCTGTTCCCCTGGCTCCACCACCTTCTTGCTAGCAAGAACTTCCAGTCCTTGAATCCTGTCCAGCACTGAGATATTCCTGCTGGCCAGAGCCCAGCTGATGTCATTTGATGCATTCAGATAGACTGTATAAAACCCTGCTGTGGGGAACATGACTGCCACAGACTGGCCAGTCAGCGTTCCATTTGGCACCTCCCAAAGCCATGTCACTTCAGTCCCTTTCTGCAGCTCCCCCTCAAAGACCACTGTGGAGCCGGATGAGACGTATCTACAGTCCAGTTCTGCAGTCCCTATACTCAGCCCCTCTATGACCTCCTCTACACAGATAGGAATTGTTGCATTGGTTGAATTCAGCTTGTTTTCTGCTTCAACGATGACCTCTATCACTCCAGGGCTTTGGAAGGAGTGTATAATAAAGGGTTCAGAAGTAACAGGAGAGAAGCCATCCTCTAGGTACCAAATGTACGTGATGCCAGTGCCACTGGTTATGGTGGTACTTATGTTAACAGAGGCATTAATAGCAACTGGGTTGGGGAAGGCACAAGGCTTTAAAAGACCAATGCTTTCAATGAACTCCAGTGTCCTGTTAGCAGTTGCACATCCCAGCATATTAGTGGCTTTCAGATAGACAGTGTAGTTTCCAGCTTCTAGGACAACCAAGGAGAAGGTTTTCCCAGTGAAGGTCTGCACAGCATTGCCATCCCTTTGGGCTACCCAGCTGTAAGAGATGTTTGTTCCCTCTCTCACCACTGCCTGCAAATGGAGTGTTTTGTTCGTTGGGAAATAGATGTCCTCTACCAGGTCACTGCTAGCCACCTGCAGGCCCTCAATCTGTTCCAGGACGTAGACATAGATGCTGTCCTGCAACGAACTGATCTTGTTCTCTGCTGTCACAATGACATTGAATGTGCCCACGGACCGGAAAGTGTAGGAAATTGTGGACGAGCCTTGGATAGGAGTGCACCGATCACAGAGGATCCACGAGTAGCGGATGGCACTGCCAGCTACAAGTGTGGCTACAAAACTCACTGAACCATTTAACGGCACCACTGTCCTGCTGGCATTGATGGTCAGCCCCTGGAGCCGCCGTTTCACTGTGACATCAATGACGGTCTCATTAAAGCTCACATCATTCCGGCCCACCACACTAATAGTGTAATGGCCCGTGTTGTTGTAGGAGTGGGCGGCGATTTGCCCGGGCTGGGTAGTGCCATCTCCAAAGTCCCAACAGTAACTCACTTTGGTTCCATTCATGCTGGCAGAGAACAGGTAGATCTGGTTCAGCTCCAAAACACTTGTCCCGTTATATTCAATCTTTGCTACCCCAACCGGTTCCTGGACTTCCACAAACGCTGTGTCGTTGTTGAAAGAGACATTGTTGGAGACAGTCACTGTGACCAGGAAGACCCCTGTGTTCTTGTAGGTGTAGGTCACTTCAGTCCCACTCGATCTAGTGGACTCATTGGTCCCGAAATCCCAGCGGTAGCGGTACTGGTAGAGAGGCACGGCACTGACCTGGAAGCTGCTCTCTTCACCAAGCCTCACAAACTGCTTGGAAGGGAGAAGTGTGACATTGACAATCTCTGGCTCCACACAGACGCTGGTGAAATAGTGAGCCTTGTTAAACCTGCTTGAGAGAGTCAGGGAGAGGGGGAATGTCCCACTGCGGGTGAAGTTGTGCATCACCACAGGGTCCCCACTGATTGTGACATTGGACGAGCCATCTCCAAAAGTCCAATCAAAGATGTATTCATCAGGATTTCCTGTCACATATGCAGTCAGCTGCACGTCCGGGTGCTCAAGGATGCAAGAAGTAGGCTCTATTTTGAGTACTTCCAGGACAAATATCCTAACGGGCACAGTTTGGGAGACAGAGTTCACAGGATTCACAGCTGTCACATTCACGGTGCAGTTGATGTCCTTTACATACACGTGTTCTACCACTGGCACTTGAGTCCTCAGCACCGTCCCGTCCCCCATATCGAATATCCAGGTGATGCTGTCCCCCGTCTGCACGGAAGCATTAAGGGTCACAGATGCTCCCAGCTCTGCTGCCTCATCTGCAGAAACATGAAGCCCAGTTATCTCTTCAAACACTTGGTAGTGCTCAACTGTCTCCACGCTGCTTATGGTATTGTTGGCAGTCACAGTGATGTTGTACACCCCTCTTCTGGGGTAGCTGTATGTCACTGTAGACTGGCTCTCTGTGAACAGCAAGGACCCATCCCCGAAGTCCCAGGTGTACACGACGCCATAAGGAGATGGCAATGGATCAGCTCTGAAGGTGACCGGACAGTTCACAACTAAAACATCCTCCTCTGCTTCCATCTTCACATCAGTCAGGTAACTGTGGATGTGAACTGGGGTCAAGTGGGTGAGGTTCTCAAACTGGTTTGACACGACAACCACCAAGGCATACTCTCCTGCATTGGAAGAGAGCAGAAAAAGACCAGTGGTGAGGACACGCTTGCGCAACAACTTGCTCAGTGCTGCAGCAGTGTGGGAAGCAGGATGGGGACTGCAGGGAGATACTCTGCTTCTGCACTGTGCACACCCTGGGCTTCGCTCCTCTGCTCCAGGACAAGCAGGAATTACACCCAGGCCATCCATGTGAGGACCAAACACCAAGTAAGAAGCCAGTCTGACAGATATGGAGAAAAGATTTTTTTTCTGTTTGCTCACAAAACAGACCCCCATCCTGCTGCCCACAGTAGCGCTCCCTACCCTCTCCCATCAGCACAGAGCTCACTTGCCACTCGTCTGTCTGCTGTGACTGCCCAAAAAGGGGACTGTGTGTGGTGGTCTTGCTTCTTACAACATGGACAAACCTCTCCTGGAAACAGTTACAGAGGATGGCAATTGCTGGAGACTCCCAGTCACTCTGGCTGTTTGCTCAGGAACGAGGTAATGACTTTCAAGCCATTGTTTTATTTGAAGGTGTATTATAGCCCCCTTGCAAGTAAAATATCTGAGCCCCTTCTTCCCCAAAGAACTGTCCTGAGCATACCTGGGTCTTGATAGACGTGTGAAACGTTGTGCTCAATTACAACCTCATGCACACTGGGATCAGGAACAAGGAAAGACTTGTTGTAGGGAGGTTGGAACAGGTATGTCTTCTGGACACCATCTCCAAAATCCCACCTGGAGAAACATGCAAACCGTGTTACACAGCACAGCAGGAAACTCATGGAAATCCCAGAGGAACACTGGCCTGGCCTAGCACTGTCTTTCAGGCTCAGGCCTGGGGTTTCCAGAAAAACCACAGGCAGTGTAATGCCAAGTATCAGAGCAGTAGCTGAGCCCAGTGCTGCAGAACTGTTGCTGTGAGAGGAGTACAGCACAAGTAAGAAGAGGAAGAACCCAGTATTAAAGCAATGTTGCAATCCTTTAAAAGAAAAGTATTTCAGCCTCAACTATAGGTCCCAGCCAGTGTGACTGAACCACGCTTGCAGAGATTTCAAATTAACTAGACAGCAGCGGAGAAATGGGCCATTTGACATCAGCTGGCCCTGGGAAGAGAAACAGTGCAGGCAAGACTGGTAAGCTATGCATAGTAAGATCCTAAGTTTGGGCAACTTGCAAAGGACTCACAGGAAAAGAGCATCCACAGCTGAATCAACCTGAACTCTTGCTGTAAGCTCCACGGTGCTGTTCTGCGGGAGGACTGGCAGGACACCCAACACAGTCAGGTTCTTCATCTTATTCATCATCTCCACCGTGACATTGTAATTGACCGTAAAGTTACTGACGTGGTTGGAGGCGGTGAGCTGGGAAGGACAGTGGGACAAAGAATGCATCTGGGATCACCCTTCCCTGCTGCCCTCTCCTGAGAGTGGGGCTTCACTGTACTGAAGAGGTCCCACCAGGCAGGCGAGCAGGTAAGGTCAGAGAAGAGCGGCCTGTGGGACAGTGAGACAGGGGCAACAGCCTGAATGGCACTGGAAAGCAGCATGGACTGGAAGGTCACCTACCTGGTGAAGCCACCTCTTGCTGGAACCACCACATCTTCACTACTAAAGTCAGTCCAAGACTGACTGGTTCTACAGCAAGAGGACAAGAGAAGATCTTCTCATGTGGGGACTCCTCTGGCTCTGAACTTGCTAGTTACCCTTTTGCCTGCTCTGAGGTGCCCTGCACAGTCCCCAGCTGCTGAGCCCAGGCACTTGCTGCCACCGAGGGGGCAAGAGCCACCCAGTTTCCACAGGACAGTGGTGGATGAGTGCCTCCAAGCACAGAGAGCGGGGATGGGAGAAACTCACAAAAGCACGCCAAGTGCAGCTCCAGCGTCCTGGGTGCAGTGGGCACAGAGAGGGAAAGCAAAGTTGGGCAGAGGAGGGAAAGGGAGGCAAGAGACTGAAGAGACATGACAGAAGTAGAACAGGATCCTCAAGGTTATATAGGCATTTAACACTGACAAGGCACCTAATAATGAAGCATCTTGCCATCTCCTCGCCTGCAGGAGAGCTGAGCTGCTGACAGAAAGGATCCTTCAAACCCAGTTGAGCAGAGACCTCCCACCCCAACAGATAAAAGAAGTTCATGTCTTGGCTTCTGTGGGTCTGTTCCACTGAATCCAGCAGACCCTAGCCTAATGCCACCTTGTCAGCTCTGTAAGTGAAAGCAATCCAGGCTTGTCAGCAGAGTGCTTCACCCAGCAAATCAGTGCTACTCAGCATAGTGCTGCACCAAGCAGATTAGTGCTAGCATGCCCTCAGAGCCAGAGCTGGTGTCTCTTCAGGAAGCCAGCAGTTACCCTGCTAACGGATCAAGCAGCTTGGAGCCAGACCAGGACTCTGCGTGGCAGTACAGGGCATGACACAGAAGGATGTTCTGGCCAGGGATAAACTCCTGTTCCACAACAGATACCTCCCTCTGCCCAGACTCTCTGCTCTATCATTCCTCTGGGTCATGACAAAGCCCAGTGTTCCAGCCTGCACCAGCACAGAGAGAACAGGACAGAGACCAGAAGAGCTTGTGGCAGAAGCTCTGTGCTGCCTATGAAAGTCTTACATTTGCATCCTGCCTCTGCCTGAATTCATGTCTCCTGCCTGCCAAAGCAGTGGCTGGCACCCTGCAACAGGGCTCCCTGCTTCATTCCTGTTGGGGAGGAGTAAGAACAGACACTCCATGAACAGAAAGGAGAACATGGAGAAAAGAGGAGAAAGTAAAGACGAGGAAGACAGCAAAGTCAGCTGTAATGGAAGAATAGGAAGAAACTTACTATTGCATTTGCAAGAGCAGCTCAGTGAGAAATAGTAGGCGAGCTTGTTAGGTGAAAACCTTCTCAACTCATCTCTGCCTTCTCCTCTCCCTGCTGCTTTTCCTGCTTAGTTTGCGGGACGAGATGGAAACCCAGGATTGAAATGGTATTATGGGAAAGGCCTTGGCTTACCGAAAGCTTGTACACAGCTGGGCTTTGGTAGATAACATTGAAGACAACATTGTAAAAAGTGAAAGATGGCTTATCATCTACTGTCCATCGGAAAGTCACATCTGACCCAGCTTCCATCACAGGGATGTAGCTCTGAAAGGCATGAGAACATTTTATACTAGTGCAAGAGAAAAGCATGCACAGCAGTTCCCAGGAGACCTCCAGCTGAACTGGAGAAGGAGCAGAGCCAGACTGGGAGGCATCACACACCTGTAAGACACTGCCCTCAAAGCATGACACAGAGGTGCAAGATCATCTGTGGCTTTGCTGCTGATAAAGAAATGCAGACTCTGACTCCATAAATAACAGCAGAGCAGGGGGCAGAACACATACTGCCTGCCCCCACATCCTAGTGCTCTGCTCTTGTGATCAGGTCTCTTTCTTGCTGGCTAAAAAACTTTCCCATATCTTTGCAGAAACAACTCAGCTTTAGCTACACCTGTAAGATGAGTCTCTGACCCTCATCCCTTGACGGTGCCTGACCCAAAGGCTAAAATGGTTGAACTGCACTGGACAGGATAGTCTCCCTCCTCACTCCTACAGTGCCTCCTGAGCAGACCGTGGCAGCCAGGAAGGGTGAGACCATCAGGCATTGCAGGCATAGGGTTCTGCCGTAAGCAGCCAGAGGTTGAACAGAGCATTCACAGATACCAAGGGGCAGTTATTGAACAGGTTTCTAGGGCTCAGCTGTAGCTCTGGGGACAGGGGATTGGAGGAAAAAAAGACTGCAAACACCAGAGTAACTCCAAGACTTTGACAGATGGATGAAACATTTTTATAGCTTCAGCTAGCTGATGTAAGGATTTAGTAGAGCAAATCTTAACACCTAAAGGAATAACTACCTTGACAAGTCAAAAGAAGGTAAATACTGGCTTTTTATAATGCCTCCAGTTTTCTGTGGAACTGGAAAGGCAGTACCCACCTCACAGGAGGTACTGCCTTACCTCTAAGGGAACCCAAGTGAATGTACAGCTGAGCTGTCTTCCTGCTGGAGAGCACCAGTGCTTTCTGCCACATGCCTCTGCCTGCAGCGGCGCTGTCTGCATGGCCTGGGAGCTGGCGCTTAGCAGCAAGCAGAGCTACACCCAACCAGCGTGGAGCTGAGCCCCTGCCCTCCTCATGAGCCAAACACACCACCTTAGTCTTAAAAGCTAAAAATGCTACTGACAAATTAAAAGCAGCAGTAATCACTCACCACTCGTGTATTTAGCAGGACTCTGCTCTCAGGGTCAGGGGTGGCCCGCAGCCCACGGATAGGCTCCTCCACTTTCACTGTGACAGTGATGTTCTGCGAGCTCACAGTGTTCTCTGCAACCAGCGTGTGGGTGCTCATCCCCTCCCTGAGGCCGCTCAGGCTGACCACTGCAAACCAGGTGTCATTGGTCTCCCTGGCACAGTCTGCTGTCAGCAGGGCCACAGCCGCTGGGCAGGACCCCTCGAAGGGGAAGGTGCGGTTGTCTCCCAGCCAGCTAGCTGTTGCATTCACCCCTGAGGAGAGTTTGATGACCAGGGTAGTGTGGTTGGATGGTAGGTAGACCCTGCCGCCCTGAGGAGCGGGGTGGATGACACGCAGGCCTGACACCTGGGAAGCCACCCAGAAACTGCAGGACAGATTGGTGCTGAAGACCCCGTTGTCCACGCTGGCTCTGACCGTGTAGCGACCTGGATGCTCCAGCCCCGTGTTGTGGGAGCTGATCACCGGGACCAGCTGCTCCTCAGCGTACCAAACTCGGAGAGAACAAACAGTGTTGTTCATCCAGGTGGCACCGATGAAGCCGTCAGACAAGCCAAGTGCCGACTCCGAAGAGTTTATGCTTAAGACGTTGGTTCTGTAAGGGGATGTGGTACTTGGTTGGCACTGGAGGAGTAAGCCCAAGCCTGCATTGTGCTGGATACTGAAGACATCCTCAGACCTGACAAATATATTTTCTTTTCTGAACGTGACCTGCAGAGAGAGGAGACATTTTTGGATTAATGCCTCAAATCAAGAGCACTCAGCACCCAACTATTGCCTGGGCAAGACAGCTGGATTTACTGCCAAGTGGAAACCAACTTGGAAGCTGCAGATGCAAACACAGCACAGGGAGACATTTCACCATTGGTCACTCTGAATTAAATGCGCTAACACAGAAGCCAGCCTTATGCTCTATCCCCACTGCATAAGTGCAACGGGAACAGCCCAGGAAATCTGCGCAGCCTTTTGACCAGCTATGCTATTGCAACAGGTTACTGTCGGGAGTCCATGGCTTAGAGCAGGGAAGATTGAAAGCGGTGGCACGTGTGACGCTGGGCAAGTCACTTCATTTGAATGGACTTTGGCATCTCCATCTGAAAATTGGGAACAATTCTTTATTTACCGAAAGCACTCAGGAGAAAACTGCCCCACCTACGCACTGGTTATAGCAGCTAATAAACACTGACCAGATACCGGGAAGAAGGGCCAGCTGGTATTGTAAAGAGAAACTCCTCGATGAGTTCATAGCTGAGCTGGCTTTCACTGTGCTGAAGGGAAACGGGGGTAGAGCTGCTGGCAAGAGAACTGTTGGCACACTCAGTTGCGTTGCAGCAGTTGTTTAGCGATGAGCACAAATTAGTCAAATGACACCACTGGAAACCAGGAGGACATTCAAATAGTGTCCAGTTCCCATCATCCTGAGAAGTGTAGAATGGTTCTGTAGCATTTTTTTCCTCCTGGTAGCCTGCAAGAAGTGAAAGAGAAAGCAACAATCACATTCTGACAAGTAACACTTCTAGCGCACTTGTCCCTTGCTCCAAATTCCCCATTTTTTCCCACTTTGACTGATGATGGCTCCACTCTTAGTAAAAGCTGCAACTGCAACACATCATGGTGCTATATAAGACAAGTGTCCTTGTTTTACTGCAAAGGTTCACAAAGGCATGAAGGTCATTAAAAACAAAGTTAGCCTCTTTTCCAGTGAGAACACACCAATATGCAATCTAAAAGAGATCTATGTTCAAGCCAAAGCAAGACCAAACAAAAGTAGAGCTGGCTTTGACACTGAAAACACATTAAGCAACTTTTCTTAAGTTAAAGTTTCCATGTCAAAGTATCAGCTTTTCAGTGTCAAAAAATATCCTTTTGCAACCAGCCAACCCTATGGCAATAGCAAACATTTTGCTGCAAAATTAACTGTTGCCAAAACTGTGACTATTGAGCTGTTGTACAAGGAATAAAAGGCTTATTAGATTATCTCGTCTACCAGGAAGAATTGGGCTCACTAAAATGTTCTTCCTTGTTAACCTGTGGGACTAGATGGACCAAAACACATTCCCAACATTTGACATGTCATGTCTTCCCAAAGTATTAAAGTATAGCTCAGAAGATTAACTCACTTCTACATATGTTCCTTACACCCACATTTTCTTCACACACTAAGACAAGTTTCTCCCTCTATCAATTTCTCCAGGACAAGCACTTGGACATCTCAGGATGTCCAACCATACCTGCAGATTTTGCACTGTAGTGTCCTCAAAAAATGGAACCACATGTCTGAACCTTTGAAGACAGAGGGGCCACAAGAAGGCCACACACACTTAGCCTGCCATGGCTCTGATGGTGTCAGCTCTAACAATATCACAAGTGTTGAGAGGAGATGCCTCACCTTCTCCATCTATCGGTCTATGCACCTGGAACCTCACTTGAACGGGCTGATGCAGATCCTGTGTTACAAACTCCAGGGCAGTCAAATATCCCTCGTGCCTGAATGCCAGCTCAGGGAACACCATCACCTGCAAAACAAGCAAGGCTCTCACCTGCCTGCATTTTCCTGGGCACCTTCTGCAGCAGCAGGATGAGCAAACCCTTCTTACCTCCACAGCTTGCCATGGAGCTGACAGCGCATCTTCTGTCACATTTTTCACAGCCTCATGTGTGTCTGACACAGGGTCTCCCACAAAGAAGTTTTTGGCATTTAAGAGAACTCCTGTTTACAAAGGAAATATGTGAACAAAGCTCAGGAGACTCAGCAAAGCCTGAAGCTATTCCCCCCATCCTGCTCATGCTTGCTCAAACCATCCAGCAAAGCTGTAGAGGGCTTGGATCACTCAGGAATCTGTAACTTCAGCTTTACCGGAGAAGTAGCTGCTGTAATCCCATAGTTTCCTTCTTCTTCTTACAGGTGTTCTTATTTTTCTCATCCTGCACAAGTGATGTCTGCATTTGCAATTCTCAGCATTTTTGACTTCTAGGAACTCTACAAATACTTCTCCCTTCCAAAATCCCATGATTTTTTGAGCACAAGGTGTACTCCCCATCCTCCCTCCCCACCTGCACTTCATGAGAAATGTGGCCCAAACCAGCTGGTTTCCACCAGGCAAACACCTCTGGCTCATTCACAGCCAGGTCAGGCTCTGCAGACTGCACTCAGACAGCTGATGCTGTCCCTCCTACTAGGGCCAGCGAGCTCTCCTCCTAGCAATGGCTCTTCCTTCTTACCTAAATCTTCTCCCACATTTCATGTCCTTTCTGTTTCTCTTTTTTACTCCCTACACCATTTGGGAAGATCTGGGAGGCTGCATAAACACAAACCTGCACAGCATACGACATAAAACCTTGCCTAATGATCTCCGAGGCCTGATGATCTCACAAGACCCCAACATCTCAGACTACAAGGTGCCACAGAAGGACAGCAAGAGTTACCAAGGCAGCACCGTGGCCTCAGATCCTAGCAGCCGCAGAGACTGGTCAAATAAGAGAGAAAAGCTATTTCCAAAGCTCTGCCTCAGAGCTCTGCTTCCCTCTCTACTTCTGTTGATGGCAAAGATTAAAGTGGGCCAAATTCCTCCCTTTGGGCTAAGAGAAGTTTCTGAAAGTTTATCAATCAAACCTCTGTTGGGAATATTGTGGTTGTTGCCAGTCCCACTTGATCTAGGGTGATGCTCTGGACAACCCCCCCAGAGCAGCTCTATTTTTCCTTGGTACATGCCAGTGAGCAGGACACCTGCCTGCCCACAAGGCCAGCAGACAGCAGGAGCGAAGCAGAGCCCACCTTTTGGCTTGTACTCGCAGACGTAGCTATGCTTGGCCATGCACAGGTCTGTGTTACACTGGCCTGTTGGGCCCATCCGGACACAGTGGTCAGCATTTGATGGATGTGGTTCTCCTGGCAGCCAGTTCTGACAGCTCTCCAGGTTAAATCCTTCACCTCTTTGCTGTGCTCCAGTGCTTGCAAAATCATTGAACCCAATCCAGACATCGAGGCTCCTTCAAACAGAAAAAGAAGGAGGGGGGGGGTGGATTTCAGGAAATCATGAGTATTAGAAAGATCTGGGACTGATGCCATCTATGGTTCTCTATAAAAATAATCATCTTAACAACAACAGCTTCATCTGGGTGTCACAGGCTGCATTTAACAGAGCCTTGTAGTTACTGAAGGATTTCAGTATCCATTCCACCACGAGAACCTGGCTCCTCAGTAACAGCTTTTTCATGGCACACCATCCTGCTGTCTACCAGCCCTTCAAACCTCTGTCCCAAGAGCTACAGAAAGCCACCTGCCCTTTGACAAACAGGGGGGAGAGCTGAGCCAAGAGGATCCAGACAGAGCAACCAACACCAACACACCACAGTGCAGCGGAGCTGGGAGAGAGAAGCAGCTCAGGGGACCACTGTGTGCAGCTGAGTCAGATGCTTGGTGATCACTGTCCCACAACTTGAGTCACCCCACTCCCAAAATGCCAGTCTCACTTGCTCAGTTTACAAGTTAAAGGCTCCATCGGCACCACAGAGCTTGTGACATACTGGTGAACACTGATTCATACCAGCCTCAACTGGTACAAAGACATCAGTGAGGGTAATGAAACAGGGTCAGGAGATGGCACTGGCTGGAGAGGAGAACCATAAGGTTTTAGTGTGTTCAGAAATTCCCAGGACTCTAAAACTGCACATCTCCTTCCCCAAGCTGGAGTTGCTTTCTTCGTATTAATATATTAATATCACTATGCTATCTGAGGGTACAGAGGGTCAACAGCCACTCACAGGGGCTGGAAAAGCTGAGACCAGCTCTCCCGCGTAAAGAGTAAACCCCACACAATACAGAGAAGCGGGACTAGCTGCAAACTAAGGAGTATCAGCAGGTTGACTTGAACGTCAGACCCCTCTCAGGAGAGCAGTCTGTTAAAACAGCCTGCCTGCACTGCACTCCAAATGACCCTCATGGACACTTCTAAGCCTGTATTGAGTCATAACTTAAGAGGAACAGCATGGTCATACAAAACACTGTCTGAAAAAGCTGCATCCTTTAGAAAATCTGTGCTTCATCTGGGCAGATCTGTGGAATTTGGCACTAGTCAATTCTCCACTGCAAGTGGAACTGGCACCAGTGCAGGATTAAACCTCGGATGGTGCCAGGCACGAGAGCTCCTGTTCTCTTTGATGCAGCTGTGTGGAGATGCTCAGCTACTCCTGAAAGGCAGCAGCCGTGGGGGAACAAAACACCAGCAGCAGAGGCCAATGAACCCCACATACACAAGAAACTGCCAGGATCATTTTAGGAAGACGAAATGTCCTTCCACATTTGGAAACTGGCTGAATCCCAGCAGAGATTCTGGTGGAAAGTGCTGAGTGGTCTTTCATAGCCACAAACAGCCTGGACAACTGTTTCTAATCGCACCCAGCAGAAAGTGAGGCATTTGTTCCATATTAACTTCTGGGGGGTGGGTAACAGCCTCATCATGCACCCTTCAAAGCCCCCAGCTTCTTCTCCATGCTCCCTCCTGCAGGCTGCTATCAGTCCTGCTACGTCTTGCCCCTCTGCTCCAGTGTGCTCCCTGCGTGGTACAACTGCTCTGCAGAAAGCAGACCAGGAAGATCATTGGTGTTTCTCCACCACTAGGCTCATGCCAGATGAAATGATTAATGAGGTCATGCTGAAAAACGACAACAAAAATAACTGTTCTGTGAATCAGTAGTTTTCATTGCAAATAAGATTAAAAAATAAATAACCACTGTGCTCTGCTCCCGAACCACTGGCAGGGGATTAGGGAGAATGGGCTAGGAAACCGCCTGTTTGCTGCCACCAGTAAAACTCGATAGAGATTTTCCTGTTCTAATTCCAGCTATGATCTAACTGCAAGTCATCAAAAAAAAAAAAAAAAAAAAGGGAAAAAGAAAAAGGGTGTCTGGCTTGTTTCCCACCCCTGCCCCACTGCTTGGCCCATTACCTTGCAGAGAGGAAGAAGAGAACTCTAGACATCCTTCTCTGAAGCAAGATGTGAGCACCCCTCTGCTTCTGAGGAAGGACCATGGACCATGCTGCCTTGCCTGGAGCAGAACAAAGCCTGAAGGAGGCTTGGAAGAGGAGGGGGGCTGCCTGCGCTGCCGCAGAGGGGAAAGCGGGGTCCCCTGGAAGGGGTGTGGGCTGGAGCACTCAGCTTCTGGAGGTGGGGAGGGGACCAGCTCAGCACATACTGCTCCTGGGGAGGCCATCAAACGGCAGGAGAGAAGGGGAGGAGAGAGCAGTCCTCGCTGTCGCATGTTCTAATGGGAAACAGATTTCTGCTTCTGTCATTTTCCCACAAGAAACTATGGAGGCTGCATGTTCCAAAAACCTGCAGCTCGGCTGATTTGTCTTTTATCACCAGGGAAATCGCATCCTGGAACTGCCTCATTCATGTTTATCTGAATGGATTAATAAAATAAATACATGAAATAAAGGGGGCTGGGGAGGAGAGCAACATGGGGCAGCAGCTGGGAAACAGCTTGGGCGGCTCATTCCCCTCTGAGGTCTCATGATTTCCTTGCACTGCAGTCCATCAAAAGCCCTGCACGCAATGCCTGATAAATCAGAGCACCAAGTGACCAGCTCCTAACCCCCAGAGAGGGACAGACTCCTCTTCCCCAGAGCAGGGACCACGTGTTTGCAATCTCAGGATAAATCCCAGTGTGAAAGGAACAGGGCAAGGATACAAGTTTGGGAAGAAGGGGATGTCAGACCCTCAACAGGACTGTTCAAAGCCTACGTCACACGCAGCTGTTCCCTTTGCATGCGCTTTCTGGGCCATGTTTATTAAGAGGCCATCTCCAATATCTGCATCTGGGAGCGCTGACAAGAGCCATCAGGCCCCTGAAAGCTCTCCTGGTCATTCTCTCCAAGATGGCTGGTTGCAGAAAGTGCTCTGAGAGGAGCAGATTTAATCAAAGGCTGACACTTTCAGTGCTCTCTGTTTATAAAGCCCAAGTCCTGAGGTGGAACAGATGTTGCTGGAGCCTGACACTCAGAGAGGAGTGCTGCTCCTCCTCAGGATGCAAAAGAAGAGTGGAAAGGGTCTGGGTTCAGGCTGCAGCCATGTCTGGAAGGGTGTGGGATCCCAGCTCGGGGGCAGGACTGCAGGACTGGCTTGGGCTCTGCTACAGTGGCTGCTCAACGCCAGTGTCACACGTGGGGCAATCCAGCTGTAATTCTGCTGATGGAGGGAGCTGGTTGGAAGGTCACCCTCAGGCCCTGCTTGGCAGCCACATGGACACAAGCACAGACCCTCTCCATCGCCCAGCCCCAGAGGGCAGATGTTGCTGAACTCTGAGGTGGAAGGTCTGCTTGGCCCAGCCCCATTTGCTCCTGACCCTGCACCACCCTGCACCATTTCAGATGTACACACAGGCACCAAAGTAGAGTAGGAGATGCCCACCAGAAGCAATCCCACAACTCCCAGTTCTGACTTCCAGCCTTTCTGCCCTGTTCCCCTTCTTCCCTCCACAGCCTTTAAGCAAAGGAGCCAAGTTCAGCAAGGGCTCAAGCTCTGCTTATTCCTCCTCTTTGTTCACCAGCCTCATCCCTACCATCTCCCCGTACTCAGCCTGGACCCGTGTGTCTCTCCAGCCTGGCTGGCTGCCACCAGGCTCGGCAGGACCCTCCCTCCAGACCCTCTGCAAATGTGACCCCAGGAACAGAAGACTCATCCCTAGGAAATTTTAACTCTTATCCTTCTCGCTTACCTGATGACATGAGCAACCAAGAAGCTCTGGATCTCAGGGCTGCTCACAAAAGCCAGCTCTCCGTTGCCATGCTCCTGGCAGTGCTGCTGGGCCTCCAGCCACTCAGCCTTCTCCACCACCAGCTGATAGCAGTGGTTATTGCCCGGGAAAACCAAGCCATCAGGGGGACACAGGGGGTGAACGGCTGCATCAGGTAGAAGAATACACGCATGATGTCCTTTCTATGGGACCACACACCCCAACCCAATCCAGGGAGTGAGGAAGGAATGTCTCGTCCTTCTTGAAGCCCATAAATCCCCTTTGCTGTTGAAATGCACCCTGTGCAGTCATCTTCCTGGCCTAGGACAGTGCAAAACACCGCCTGGTCAGTCAGGGGAGCCCCAGAGGAGTCATCCCTTTCTCCTCGTTAGGGAGGAAGGGAAAGGGAAGGCCCAGAACCCACTGCCACCCCTCCCTTGCTCAGCACCCAGCCAGCCAGCCCTGCTTACCTCTGCCCAGCTCCCCAGCCTCTGCGGTGATACTGTACGACACTGCAAGGCCTGTGCCACCTCTGTTGCGGATCCGTATGTCCAGGCTCTCATTAGTCTTGACCAAGGAAGGACACTGCAGTTCTAACTGTTGGGGTGAAGCCACCACCTCAATTTCTGCCTGCACGTATAAGACCTTGGTGCCCACAGAGATGGTGGCAGTGACATTGTACTGGCCAGGTAAGGCATACATGTGGACAGCTGTATTTCCAGTGGTGTTGAGAACCTCTGTCTGGTCCCCAAATTCCCACAGTAAAGTGCTGACAGCAATGGGAATACTGACATTGAAGAGCACGGCCTGGCGTAGGCTGTACCGGGGCTGGAGTCCTGTGAAAGACACAGATAGCTGTGCCTGGAAGGGAGAGGGGACGAGTGATGGGCCACCACAGGCCTGCCCGGACAAATGCTCAGTGCAAAATGGCAAACAACCGTAGGAAGAGTTTGTTTCATGGGCAGTACCACACAAACACTGCTCCTGGGTGCTGAAACCTCCATATTCCTGATCTTCAGCATAACAGAGGGCACTGCAAGTCTCCTCAGTGAGGTTCCCAGGGTGAACAGATGTGAAGAGGATGACAAATTCAGTCCCTTCTGTGTGGTTGCTTGTCAGACACGTTATGTATTGAGCTCCTGGGGGACAGAACAGAAGATCCTCTTGCAAACTGACACTGTGAAACCCTCCAAGACACGCCACCCCACACTCCTGGGAATGGACTTCTCCTGGGCAGCTCCTACTCCCAGCACTTCCTTTTTGAGACTTGCCTGGGAAGCCTTTAATCCCTCAGCGACAATTTCCAAACTCTTTATGCTAATTAATGATGACAGAAATTACAAGCTGGTCACACAGATTTATGGAGCAGCAACACTCAGTAAATAAAATGGGTCTTTAGAGAGCCTGACAGTCCTATGGGACATGGAGCCACTGAGTCTGACCCTCAAAGGAGCCCACAGGACTAGCCACCAAGTAAGACCAAGACAAAAGGTTGTCCCTTGGCTGTACCTTGGCTTGGTCTGGTGCAGGATGTTTCACTGCATGCTGCCTGGGACTTCCAGCAAAAAGTCTATAAGGAAACACACTTGAGCAGATGGGGCACGGGGGAAACACCATCGGACTCTTCACCAAGCCCACGACAGAGCTGGACAGACACTGCAGCCATCTTCCTCCATGGGGAGAGCAAAGAGCTTCCCACTGACTTGCAGACAATATCTGGTGCTAGAAAAGAGGGCAACGCCACACACAGCCTGCACCTAAGGGGTGCAGAAGGACGCACATGTATGCATTCATGGGAACATGTGCCTGGCTACAGTGAGCACAAGTACACATATGCATGGATATGCAGGCATGTACGATGGCAGCCACAATAGCCCCGGTCTCAGAGCAACAGCTAATTCCCTGGACTTTATTTCCTGCTCATTGCCTTGCAAGGGGAGCAACGTTTCCCTGCCACAAACACACAGGCAGGGCCTCCGCCATGTGCACAGCCGCAGCCCAGCTGGGACTGCCTGGCCTCCTCTCCAATTCTGCCCACGCAACCGAGCCATGTTTGCTCCTCTGTTTCTGCTGGTTGCTACAACATCTCCCCCCAAACATCTCAACAGCTCCAGTCTTGTGTGATCTTCCCATATCAAATCCATCCAATTGTCTGGGTTTCTTCACAGCCTTCCTGCAAACATTGAGCCACTTTTCTTAAGAAAAATCTCATGAGGAAGACCACGGCATGGGAACTACTTTGCTTTTTTACACCAGCCTGGTTGTACTTCTTCGTTCCCTGCTGCTCAGTAACAACTGTCAGTAGCTGGCAGGCTGTCCCCAGCTTACTCCCATCACACTAAATTACCGAGAAGACAGTCTCCCATTATTGTTTCCACACTAACTTAAAGTAGTTCAAGAGGGGAACAACTAATTATCAAGGGAACAACAGTGTCGGTATTAGTCTCCTTGATAATTCCTGCAAGGTGCTGCAAGGCTGGGGTAACCTTGCTGAGGAAAGAGGAGCAACCACCACCTGGGCTTTGGCCCCAGGGAGCACTGCACCTCACCAGGCAGCTCAGCTGGCTCCCACCAGCTCTGGCTCCCACAGCCTTCATCACTCCACCTTCCCATCATGTATTAAAGGAGATGCCTGCTGCCTGCTGGGGGGAGCATTCGCTCTCCCTTCCTCTCTGTTACTCAGAGGTAGCTCAGCATCCAGGCAGGATAAGTTTTCTTAGGGCTCCCCCTTCCCACTCTCCTGTTAAACACTGCCCAACCTTTCTGCTAGCCAAGGCAGTCAGAAAGCACCCGGAGCAGGCGATGGGCTGTAGATGGGGGCAGCGTTCATTCAACACTCCCGATGTGGAGCCCTGTCACCTGCAAAGATTCAACTTAGCATGTCCTCAAGTCCCATCAACTTCAGTGAGATTATCACTGCCTAAAGTCAGACTGAAAGAATAAAAGCCTAAGGCCAGAGGTCACGAAGCTAGTGTCATCTGATGGCTGCCTGAAGCTTGGTCTGTAATGAGTCTGTTGGTCTCAGCCCTGGTATGACCAACTCAACCCTTAAGGCATCAGTCATATGCTACCATTATTTGCTTAATTAGATTAGAACTGGTGGCTTGAGGTCTAAAGAGGTCTAGATGTGATCCCCAGCTGCCTTCGGGACCATTGTTTCCACTGGTTTAGGCATCTCTCCCACGGCAGCCCACAATGTTTCCTTACCGCAAGTAGCATTGACGAACAAGACATCAAAGAGGGAAAGGTTTGCCACCTCAGGGGGGTGGGCGCATCTCGTATCTGATGCCTGAATAACTTTCACTTGTCTGTCTTCCACCCAATGGGGCAACCAGGAAAGTTTGCAGTCACAAACAAATGGATTCCAACTTAAGTTTCTGTAACAGGGAGATCAGACAAAATTCAGGCATTAATTTGACATGTGCTAGGTGTTAATTACAGCAGTGTGCAGATCCCTCACTGTTCCCATCTGTGCCACTCCACTGAAATGCTTCAGAAAGAACTGCGAGGAGGGTTAATGAATAGGGAATCAAGCAATAATTAACGTGATTTTTCTAGAGGCTAGAATTAGGCAAGTACTTCAAGTACTTTTTTAACTCTACAAATAATTGTTGCAATTAGAAGCGAATTACAGACACAATCTTATATTTAAAATAGTCTGCCATCTAACAGCCATTGGATGTAATGGCAGCTTCTCCAGCTAAGGGAGACTATTTACAGCTCCATTAAAAAATAGCTAAGAGAATAAAATTGATCTGTCAAAAAAGAAATGCAAAGTCAATGATAATCTTTCCATGTGGCAGCCTAATGAAAAGATGGAAACTTTAATTGCAGCTAAGCTTGATCCAAATTACAGCCTTCGGCATTCAGCTGTGAACAGGACAGAGATGGAAAGCTGTTTGTTTAGCTGACGCCAGCTGGGCTGGGCTGCCACAGGGGCTGAACCCAGGATTTTCACCCTGAAAGCACCACTTTGCCAGCCAGCCTCAGCAGGCGCAGACTCACTCGGACCTAGCCTGGATCCTTTGTGTCTTTTCGGTGCCACTTGTAAGCAAAAATGCAGAGCTGAAAATGCCCTTTGTGTCATGTCTTCAGGAAGAATGTGTGGCTGAGGTTTTTTCTTGCTTGCCAAGAGCAACTGCATGGGGTTAATCCTTTGGCTCGTTCAGATGCAGAACTGCCATTCTGTGCTGTGACTTCATGTATCTCTCCCGGAAATGTGGCTTCTGCTCGCTTCACCTAACACCACAGATTTTAATTACTTCAGTAAAAAACCTATGAACCTAAGAACGTGGATCACTTAGGGAGAACATCTTCAAGTGACTTAGACACCTCAGTCAGCGCCTCCTGCGTTGCAGGTCAGTGCCCTTTTTATTAGACCAGAGAGTCCCAAGGTGTGACCATACAAACAGGAACGGTAAGTGTGACCCAGAGCACAGCCAAAGAACCTCAGCAGGGCTGGTGTGGGAGTGAAGCAGAGAAGCCAAGAAGGTAGTGGCAGAGGTCGGAAGTATCCAGGAGACAGAAGCGATTTCTAGGAAGAGATAAGGCTTGAAGGGCACCAACAGGACCCAGGAGCAGGACACAGCTTGAGGAAGAACTTGAGAGTCTAAAAGGTAGCTGCTTGGTTAGGTACACACCCAGATCTCCCCCAGACGGCACCATATCCCACCCCACCAGGAAAGGAAGAGATGTTTCAAGGAAAGGTCTCAATAAAGAACTGGGAAACAAAGAGGATGTACTTACATTTCACTTAAATTAAATAAATTATCAAATATTCCATCTTCTAATGTAGAAATCTTGTTGTGGCTTATATCTCTGTAAAAGAGGTAAAATGAAAAGGAAAGTTCATCATGCTGGTAACAACTTCCTGGCCCACACACAGGATCAACCTCTGTCCCAAGCTCTGCTTGGGTTCCAGTTACCTTCTGAGCACCTTCAGTCTCAAAAGTCACATGCATATAATAGAAAAATGTCCAGCCAGGCACTAAGTCACAGAATCACAGTGTGGCTGAGGTTGGAAGGACCTCTGGTCATCTGGTCCAAGTCATCTGGTCCAACCCCCCTGCCCAAGCAGGGTCACCTAAAGCAGGCTGCCCAGGGCCATGTCCAGACTGCTTTTGTGTATCTCCAAGGATGGAGATTCTATAACCTCTCCAGGCAGCCTATTCCCATGCTCAAGTCCATTTCAGTGCTCCAAGCCCTTCCATCAGTCCTCCTTCTAGATTTTTGAGGTGTAAAGATGGCAGGCTATCCAGACTGCCAGTTACTCAGCTGGAATCACTAAAGCAGGTTTTGGTGCTAGCTGTATTGGTGCCTGCTTCGGTCTGACAGTCCAGTCTTTCTTTAAAAAACAGTTAATCTTCTCTAAGAACCATCAGCAGGTAACAGTGCAAACTCATTTGATCAGCAGTGAACCAGTGAGTTTGCTAATGGTCAAAGCTCTCCTCTTCTCCTGGCCCACACAGAGTATGGAAAGCTTTAGTAAAACAGGACAGCTCAAGCTGAGAAGAGCAGTGAGACATGGAGTCTGTCCCCCACTAGTGCTGGGCTCCTCAAAGGACCCTCAGACTCAGTACCTAATTCCTTGTCAGGATAGATAGGATTTGGATACCGCAGCTTTATCATCATTTTCCATGTACTAACACAGATTTAGTGATAAATCTCCTCTTGCCTTGATCTCCTCTTCACCTAGCAGTACAGCAGGTCAAATCCTCCCTGACTCTGAACATCCGTAAGCAAATCACCAGACTGTGCAGCTAAATACCTTGAGGAAGGAATCCAAGGACACATCTGTCTGGGGCTCGACAGATGAGGTCAAGCAAGAACAAGGCTAACTTGTGAAACACAAGCATGTGTTCTAGATACCAGCTCAAATGTGCATGGCGAGCTGGAGGACTGGAAGGGCGGAATGTGTACTTACAGTTTTGCCAGAGAAGTCAGGCTTTTGAATATCTGAACATCTAAACCACTGATCTTGTTATTGGAAAGATCCCTAGAGAAAGAAAACACAATTTTCAGTTTTCGTTCAACTTCATTTTGTCATTCCTCCATTACTAGACCTTAGAAAAGCCTCTCTCCAAACTCCATCCAGACTCCAGACTGGAGGGTTTTGATGTGTTGGAGCACAGCATTTCTCCCCGCCAAAGAAAACACCTTTCCCAGCTATAAAGCATTTGCTACTCAAAGCTTTGTATAATGTGTAGATAAAGATCTGAACTATCATTATATGCATACCATTCTGCAGTGTATCTAGAGTAATTACAGACATGACAAATGTATTACTAAGTTTGATGTATCCTTTGACAAAAATATTCATCTAATATATGTTTAAAGAAGTAATAAAAAATACTTTAGACTGAAGTAGTAATTAACTTAGAGAAAAATTTATGAGGAACTTCCAAGTCCATTTCTAGTGCCAAAGAACTCATCATTAGTTACACAACTGATGTGTTCAACTTTTACATTTTGTCTTTTACTTTTTGTCTCTGTTTGGAAAAGCTTAAAAGGAAAGAAGTAGTAACAAAGAATATTTTCCATTTAAAATCAGGTTAGATTGTCTTTATAAAAGGAACACTGTTCTAAAAAATCTCTGATCACTCCCTGTAACACCAATAGCCTTCAATTCATCCAAAATAAAATTGTTTCTGTCCTCCAGTCCAGCTCTTTTCACCCCATGTCCTCTTTTTCAATTTTAAAATGTCACTCAGCTAAGAAGTGAAAGTTTCCCTGATAGGTCGCCACTTGTTCCCAATAAACTCCACTCTTTGGTTTCAGATGAACCTCCTTTGGCCAAAACCTTCTTCTAGCAGCATCAAAATACTTATTCTGAGCCCATGCAATGGTTGTTATCTTTCAAGGATTTCTGGCAGAGCTCCAGGGAGTTGGACAGGGCTGGATTCACTGCAGCCGCAGCGTGCTGTGTCAACAGACATTCTCCTGCTCACCTCCCTTCTCACCTTTTTTCCTGCAAGCATCTCTCACAATTTCTCCTCGCTGTCTCACCTCTTATTTTTATGCCCTAATCAGTTAATTCTTTGTTTGATCTGACATTTAAACTTAATTTATCCAAATGAAAAGAATTCTGCCAAACTGGCAGGAAAATTACGTATGATTCCAGGAAACTGGGGATAAGTAACAGGGATGGATGTCTCTTTAAAAGGTTTATTTTCCCTGATTTTGCTAAGTGGGAATTCGTTGCCAAGCCAAGAGTCGATTCAGAAGAGTTCACCAGCAACACCAATAAGGAAGTCCAAGAAATGTGCAAAATAAAAGCTCAACAAATACACTTAAAAAAAGGATGCTAGCAAAAATACCCAATCCAGCCAGTGTTCCTTTGTCTCAGGGTAGCTGGGACAATAGTTAAATAATACTGAGCATCCTTTGCTGAAGTGATGCAGACCACATGAGAGTCACATTCTGCACACGGGTAAGAAAGTCACCTCCAAACCAGTTTCCAGCTCCCACTTGCAAGACAAACACAAAAGATAGCTTGGACTGGAATCCCAACTGCTGCCAGCCAGGTCAGATCCTTCCTCAGGGAGGCTCCTGCTCCACTCCTGCTTGAGCATTTTCTGTAAATTGTGCTCCTCTGACTCTGCACCTTCTTGCATTACTTGACCAGTTTTGGAAAGGATCAGACCACCAATCAGTTACCTTACAGGGAGACCAGTACAACTATTTCTCTTCTCCTTTAAAACACTTGGAAATAACCCATTTTGGTTTTTAGGCAGCATCTCAAGCCCAAGCCAGAAGGAAATGGTGTTTCACCTCTGATGCCTTCTTACTCCTTGCCCAGACAAGAGAGACCTCCAAAACAAACCATTCTGCTACAAGATCAGGGCTTTGCCATTTTGAAGAGCTTCTCCAAAAGCACCACTTGGCTGCATGGAGAAGAGAGTACGCAGAGCAGGGCGAAGCTCTCACCATCACAGATGGCACAAGCAGGCACCTGAGCCGTGCAGGGTAGTGGGACACCCAGCCCCAAGCCCAGCCGCCTCCTCTGCAGCTCTCTGCAGCTTTTCATCTCTCCCATCTTGCTACTTGGCTAGTAGAAAGTGAAGAACTCCAGCAGGGTAGGTCTGCTCTTCTCCATCCCTCTGCCACAAGTGCCAGGTGTGGAGGGGCTGGTCCATAGCTGGGAGCCTTCCCCATCCCTTTACAAACATCCCTTATCATTATTTCCATTTCACCTCAGAGAAAGCTTTTAAACTCAGGTAAGTGAAGGCTAAGACCCCAAATCCTTGACCCCCAGGGGTCAGTCAGCTTCATTCCTACCCAAGAGCAGGACCAGGGATGACTGTGACCTGGTACCTGCTCCAGGAAGATGCACAGTAGCATTGCTGCTCCCACCAGCTTCCTCAAACAGGTAAAATGCAAACAGAGGCAGTAATTTCTTGCGGTGCCGCTCTTACACACTGTGTTGGACTGACACTAGATGTCACTGCCTACTGAGCAGCACACACAGGGGAAGCAGCTCCTGGTGAACAAGAGTGATCCACTCAAAGGGTGCAGGACACCTGGTGCTGTGGCTCAGCCAGCAGGTTTTGCTCAGGAAAGGTCAGCAGGAGCTGTGCCCCATAAACTAATGAGTGACAGCCCTCAACCCTCTTTCTCAGGACTGCGCTGCTTTGTATGGCCAGGACAGCTTGTGAGGGTGTCAGGCCACTTGGATGTGTGTCTCTGGGGTGCCCCAGTGAGCCTCCACAGCGTCATGGTGGAAAGGCTGGAGAGGGCTCCTGCACCTTTTTCCTCTTCTCCACCTTTTTCCTCTTCTCCCGATAATACAGCTGGGCTGCCATTCCGCACACACATCCCCAAGCTGATACAGGCAGATACCATCTGAGCTCACATATCTATCCTGTACCCACTACCGTCACCCAAAGCCAACAATGACCCACAGCCCAGCATGCAGAAAAGCTCCACCAGTGGGCTTCAAAGGAGAAAGCTGGGGCTCGGTTCACAGGTGAGGCTGCCTCAGAGCCTGCGAGATGCTCTGAACCCTTGGAGTAATTAACCAAGCCCTGTCTATTCCCTGACACTTTGTCACTTTACAATTCACGTGCTTTCTTTCAAGGGATCTCAAGACCTTGGCTCCCACCCTCTTGTCTTCCACAGCCTGAGCTCCTGTCCAGCACCCACAGATGCTGCTGAACTCCATTCAGACCAGGCACTAGCTGGCAGCCCATCGGTACCTACAACCCAGAGCCCAATTCCCTCACTATTTTCTACCCTTGCCTTCAAGATCTGATGAGAAACTGGTACAAAACCTCCCAACTTTCAAACTCCCCAGACCTCCTGGGTGCAAGAGCCTGCAAAGGAAGCAGAGCTCCTGTTGACAGGACAGCTTGGAGGAGCAAGGAACAGCGGTGGATGCCAGTGCCTGCCACCTCCAGCCGCGACAGTGAGCTGGGCTGCCAGCCGCCTGCTTGCCTTCTCCCACTGGTCCCTCTCCAACTTGTATGGAAAATCATATTATGCCTTCCTGGCATGGGAAAGATGGCTGTGAACCAAGCTAGGTTGCAGAAAAAAAAAAGTAATCAGGAAATACTGAGCAATAAAACCCAACGCAAAGGCTGTGGGACAGAGCTCAGCCTCTTGGTGCCACAAACTGCCACGACTGTATTTTCCCAGCCCACTGCCAGGGCTGGAGGAAATTCATAGCAGGTTCAAAGCAGAACTGAATCCAGCAGAAAACAAGGCTCTCCATTGAAATGCACGGTGCACACAGACTGCCGCACTCTCCACGAGAAGAAAGAAAAATTTAGTTTACTGTGACATGGGGGATACTGAGAACACCCTGTGCTGCCTGGAAGAGGGCAGCTATGGGCAAGTCACAACTTCTCAATCCTACCTCAGTTTCCGCACCCGCAAAACGGAGCCATGTAAGCCAGAGGAGGCTGGGACAGCTGGCCCACTTCTCCACACTATGGTATAGAACAACAACTGTGCAAAAGATGCCTTACAGGGAGCTCCCCTTGCAGCAGACATGTTCACCTTACATGCCTAGCAAATGAAGATTTTAAAATACTTCTGGAAGTGGATTCAGTAATGTGGGGAAGGTGAAGCTTCGGATAAGGGAACATTTAGTAACGAGGGTGTCAGCCCGAGCCTTGGGAGCCTTCAGCTCCATCCTAGCCCTGCTACCAACTCCCTGTGTGATGCTGGGTGCACCACTGAACCCTGCCAGAGTCACGTGTACCGCAGGGATAACAGCAGCCTTTCTGACCAAGAGCATGAGGATGGATCAGTCACAAACACTGCCAGCGAGATCTCCTGCAGATGGGGTTGGGTAACTTCTGGGGGTAAGAAGCATCAAGCACTGGTGTGCCCTCACATAGCTGCTGCCCTCCAGCAGCTGCTGATGGAAGCAAGCAGCAGGGCTGGCTGCTACCCACTTTGTCCCCTCCTGATGCTCAGATGGGCTCCACGTCCCCACAGCTGCAAGCTCAGGGCAGCCGAGGGTTTATTTCTGCAGCGCTGTGGTGGACAGGCTTTTTTTGGTGCACTGCTGTTTTTTTCTTAATTCCGCAGAACATATAATGTTGAGCAGAGTATAGCACGCCTCCATCTGCCAAGCCTGATGTCATGCTCTCATTATGTCATTTGCGGGCCCGCTCTGCCTTCATTTCACAAAAAAGGAGGGGAGGGAAGGGAAGGGGGGGCAATGCTGGCCTGTGCCTTCCCCAGCCCTTTTGGTGCATGGACCCCAGCCAGAACAGTAATGGGAAAAGCATCCACAGACAGAGAGGAGCGTCTGTGCAGAAAGGAGCCTGTGTGCAGGCTCAGGGAGAGTTGCAGCAGTTCAGTAGAGAAGAAGCTCCAGGTCTGTAAGCCACAATAAAAGGTAAGATTTTTGTGGGTCAGTGAAGCTCCAGCGGTGCTAGGCAAAGACGGCAGCTTGGGTACAGTCATATTTCCACCCAGAGTCTGCACAGGAGCCTCTACAGTGGCCACTAAGGGACCTGCAACAGTGCAGGAGGAATAAAGCATCTGCCCTCCAGGCTGCCGGGTGCAGCTTGTAGGCAAGGGAGATCTTCCAACCCATCTTCCTGAGCCAGGCTGGCCCGACAGGACACACAGGGTGAGTGCATGGAGCATCTGCAACAGACACTGTCCTCTGGGGAAAAGCACTTTCTCCCTGTAGATCATGCAGGTTGGGCTCTCCCCACTTGCCTCCCCAACCAACCAGTCTTCCCTGATCCAGGACAGACCCCCCCTAGAATGGAGTTTGCCTCATGTTTGTGTGACCCCAGTAATAGTCCTGGGGACAGGGCTGGCCCTCATTTTGGTCCAGATACTGTGTTTTAACAGCAGGAGTGGCTGCAGGGACATCGGAACAGCTCTGCCCCCTGGATCAAGGGTCCATCCTGCCCCAGATCACATCCCCAGTAGTGGTCAGTACCAGGTGTTCAGTGAGATGCACGAGCAATCCTTCCCCAGCACACCTCCCAGCTCTTGGCAGCCAGCAACAGAGGACCTTCAGAGCCAGAGACTGCACTGAACTGTTGTATTTAACAGCCACCAACAGATGGATCTTCCTTGATGCCGTCTTCCCCTTCCTGAGCCAGCCTGGGCTCCACAAGAGCCCACAGCAACAAGCTCCATAACTCACATGCTTTAAAAAAGAAGTACTTTCTTTAGTTTGTTGAAACCTGCTAGAGGCATCACTTCATTGGATACTGCCTAATTTTCTGTACTGTGAACACTGAATAAATGTACTTCTTTATCTCCCCTGCCCCACTTCTGACTCCAGAGCTTCTCCCAGACTGCCTTGGCCCTCTTTCCCAAGCACATCTTCCAGTGGGAGCAGTTCTCCCTTTCTGACCTCAACTCCACATACTTTATCAAAATACTCACAGAATTTCACCTTCAGGATACAAAAGTGCTCAGTCCCTGGCAGTTCTTTGCCTTGCAAGCAACCAGGGAGGAGATGCAACAACCAAAGTGAGCAGCAAACCAAGGCACAGAAAACACCGCCAGCAGCAGCAGCTGCCCAGCAATGCCCTGACCAATGCCCAGCAATGCTCCCATCTCTCACCCTCACCAAAAGCCAGGCTGCACCGTTCCACACCTTGCAACCAGAGAAGACAAGTGACAGAGGGCCATGTGAGATGGCTTATGAGGCACAACGAAGCCCACAGCTTCCAGAGCCTTCCATCCGCTGACAGAGCAGCAAGCTGCCCAAGAGGTCGCCTGCACAGCCCAAATGCTGTCTTACGTGTTACCATGGCAAATGCTTTTCTAGTCTCCAGGAATAAAAGGCAGCGCAGTGCCCCATGCAGCAGTGCTGCACTGATACTGCCCGACATACATAACAGACTTTCCAGAAAAGAGGAGGGAAAACCCTATGTGGTTTTGCATGCTTTACCCAGGAAAAATTAAAGGGTTTTGCTGATCTGATTCCTTTTTTAATTTGTCTTTTGCCTTGCACCTCTCCTAGGAAGCACAGTAGAAGTAATAGCACTTGTGTGCATAGTGGGGAACAGAGATTCTTGCCACAGTGGCTACCAAAATGTGAAAAAAACCCATAGATTTTTCTGTGTGCCGAATGCGGGCAGCAACGCTGTCATCCTGCACGAGATGCAGGGACACCCTGGCTGGCAGGCTGGAACAGCCTCAGCCGCTCTCCTGCACCATGAGCTCTCTGCCTTTCAGTACTGATGGGGGCCAACAGCATATGGAGATCTTCATCACCAGCTACTGGTTTCAATCACATTGAAGCAGGGATTTTCCAAAGCAAAGGGATTCTAGCCCCACCACACATCACCTCCAAGAGCTGCAGCTGAACACGAAGAGGGGCCTTTTGCTGGTGGGTTTCACCCCCTTCTTTCCCAGAGCCATGTAGTGGGTTGCTGTGAACCAATGCATCCCACCCCAGAGGAGGCTGCACTTTGTCCGTGTGCCTAGGAACTCCCTGCGGAGATTAGCTCCCAAAGAACAGCAAGGCTGTCAGGGAGCAAATGCAGGAGGTGGAGGGCTGTCCAGGGAAAGGCTCAGGGAGACACCAGCAGCTCCTGAGAGCGAATCCTGAGCAGAGGGCTGCGTGCTGAGACTGGCAGACAGCAGTGAGCACCCTCATCTCCCTGAGGCTGTCACAGCACGATGACAATTTATTTGTTCATTTTGAAATTATGAGTTTCAAATGCCGGCCCAAGTCTTAGCTCTCTCTAAGGAATTTGCCCCAAAAGGCTTTTTCACAAATATTCATCTAAAAACTAAATGTTTTTCTTCCCACAGCAAAATCGTAATTGTTGATACGAAAATCTAAGGCAAGGATACAAACATTTTTGCAATGTTCTGTACACTTTGTGCTTTCCTGGGAGAACTGCAAAGCACTCTGACATATGCCCTTGCAAGGCAGCTGTGCCAGGAAGCGGGTGGGTTTCACATGGAGCAGACCCAGAGGTAACTCCCAGCTCTGCTGCAGACTCACTGCAGGACAACAAGCACATCACTCCATCTCTGTGGGTTCCCCTCCGAGCAACAGCAGTGAAGCAATGTTCCTTCCCCACCTCACCGCCTCGCCTCGTCCTGCCACAAGCCTCTCCCGGAGCATCACCACAATGTGACCCTAAGATCTGCAGCAGTAAATCCTACTCGTCTTGCTGGGTTGGGGTCAGTTCTTCACGACCCCGCTGAGAGGCTGGAGGCTGCACACAGGGCAGCGTAAAACACTCTGCTCTCAGCAGAGCGGGTGAGCTCAGGGTTGAAGCTGAGTAGTGGGTGTCCCTGCTGGCAGCTGAGGAAAAGGGGCTGCCCGAGCCTGTGCTTCAAGAAGCATAGGAAAGACTGAGCCCTGAGCCCTGCACAAGACTGAGCTGAGAGCTCGGGACACCCCAAGTGACACGGCAGCTGCTGCTCACCCACAGTACCTCTGCTCCTGTGCCTGTGCTCCATCCCCAGAGCAGACAGAAGAGGTGAGGCTGCACATGCCTGCTGGATGCACAGCCAGGGCATCCCAACCGTGGCCAAGGCATCCCCACCATGGCCAGGGCATCCCCACCACGACCAGGGCATCCCATCCAGGGTGACCAACTGCAGCCAGGGCATCCCAACGACAACCAGAGCATCCCATCCAGGGTGACCCAACTGCAGCCAGGGCATCCCAACTACAGCCAGAGCATCCCTACCACAACCAGGGCATCCCATCCAGGGTGACCAACCGCAGCCAGGGCATCCCAACCACAACCAGAGCAACCCCACCATGACCAGGGTATCCCACTCATGGCATCCCAACCGCAGCCAGGGCATCCTAACCATGGCCAGGGCACCCCAACCACAGCCAGGGCATCCCCACTCTCCAGGTGGGAGCTGGCTGCAGTGCAGCTGAGGCTCAAGGAGCAGCTCCTCGGATCCCCACAGCCAGCAGCTTTCCACAGACTTTCCCAAATATGGTTATAAAGTCGGACCAGGGATGAAGCCACTCGAACAAAGGGGACGCGTTACCTCATGGAGTGACGTCATGTTTTGGCAGGGCTGGATCATAGGCAATGGCACCATGCGCTCCGTCCCTCTCCTCCCCGGCCAGGGGGGCTGGGCAAGGGCTTTTTCACACAAGAGGCTCCCAGGAACCAGAGCGCTGCTGTCTGCACGGGGACCCACAGCACAGCTCATTTTACAAGTTATTCTTAGACTGCAACTGACTTCATCTCCTCATTCCCAACACCAAAACAATGAAGCCAAAGACAAGGGGAGTCACAGGGGCCTCCTGTGCTGGTGGGGGTCATCTCCTCATTCCCAACACCAAAACAATGAAGCCAAAGACAAGGGGAGTCACAGGGGCCTCCTGTGCTGGTGGGGGTCAGCAAGAGCTTCTTGAGGCATGCTGGTGGGACAAGGAGCTGGCTACAGGGATGGTCGCTGTTATGAGAGAGGCTTTTCATGCCAGGTCCCACCTTCTGAACCTCCTGAGTGAGTGACCGAAGCTGCCGCTGGACATGGTCCTCCCCTCCACTGCCAAGAGGTGACATAATGTGGCATAAAGTAAGGCTTGAAACATCAGGCATCACCCAGCCCTGCTCTGCCTCTGCAACATCATGCTAAAAGATGAGAACAGGGAAAACCTTCAGCTTGGGAAAGCAGCAACCCAAATATTTAAATAAAGTTAATGTCCATAATTAGTGCTGCACGTAAACAAGCTGTCTGCAGTTTCATCCAGCTAAATGTCAGCCCTGCAAATATACTTTTCATGGAAAGTTTGCTAAGAAACCAAAGATGCAATGAAACCAAGCATCTTTCCAGCACACATGGCAGAGCTCAAGCGAACCATATCAGCCGCCTGCAGCCCAAATCCAACCACTTTCCACACTGATACCCACTTCTTCCCCAAAAAAGCATCTGTCTCGGGAGCCCCCAAGTCCCGTGACACTGCATGCCAAAACAGAGCTCTTTCAATGCCTAGCTCTGGTCGCTTCAAAACCCAGTGTGTTCCCAAGTCAGCATGTTCAGAGCCCAATATTTTATTTTACCATGAAAAGTAAGCCCTCTGTAAGCTGTAATTTAGGAATTACACAGCTGAGCTACTAAGTGCTTAATCTTCCACACAGAAAGTGAAGGGTTTTCAATAAATGTTTAGGTAGTGCTGATATCAACTCACCACTGGGACAGGGGATGAAGCAGGTAATCTCTGGATCCTGGTTTTTTATTATTTTATTTGTATTTATTTATTATTTATTCTATTTGTATTTATTTTAATGCGAGGCCTTTGCTTGGACAGCTACCCTCTAGGGATATTATTTCTCTGTGAGAAATAACAAAACCACAATGCTATTTTTCCCCAGCACCATAAATTCTGCAATACACAACAAACGGGACCCACAGGCAAGGTTCACGGGATGCAGGAGGCTCTGGATGATGCAGTTGTACCGATAGCAGCGATACATCACTGAGCTGACACAGGAGCTGGAGCCAAGAGATGCAGAGAACTCCAGGGAAGTTTTCTCCAAAGCACACGTCCAGTTTGCAAACACTGACACAGCATGAAAAAATATTTGCATAGCCTGTTCCTTGGAAACCTTCTGGGGCATCTGTGTTTTGTATCCCAAAAGGAACAGTGGAACAACTTGGGCATCAAAACAGCACAAGAGCTGTGAACCAGGCACCGCCTGATCATCTGAAATGCCCTGAGGAGATTTGCAAAAAACTTAATGTCACTTCCTAGCTGAATTCAGAGCGCAAGCCAGCTGAGAGACAGTAAGATGGATAAGGCAGTATCAGATCCAAAGTAATTTCTTCAAACAGTTGGGACAAACTTCTCTCATTTCTCGCACTGGGAGAACAGTCAGTACGTTGTCAGGCACCACACAGCACCAGCAGCACACAAACAAGAGGAAAACAAAGCCACAAGGCAGCAAAACACGGCCATTACGGGGGTTCACAAAGGACTGCTGATTTAGGAGTAACATCACCTACCAGCCAAAGCCACCTATGCATGGAGGTAGAGCAGACACGAAGAAGGCAGCCTGGATCCAAACCAGTGTGAGAACACGATAGGTAAAGTCTCATGGCCAAATGCCATGAGGCAGTTGCGGGACAGTCTCACCGTGTCCTTCATCCCTCTGGATGCAGGAGCAGGCTGGGGTGACCATGGCATGCTCCCCACTTCAGACCTCCTGCTGTCAGAGCAGCACGAAGATGAGCCAACCTAACAGATACTGCTGGCCGCGCAGCCAGATCTCAACAGTCACTTCCCACAGGTGACAATACCCCCTCAAACACTTTCCTTTTTATAGCTGACAGTACAAATTTGTTTGACCTTTAGCTAACAGCAATCTCTAACAGACCAGATAGTTTCCAAGTTCCTGGGTGGTTGCTTAAGAAAAACATTTCTGTGTGTATTATTTTAGCCCTGTCTGTCAATTGATTTTCATCTCCAATATGTTTTACAACATTTCATTTAAGAGATTCCCTGTTCTCACCACCAGCCTTCAGCTTGAGGCACAGGATGCTAACTACATACAGACAACATGGAGAAAAGGACAAGTAAAGACCAGAAACACCCAACCAGGTCCAGGCCTGGCAGTGCTTTGTTTGCAACCCAGAATGACTTCCAGCAATTCTGCAGCACAGCCTGTGCTGGAGAGATGCTGAGCCCCTTATTTTCTTCTTCTCCAGAGAGAAAATTCTGATATTTGGGGCAGTCACATTAGCACTTGATATGTTTAAAAATAGTGCAAAATCAGTGGTGCTGCTCTGTGAAAACAATGATGCTGAGCACAACCACAGAGTTCACAGCCCACTGCCTGCGACAGAAAATCACAAACCAGGGGAGCCTGGAGCAAAAAGAAAAGTGCAGCATGTTCAGGACACTAGACCTGGCCAAACCACGGCTGCAGCACAATCCGGTTTGTGTTTTCCTTGTAATCCTGATGTTATGTCTGCTTTCTGTAGTCTCCTCAGTGAGGGACAGGCTCTCCAGATGTTCTGAAGCCCTGGGACCTACCCAATACATGAGCCAGTTTTGGGGAAGGGGGGAACAGGCCACAAAGCTACTAACCCTTCCCTTTTGGCAGCCTGCTTCTTGCACTAACAAAGAGCAAGGAGAATGACTCACAGATTTTTAACATGACCATTTATCCCAACGACTCACCTACTACAAGCCATCCAACTCCTCACAACCAATTTCTGCATCAAGCCTAAGCAGCTCCCCATCCTTCTAGAGAACGCTCCCATAAAGACTCCCAGGGATGGGATGGCCACCACCAGCTTTGGTGATCTGTTGCAGGGTTAGTCAGTTAGGCTTCTTTCTGGTCTGAATTTGCCTAGCCTGAGTTCCCAGGTGTAGGATTCACTCCGTTTGTCCACTAACCTGAGGGTCCTTCTATTATGTTTTCTGGATTTAACCACAAATACTCCCCAGGCTGCAGTCACCCACCACCTACTTGCTGGAGCAGCAAACACCAGCTGCCTCTCAGGAGACATCCTTTCAAATGGGCTTCTGGTTGGATTCTTTAGGTCATCGTGCTCTCCACGAAGCAAGGACACCAGGAAATACAACCCCTCTGCTCCATAGTTCCCTGTTTACTCATCCCTGGGTTGCACTAGTCATTTTGGTGGTCATGTCCTTCATCACACACTTGACTACCACACCTCCCCTGGCTGAGTCCTTGCCTTCCAGGAGAAGGCTCCCATCCTACACAGCAGGCCTGCCTTCCTTGCTCCCAGATGTACAATCTTAGACTCAGCAGCATCGCTGCTCCTCTCTGTGAACAGCTCTCCGACCAAAGCAGAGCTGCGTTTCCTCCTCTGTGCTTTGGCACTCCCAGTACAGTATTGCTAATGTTTTTGTTATCCTCCAGTCTCTTGACAAATAAGACTACAGAGGCAGTCAGTAATCAATCTTTGAGACTTCACTGCTCTTTATGATGACTCCAGTTCATTCTTACATTCTGAAGCCAGTATTTAATCCCTTTAATTTATGCAGTGATTTTTTTCATTCCCATTTCTGACAAATATGTGACATTGAGTCAAATACCTTACAGAAGTCATATGTGTATTACATCAACGTCATCTTCATCCACTCCATCTGTAAACTTACTCATAAGGCAGAGGTTCACGAGATCTATTTTCCATAAGTGAGTTTTCCATGTTGATTGCCACTAATTACACTATTCCCTTTAACTTTTAGCTGATGTCCGTGCTATGCACTGTATTGTTTCTCCTTGGGGTAGAAAACTGGGACACTAGCCTAATAAATGTTTGTACCACCCCATTTACCTTCTGTTAACAGTGGCACCATGTTCATTTTGATCCAGTCCTTTGGAATTTTTCTAATGCCCCAAAACCCACTGAAATAGCCCAGAGGGCTCTTCAGCCAAATCTTTTAAAATTCTTGGATGCAGAATATCTGAACTTGCTAGTTTAAGAAGGTCTAACATTAATAGCAGCTGTTTAACATCCTCTTCAGTTACTGTTGGAGTGGAAAGTGTTTCATCATCCTCATATGATACAAATACATCATATGGCTTTTTTCCAAATAGAAAACAAATATTTACTGAACAGTCCTGCCTTTTCTGTATTTTCATTGATAATTTGACCATCTATTAACAGGCCAATGTCATTTAATTCCTTTAGTTCCCAATATACTTGAAAAACTCTTTATTCTTGACTTCACTAGCCACAGACTATTCTTTGCATTCTTTAGCTTATCAGTGTTTGATGAACTTGAGCTCTCAGTCCATACTCATCACTATCAACATCTCTCTTTCCCAGTACTGTATATTTATTTTCCGTAACTGCTTTCATTTCTCCTCCAGGCTCCACCTGGTTTTTATGCAGGGCATAAGGAGCCCTGTATATTGATTAATACAGAGGGGCACATAAGGATCAAGGCAGACCTCATCACCAAAACCTATCTAGCACTCCAAATGAGGTTCTCCCTAGAGATGCTGTGTGTCCCAAATGCTCTCACAATGCCTGAGGCAGGGTTTCAAGCAACACAGCTCAACACAGATAAGACAGTTCAGATATACCATCTGGAGCTGCAGAAAGACAGCACCCCTCCCCAGAAGACTGTCCGACCTGACCTGCAGACATGGGCACAGCTGTGCAGGAGGCACAAGGCTCAGAGCTGGGTGGAGCAGGTGGCATGGGGCAGAGTGCAGGCACTCCAGCAGATCTGCTCCGGGCACTGATGCCTGTGTGCATGACAGACAACCCCTTTAAGGTGTCCTCTTTAAGGACCTGATGTCCCCAACAGCTTTGTTCTCCTAGCCCATGCAGTGAAGATGATACTGAAAGAATTACACAAGTAAAAAAACTAGTGATCTTCTGGATCCTCCCACAAAAAACAGGACCAGCCCCATAAGATATTCCTCAGGGATGGTTACAGCCTGAATTTGAAGTCCCAGTTGCTGGGGTTCCCACCCACCAGTGACTGTTCCATAAAAAGCATCTTTGAGCATTCTCCACTCTCCATGCACTTTTTTTTGTTCAATTAAATACCATCTTTCCATCTTCTCTAACTCTGCTGCATCTACAGCAACTCTTCTTTGTCCTTGGCATGCAAACCCCCTGGACACTTGCAGGATGTTCATCTGCACCCAGTAAGCCAAAATTTTCATAGTCCTTTTAATCCATCTCCAGAAAACAGCAATATGTGGCACTGTGTAAAAGCCGATCGCAGTAACAGCACGCACAGCTCCCACAGGCTGCAGAGGGACCTCTCTGCGACCAGCACATGTGTCCCCGCAGCCCAGCAGCAGCCCAGACCTAAGCCTTCCACAGCTCCAGCAGAGACGGTGGGCTTTTTACATCAACAGGGCTTTGAGCGACATGCCCGGCCCGGGTACAGCTCCACAGGGCTCTGTGTGTGTGTTTGTTTGTGATTTTGTGAATAGGGCTGCTTAGCACGTTGAATCCTCCCCGTGGGGATGATGTGTTAGAGCGGATTGGCTCACTATTCCCCGAAGGAAACATCTGCACATTCCAGACACATTTTGTAACGGGAGTGAAACCCATCCTTGAAGTGAAATTTTACAGCCTCCACAGCGCAAAATAACGATTGCTGGCAAGGATCAGTGGAAAAGTAATGTTTAAAATATTATTACAGGGAAGCGGCTGCCAGAGCCTCAAATTAATCATTTGAACGTGTCTCTAGAGCGGAGCGGTGCGTTATGTAACGCTCATCCAGCTCCAGCCCGGAGAGCAGCTTCTCTCCGGCCCCATCCCAGTGCCGTGCACCCCTTCCCACACTGAGAGCCAGGAGATACCCAGGGACCCAACACCCGCTGCCCTGCCACGCTGTTGCTAGCCACGGGGATGAGCATTCCCTTCTGTGAGGTCTCCTTCAAGAGATTTCAGCCAGGCCTGGGGTCCACATTTCTTTCAGGTGCCCAATTTTGTCTTGTATTAAAACCCAGGAGACACAAAGCCAAGGGGTGTCTCTCGGTCACCTATGAAAAGCAGTGTTTGCCACAGCCCTCTACAGCAAGATGAAAACCGGAGGAGCTGGAGGGAGGTTTGGCTGCTTCCCACCATGGCCTGCAGAGGAGGGGAAGCCACAGGTCTGCTGGTTAAACCCTTTGGGCACTGGTCTTCAGCCAACCTGGTCTGATCCTGATGGCCACGGGGCAGGCAACGGAAGAGGGACATGATCAGTGTAGCATCTTCCTCCCCTGCCACACGCTGCACAGTGATCTCTAACTGACAGGATCTAAATATGATAAAAATGCAACTGATGTTAAAAAAAAAACAGTCTCTAAAGGAAAGCAGGAACAAAACCAGCACTGGATACAGACACATCTATGGGGGAGGAAGAAACAAAACATTTGGCAGCCTGTACCAACAGCAGGAAGAGAAGTGAGATGAGTACGTAAGGGAAACAAGTCCTGCACTACAGCAACCAGAAAAAAGCCTGCAGGCCCTCAGGAAGGGCTATTCTCCCAACAGAAACAAGGGCAAAGCTCTGTTATTCATCAGGCTGAAGATACCACAATCATAGCCAGAAACTTCACTGATGAGGACTCCTCCATCTCTCCTAGTCTGTAGCTGTGTCAGGGGATCCAGTCCTTCCAGGTGATGAGGGCTCAGCCTAGCCTGTGCCAAATTTCACTGCCTCCTCCCCCCAGGTACACAGTGTGAACATGGGGGTGGCGTGACTGCAGCAGTGTTTGTTGGGAGCTGCGAAGGCAGAAGAGACATGGGAATGGATGACTCGTTTCAGGGAATGCTGATGGGAAAGTGGGAGATGAGGAGAGGCCATGTGTGAGCAGAGGTGCTGGCAGGGACATCAGACCAGCACTGGGACAATTTCAGGTGGCCCAGAGAAAGACCTAGGTGCTACTGGGCTGCTGTGACCTGTATGCCAGCAGCAGTCCCATCAGAAGCTGAGTCCAGCAGAAGCCGTGTGGGTCTGCAGATGACAGCTCCTGAAACCCTGATCTCCCTCTGTTCCAGAGGCATCCAACATCAGGGGTGATTTCTAAAACGTTGGCTGAGGTTTTAGGTTTGCAGCATCTCTTCTAATTCTGAGTGTTGCTGCAGTATCCACCAACAAATATCATTTATCCTAGTTCCTACAGCACATGTCCTTTCCTTTCCTGGCTCACTTCCCCCTGGATCCCTAGGCATTACAATATTCTGGGTCTGAAATTAGACAGAGAGATAAACAGATATATACATACACAGACACACATACAGACAAACAGTTTGCCCCCAAACTGACTTTCTTCTTCAAATACAGAAACAATCTGGGACTGTTGTTTTAAATGCCTAAATATGTGCTTCATTAAAGGATCCAGTTCTGTAGGAGTTGCTGTGTCTATCAGCTAAACAAAACACTTTCGGAGAAACTGCCTAAATGCATAGTTCACATTCTGGTCTGCTGGGCAATAACGGAGATTTAGAATCAAATCTAGAAGCTTCCTCTATTTAAGGGGGGGCGGTGGGCGGGGAGCAAACCTGATTAGTTAAGCAGCCTAAACCAAATGGAGGTGTGCAGTCTGACCACAGCAGAGGTGCTCTGGTGGCAGGTGGGCCTGAATCTCAGGTGATCTCTGTGCATCACAGTTCCTTCTGAAGCTTGAGATAACAATATTTCCACAATTCCCAGTGAGAAAGGGCTTCCAATCTACTGTTTTGTTGTAAACATCGTTCTAGCACAAGGGCACTATAATTCAAAGTCAGCACGATGAAACCTTATTGAAATAGAAATGCTCAAGGAATTCATTAAACAGCAACTTTGGTTGATGTTATGTGCCATAAATCACAAGGCACAGTAAAAACACAGAGACGTTCTGCTCTGCAACTGGACAGACAGATAGACAGACAGACAGAGAAAAGGGAAATGGTTTAGAAGACACCGAGGGACAGGCCTTTCCTTAATCTCCTTGTGCTGGTACTGGTCCCAACATGAGCTCCTCCTTACTTTTTCAAATGTGGTTGTTTGGGTTGGAGGGCTCTGCTCTGAATGTTTTTGGAATATGTTCACTATAGATCCTTAAACATCTTCCTTCTGAAAACAAAAAACAATTAGAACCCAATATAGACCTGCTGGTTCCAGTACAAAATGCATTTGCTTGTTTCTGGCATTAATAATGTGTGTGGTTGGGTTGCTTCCTTTTAGCATTAGAAAGTCTTCTGTGATGCAGTCAGAATATTTCTGCTCCAAAAAATGCTGATGTTCAGAGGCCCCGAAGTAGGTACAAAGGGAAATGAGCAGCTCGCTTGGGCCTCAGCAGGGCCCCGAGCTCTGCAGCAGAGCTGCCCCCTCTAAAAGACCTTGTGAACAGGCTTGGGAAACAGTAACCCATTTGTCCCCTGCAGGAGATCTCCAGACGTCTCTTTGCTGTTGCAGCGAAGAGCTGACCGCTCACTCCAGCAAGAGGAGACACGGGCGGTACAAGCTGTATGCACGGGATGGAAACCACACAACGCTGCTCTCCCTAGCACTGCCTCCACTGCTGGGATCAGAGCATGTATGGGCTGAGGAGCCCCTGCCATCTCCTTATCCTCCATCACCCAGCTAATCCTGGCTTACATACAAACCCAGAGGCTTCAGCAGAGACAGCTGACCACACACCCACCACAGGAACTGTCTGCCCTCCCTCTTGGGAGTTTCAAGGGAAAGCACGAAGATGGAAATCTCCTTTCTCTTGAGGCTCCTCCAGCAGCCAGGTCAGACCCATCACCCAGAAGCCATCAGCGGAGGTTTGCTCTGGTCACTGGCCATGCTTTGTGCTTCTTCAGGGTTGGTGTCTTACCGATGCTGCTGCCAGCATGGTGGAGGTCCTCATCAAGTCAGAACATGTGCCAGGCCTGGGTGCAGGTGAGGTACATTTCTGGTTCTTCTCTGTACCACTGTGCACAGGAGTCTGCTCAGTGTCCTCCTCCAAACCCATCCTGGTTTTAGCACTCTTTGCATCATTATCAGCTAAACTCTGGGGTTTAGTCATATCTCTTTCATCGGAGGAGATGGGCCTTTCCCTACTCAACCCATCAAAACAGCCAACAAATGTTCCTGCCGAGAAGGGCAAAGTACAAAATCGCAAGAATTACAGAGGATTTTAGGACAAAAGTTGTTCAATCAGCATGGGACAAATTCAGCCCTGAAGCCAACAGAAGTACCCCAGGGACCCACTCATGTCCACACGTCGTACGTTAAGAGACGCCAACAGCTCCTTAATGTGCCATGGGTACAGAAGGCACAACCGACATGTTAGCAGTGATACAGCTGGAAAGACACGAGCCTGACGCTGCAGAAAGCATAGGTTCGGATCTCACGAGTTAAACAGGACTTGCACATCTAACTCTCTACTCGCTGCTTGGAAAATTTCAACTCCAGACAGGAGAGAGCCAAAACTTTAACATGATCTGCCTGGGACGAATAACTGCCGACACTTCTGCCAAATATTAATGGCTGATAAATCCACTATGCAACATATCTGGAGGTACGGGGTGGAGACCAAAGGACAGATCCCTGGAAAGAGCTCTGGAAGAATGCTTCAGTCAAGGCATCAGCTTATCCTGGAAAGACGCAGCTGACCTCGAGATAACCTGCTTTTACACTGCTCCCCTCAGCTCAACTCTCCCCACTGACACCGACTGACCTCCACCTGTCCAGAGCAATGAGAACAATTTACCTCCGACTTCTGGCTCAGTCAAAGACCCTCCTGGGCTTGCCTCTGTTGGCTGTAACACAGCTTCTGTGCTGCTTTACTGCAGCCCACAAGACCTTCAGCAACTGCAGACTCTTCCTACAACATGCTGCCTAGAAGGACTCCTGCTGCAGGCTAAGTGGGCAAGCTGGGGCTGCATCCAAACGCCACCACCAGCTGAGCCAGCAGAAAGTGCATGCTTCTTAGGGAGAACTTCCATGCTTCCTTGGGGAAAGACACAGAGGGCCCTGATCCTTCGCAACATCCACAGCTTGGTGCCAGGCATCATCCCCTGTCCTGGCACATATATCATCCACACAGGTATGTAAGTCACACACGCTCTCAGGTCAAGAACACATTATCTCCAGAGCATTCGCTTTAACTCAGCCTGGGGAAAAACAGGAGGAAATCAGAGCAGCCTTTCCACAGTGTACAGGGAAGAAGCTCAGAGATCCCAGTCTGCTTCCTAGTGGAAGCACAGCGGGCAGAGAGCTGGTGGGACCGGCTGGCTGTACCCACAATCCTCTCCTCACAAGGAGGTGCCTCTTTCTCTGATCAACTTTAGAAAAGGGATGTCTCTCCCTCAAATTTAACAGATAATGGAGACACAGTTGGTCTGATTTTGTTGTGAGGGAATCACAGAAAGGATAATTTCAACCACTTCAGGCTACAGTTCATGTCAGTGATCTGTTAAAGAGAGGATTGCTGCAGTGTCTGTTCCTTTCTCCCACAGGACCAATGCCTATAATCCTTTTTTTAAAACATCATTATGTGGAATAAACTGTCTAGGGAAAGAAAAAGGCCTTGCAACTCTGCTAATCTTCCTAATGGGTTAATACCTGCAAATACTACTGGGAGGTATTCCTTTCCTGATCGCATTAAAAGCTGTCATATTAAACATCTCACCACACTTCAGCATCCTACTGTGGATTATTTTTTTTTTTAAACAAAGCCAATTTCTCTGGAGACCGAGTAAGGGTTTTTGCTCCCACAGCCTCCCCAGTTTTAAAAGATCTTCTAAATGCCTGTCTGGGGGATTCCAATACATCCTGGCACAGATTCTCCAAATAGTAGCAAAGCTAAACAGGGTATGGCTGTTATTGTAGAGATCACTCACTGCCAGCACAAATACACAGACTGGACCATTCAACCTTTTACAGTGGGAAAGTCATGGACAGTTGATGATTCACAATCAGCATTTTTTCTTCTACTACAGCCACCCTTTTTCTTTAATTATTCTTTCTTTCTGGCAAGCATCCCTTCCCTGCAGTTTTTGCAATGCATTTTCCCCCCGATTTCTTAATCATATTTTCAAGAACAGACAGGGGACATGCCAGAGTCCACAGTTTAATTTCTGCATCTGCTCAAGATGCCATGTGTTGCAGCCCTGGTGAGAAGTCCCAAGTGTTGTGGTTCAGCTAGCCAGGGTTAAGCATTCCCCTGTGTACAAGACCAGAACAAGGCCTGTGAAACACTCCTGTCCCCCTCAAGACCTCAGAATAAGGCTGAAGTGGTTTCATGGGCCGTGTTTGTGCTGGCTTTGTGCCCAGGGGTGAACCTCAGCAACAGTAGCCTATACTATGAACCTTCCTTTTTCTATTTTCATATGCAAAGCCAAGAGACGTTTCTTTCCCAGGTCAATAGGTACAGGTACATCAAACTGTATAATATGTTAAATTATTGCCTACTCCCCAAAGCATGTGTTGGGACTTGACACAGTGGCTCAGGGGCTCAGCACCCCGTGGTGCTCCCTACCTGCTCCCCTCACCAAAACAACCCAGCACGGAGCAGAGGTGCCAAAGGCTCGCAGGGAACAGAGCATGGGTACAGGAAGGTCTGCCCCAGCACAGCCTGCCCAGTCTCTCTCCACTCCAGTTTCAAATGACTGCAGCACAGGGGATTCTCCCCAGGAGCTGATTCTTCCTCTAAGAAATCTTTTCTCAATTAGTCAGCTTAAATCTTCCTCAGTTCAGCTTCTCTTCAAAGTTCCCAGGCACAGGTCCTCTGATGATTCACCTGAACTACTGGTGTTTACTGCTGTCTAATACCCACAGCCATTGCACATCACACAGTTATCAAAGCACACACCAAGAAAAGAGAAATGAACCATTACAGACCCAACAGTGCTGATGTCACTGGGGCAGAGACAGGCACCTTAAAAAAAAAAAGTCACACCACTTCTACACAGATATTTTTTTTCCTATCGTAAACAGATTGATTTTGTCCTTGTTTCACTTTCTGTGGAGTAAAACAGAAACCCAAAGTTTCGTCCCCCCTCCAGCACAGTGCTACTCAAAATGAAACACTGACATTGCTGTTGAGAAGTCTTTGGCGAGGCTGGTGCTTCACTTCAGGTTCAGGCAACTGCCTTAGACTATGTCTCAATTTAATGATTAAATACAAAATTACTCTATTCTTCATAAGCTGAAGATAAAAAAACATGAGGGTGATTGTGTAAGAGGGTGTCAGCGGTAAATACAAACCACCAGTAAATTTGCTCTGTTTAAAATGGAAAAAAACATGAACCCACACAATGCCAAGCCAAAGAAAATACTACAGCGTGCCCCCAACAAGCGGAGGCATGCAGCCCGCTCTCCAGTGCTGTGTAGCAGGCAAAGCAGGCACCGGTGTGCTCTGTGCCCTGCTAGCACCATCCATTGCCTCTGCTCAGAGTACTGCAGAGACTGGAAGGCTACCAAGAGCAGGCTTGGCACAGCAGGACATGTAAATACAGTCTGATCCCTTCTTAGGCTCCATATAGAGACTCTGGAGGGTTTTGGAAAACATCCCTGGTAATCTTTGGACACCACAGCAATGTCAATAAGTATCACATTCACAAATCAGACCTTGTATCAGCTCTGCTGGCAGAAAGAAAATCTGCCCAGTTCTCAAAGCGCGCGGAGCCTCAGATGGCATCATCGTTTCTCAGGATTTATAGTAGACACTGAGTTAAGCTGCATCTTTGGTCTTTTGCTAAATCACCTTCTTGCCAAGGCTAAAAATTGCTCCATGGTGTAATCACAAACTGAGGCAGAAGAGTGAAATAACAAATTTCATTCCCATATAATAACAAGCTACGTTTCCATAGCACCCCTCTTCCTCTCGGATCCAAAAGGACATTACCAATTTAACTCACTGAAGCACCCTCTCTGCACAGGGATTTTGTAATCCACGGCTGAAATACAGCCACGGCTCTCTAAGGGTGCAATCCCATGTGAAAGCAGAGTTAAGACAGAAAGAAGAATCACCGGTGCACTAGGAAAGGGATGTCATGGAGCAAGAACTCAATCCTCCATCATGCTGCCGATGTGAGGACAGGTAGTCTCCAATCCACAGTCCGCTCTCTGCAGATTTGTCAGATGAGAGGTGCTGCTTTCTGCTGACAGGGCTAAGCCCAGATCTCTCTGGGACAATGACAAATACTGGAGCTCCCTCTCCTTAGCAGCAGCCAACAGGGCAACACGACTGTGCTGTCCCCCACTCAGCTCAGGGCCACACTGCCCTGACAGACTGCTGGGCACCTCGTGCATGCCTGGGAGGGCAGAGCTGCTGGGAATGCTGCTTTCCAGCTGATGAGGAAAGCACAGCCTGGGCACCACTGGTCAGAAAACGTCCTGGGTCATGCACTCAAAGACAAAACCAGTCCCACATTTGGCTAAGTCATGCTGGGATCACTGCCCAGTCATGCCTATTCAAACAGCGTCAACCCACACTGATTGCACCCCTCTCTCTCAATACAAATAGCAGCTTAGACTCGGTCGGTGGGTTCAGGAAAACAAAGACCCCAAGGCTTTTCCCAGTAAGTAGTCTGTCTGTCCCATTTTATCCCCTGGACAGTTATCAAAAAGCTACTGTTTCCCTCAAAATCAAATAAAATAAAGTTAGGAGCATGTAGGGATTATAAGTATAGCAGTGACTGAAGAGGGATTTCATACCAGCAGAGGGACCGAGGAGCATGTGATGCAGAGGTCCCCAGCCCTGTGTGCACATCTGATCTCAAGGCAAACTGAGCTACAGACTGCTTTTGCTCCGATTTTCCTTTCCAACATTTTCCACACCCTCCTGCCAGAAAACTCTGAGCGCTGCCTGCCATGTCTGGCAAACGCTTCCTACTTGCAGAGTCCTCCCGGTCAGCACACACAAGCACACGGAGGGACCTGCACCAGGGCTGCCGGCTGCTGCACTTGCTCAGAGATGCAGCAGGATGTTCACAAACCTCCGTCCTCACTCCTCACCATGGGGCTAAGGCTCTTCTGATATCCCAGAAGGGAGAGACTCAGGGAGAGCGAGGGATGACTCTAAGGTATATTAGGCATTTTGGGTCCTACGCAGGGAGTCCAGCTCCCCAGCTCCTACGGGGTTTGGAAACCTTCTAAGATAATGGGATCATGCCAAGGTTTACAGCAGATGAAGTGAAGAGGGAAGGCAACGCATTAGAAGTGAGATAACCATTAGTTGCCCATGCTTAGGCCTGGGTTGTAAATGCAGAAGGGGGGTTGTACTTGTTACTAGTGTTCCCAGGTATCACACAAAGGCAGATCTCCTGGTCTCAGATGCCTGAGCTTGGATTTCATATAGTTTTATTACATTCATCATCAAATATTATGAAATTTTTTTGAAGCTACCTGGAGCCCAAGCTCCTACATCCAGCATAATCTGAGCAAATAAAAATTTGCATCTGTGTTTTGTATGTTTGGCGTTTTTTTAATTTCCTGCTGTAAGAAATAGGAGCAGCAATAAAAGAAAATCCTTGGAAACAAATGACAATTGTTTAATGGAGTAAAAAAACCGCCTTCCTAGGCTGCTTGTGCCACAACTGCTACATGCATGGCTGCTTACACAGGTAGAAGAACAGGCTCCAAGTCTGGATTTCCTCACTTTTATGGGTTTAAATTGGATCCCACTAGGTGTTTAAGGCCATTGTTGAACTGCTAACACATTCTGCAGCATGACTAACACCAACTGGTTTATTTTTCCTTCTCATTTGGCTTTTTTTTGCTCCATCTGCCTGTCATAGCAGACAGGAGAGCCAAACAGAGCAGCAGAGTAGCAAGTGAGTGATAAACAGTGTGCTAGATGTGCACAGAGCAGCGATAAGAGTTCACCAGCAAATCTGTGATTGAAGAGGTGTTGTAGGGACAAGCTGCTGCATTCCTTGACTCGGTGAGCAAAAGTGATATATAAATATGGCTTTCTTTCAGATAAAGGGCAACTGTAACTGATGTGGCAGGGTAAGACAGAATGGCAGGAGGAAAAAATATGAAGAGCTACAGGTCACTGCTACAGAAGTTAAAGAAAGAAGGTGACTCTCCCCATGAGGCTGGCTTCAGCCCTCAGTGAAGTGCTGCAGGACCTTTCCTGACTTAGCTAGGCTCTTCTGCATTTGCAGCAGTGCTCCTGAGAACAGTACTTGGCCCTGCGCTTCCAAAAGGTTGGCAATTTTCTCCCCACCCCACCCCCTTTTTTTTTTTTTTGTCTGAAAAGTGACCAGCAGACTCTGATTGACTGCACACATTTAATTGGCCAGAGTCTGGCAGCAGGGACAGAGAGAGGCCCAGGAAGAAGGCAGCAGGCAGTGGTTTATGAAACACCCTGTGGAACCAACACTTTCCCCTACCAGGAAAAGTCTTTCGCAACTGGATGTCTCTGAACGTGGATTCGAGTGATTTCAGAATTCTCCCCCCATGACCTCTCCCCCTCCTTGCCAGACTGTGGCTTCATCTTAATGGAGGAGGCAAACTGGGTTGGGAACATCACTAACAGCATGGAACGAAATGGGAGAGACTTCCCAAGAAATGCAACCACAGAGCTGGTTCCAGGAGCCCCTTCCTGCACAACGGCAGCTCCCAGAGGATCCTGGAAACAGCCAGCATGCTCATCCTACCTGGGATCTTAAAAGACTCAAAAAAAAAGCCGTGCAAGAAAGTGCCAGCAAATTAAATCCATCCTTTCCTTGTAACAACCTACCTTTCTTGATGTGAAGACAGCCCAGTCCTACGACTGCTGGCTCAGAAATGGGGAGTAGAACTACAGCAAGATTTCTCCATCAATGGCATCGGTACTCTTCGACAAATCTGCCTTAGTTCAACGTATCATCAAACAACACACTTTAAAATGCTCCCTCTGCTCTCCTATTAACTGTGCTGTCTAACAAGGTTCTACATGGGGAGTCCTGCTAACTTACAGTGAGCAATTAGGGGGTGTAGTTTCAAATTGGAAACAATCAGCTACACAAGCAATCCATCCACGTCTATTATGTGCAGACACCCCAGGGGCTGGCATGAGCTGTTAGACTTGGCATTCAAAGGCTCACAAGCTCTACCAGTACGGAAAAGTCTGAATCTGTTCTCCCACCTATGTAACTCCTGGCGTAGGTTTGCAGTACTCAGCTGAACAACACTGTGATCTTGACTACAAGACAGATCAGAATCAGGCTTCAATCACAATTTTTCACTGGAGTCCTGAGAAAGCATGAGAAAAATACTGGTAAAATAGTGGAGAAAGTGAGGCTGGAAGAATTAAGACCTCTGAAATGAAAGAGTGAGCTGGAAGAACTTGCCCTTCCCATTAAATACTTCACAGTACTTTTATTTGGTGCTACCCACTAAATACACCCTGAACCCACAGGTCCCAATTACAGTCACACCTCTCGGGTCCAGCCAGCACTGGACAGTCAATCTGTCACAGTTGGGCACATCACATCCCCAATTCTGCAACCACCCTGCAGCCACCACCCCCAACTCTACAACCACTCTTTAGCCTCACAAAGAGGCAAAAGCCGGAAACTTGGGGATAAAATTTCTCAAGGTCTGAGTGGTGTTTGGGAAGTGAATCAGGGCTGGGAGGGAGAGGAAGGCAGACTCAGATTCCTGGATCGAAGGCTAGCTCTTTCTGGTACAGCATTCAGTTCAGCCTTGGGTTACCTACAGATTAAATATTTACCTCTAAACAGCAGAAATGTCATACAATCCATCTGTTCACATGATAAATCCTCTAAACATGATCCTCAAGATTTCAGCTGCCTCTTTAGGAACCTCAAAGCCTGTATCAACCTCACCTGAATCCTAAGCAGTTCCTCTATCTAGTCCCACGGTACGTGGCTTTGGATGACCCACTTTTACCCCCAAAAAAGGAATCAGAAGATATACTCAGCCTTGCTGTAAAAGAAGTGGTGGGTTCCCTAAAGTTGTCTCCTGGAATCATGACATTAAATTATAATCTCTGTTTTCCTTCCCTTTTATCTTGCTGAAGTCTTTCTTTTCCTCTACATGTCCTTATTAAGAAGCACAGATGTCTCCAAATGTTTCCTACATTGGACTTCGGGCTCAAAACTCAGAAGGCAACAACATTTGGCCTTTTTTGGTTTATTTTTAATCTCAAGATTTATGAGAGGTAGCTGACTCATGTTTTGGCTGGCAGGGCTGGACTCTTGTAAGCAATTGGATCCTTGCTATTTTATTAATTAAGATAAGTTTTCCCACTTCTGTTTGAGCCATTGGTGATGCCATTGGCTGCTGCAAGAAAAATACAGGTCTCTGCCTTGGGTCTCAGGCAGGTGAAAGGCCAGACACTTCCTTCTTCAGTCTCTGGCCCAGGCATCCAAAGTGAAAGGTGCAGATATATCAAATTTCCCAGCACTGCTCAGCTCTATCAGATCCTCCAAGCATCTCCTCCCACATGGGAGCTCCACCCTCAGCAAAAGGCAAGAAATCCTACACACACCAGGGCTACTGTGACTTGTTAAATATGGTTTTGCTTCACATACCCCAATTTCCTTTCCAGCAATGCACCAAAAAAACATACCAACGAGAGAGTTTGTAGCTAAGGAATTCAGTGAATGATTAACTCCATCCTACCTATTAACCATTACTCTCCGTTCCCTCATGCCTTGCAGAAACCCCAGTTCCGGGTAGCAGAACCATGCCAAAATCTGATACCCCATTGGTTTTGCTTGGAGAGTCATTAGGTGATGCAGATGGTTCTAGCTTTGAGTTAAAACCCATTAAGTGCAGTAATGATTAATCCAGAACCCTGGCACAAATTCATGATGAAATGTTGTTCCTCTTGTCACACCAAATTTACCTAAATGAATCGTGCTTCCTGGAGGTCACCACGGAGGAACAGTCTCTACACAGGCCTGCAAAGGCAGGACCCCCACGCACACCAGGAGCAGGGGCTAGTGCAGGGACAGCTCTTCACAAAGTAGCTAAAGTGACTAAAGTGACAATGACTAGGTGTTGCTCTCCCCACTCTGAAATGAACCACATCTAAGCCATGTTGTGCTGCCTTTACAATGGATGCAGCTCTGCCAGTCTGAAGATGCTTCACATCAGTGGTAGTTAGATGCATGTCCACCCCCAGCAAGTCATCTCACGCTTCACATCGGACTGGCCCCATGTGCACGTGCAAGTCCACGTGTTTATCACACTCAGCTGCACCTCAGAAGACTGGGAGGACTCAGTGCCAGGCTCGGACAAACTCCCTGTATGACCTCAGGCAACTCCCTTACTCTCTATGAGCATAAAGCTGTTACAGCCTTACCCAGATGAAAAACAGGAAGACTTCCTTTTTCTTTTGCCTTGTCTATTTTTATTGCAAGATCCTGAGGATAACGTCTGTTATGCAGTATGCTTGCGTACAGCATCCAGCACTACAAGGTCCCAATCCTGCTCAGGCCTCACAGCACAACAGATATAAAAACCAGTTCCTAGAGCTTTGGGTCTTTTCTACAAACCCACACATATCAGGATGCCATGCACTGGAGATCCAAGCAAACCTCTGCCTTTTGAATTGGGCTTTCTAGTACCTTTACATACAAAAAGATGCCAGCACTGCTGATGTGTCAGGAATTTAATCCCCAGATTCTTCTTCATCACCCAAGGACTAGCAGTAGGCAAGAGCCTGAAAGCTCTGCTCTGCTCTCAGGACAAAGTGTCTTTGGGTCCAACATTAAAAGTTCAGTATTTCCTCCCACTAGGAGAAGGACTGTACAATTTCACAAGCATCTGCTGAAAGCCACTTACCACCACAGCCTGTCACCAAAGTCCCTGGCACAGAGAGCAACACGTGAGTAAATGGCTCTTGCACTCCCATTGTCATGCCTGGGTTTCATCAGTTAGTGGTGCTGAGCCACCCGTGCAACCACAACAGGTGTCTGCTTCAACTGTTCAACACCAGGACCCTCACAGCGCACAGTCAGGGCAGGTAGACACCAGCTAAAAATGTATATGGAGACCTTAAATACATAGATATCCAGTACCCCAAAACCCAGAAACCGGTACTTGCAGTGTGAGAGCCAGGGTATTTCACAGCCTCCACATACTGACAGCCAAGTGGGATTTAAGAGCAGCCCTTGCCCAGCACAAAGTGGTCCATCTGAAAGAGTAGGTAGGAAGGACTAAAACACACCTCTGCAGAAGCCAGGACCTGATGCTGCAATGCCAAGACTCTCAACTGTCTGTGGCCTGCACAGAAACACAGTAAAACAATACAAGTCTACCATGCTGTTTAATTCTGTAGATTAATTCAGTAATATAAATCTGACAGGACCATTCTCATAGTCACACCAGATGCCCACACTTGCCCCTGCGCTGATCTTCTGCCACCCACACTGCCACTGATTACCTTCCTCATAGGTGGCCAATGATGGCTTCGCTACTGCCAGACAGCCCATGAGCCAGCAAGAATTAGGACCCCGAGAAGTGAAAAGAAACAAGTGTAAAATCTGAACTGCAGCCAGAAGAATTGGGACCCATCCCTGCCACGTGCCTGTGTCTCATCCCAACAGTAAGCTCAAGCTCCTGCTGAGGGCTTTTTCGCTTTAGATTCAATAAAGAAAAAAAAAATGATGATGCTGAAATGTGTTTCGTATTGTAAAAGTCAGAACCACTCCCTCTGGAAGGCCGTGCTCCAGGCTGCAGTGGCAGCAACGCAGCAGAGACCAGGCTCTTCTTGCCCTTCACTGAGTTTGATTAGGCAGAGGATCAAGACATCCTCAAACTCCCTGTCAGAATACCGAAACGCACCCCCTAAGGAGGAGGAAAGGGCCAGCCTCCTCTCCCTCTAATCAGCCATCATTAAACAAACAACTAACAGCGGGGATCTTGTAGTATGCACTACAGCCAAGAGCTACCGACTGCCTGATCCCGAACCTGCACTGCAGCGGTGTCAGCAGGCCCAGCTCAGCAGCCCTGGGGCTCAGCAGCCCCGGGACACGGCAGCCCCGGGACACGGCAGCCCCGGGATACGGCAGGCCCAGCTCAGCCCCATGGGGCGCCCAGCCTGGGGCACGGGGTGGCTCATGGCACCCTTTCCCTGTGGCTGAGCCCCGCATCAGTGTGAGGCACACACCACACCAAGGCCCTGTGTGCCCGATGGGTGCTGACCATGCAGAGGCCATAAAGGCAGAAGAGGAGGTGGATGCACCAGCCCAGACAACACGCTAAGTTTCCAGAGGGCCCATTGTCTGCCAAGAGCCATGATGGGCCCCACAGTGCCACAGGGGCTGCAACAGGCTGATGGGTGATGGCAGCCAGGAGGGCTGCTGGAGGGCCAAGAAACAGGGCCAGACTGCTAACGCCACAGCAACCCACTGCCAGACCCCCGAGCTGTGGGCTGCCTTACCTGGGAGAGGCAAATGGCACAAGACAGCAGAAGCCACCCCACAGCTGAAGCAGTATGGCAGCCGGTGAGATCAAATTGGTGCCTGGCTGAGGTAAAGCGGTGCCTGGATGAAGTCAAAAGTCGCCTGGCTGAGGTAAAGTGGGGCCCAACTGAAGTAAAAAGTCGCCTGGCTGAGGTAAAGTGGGACCCAACTGAAGTAAAAAGTTGCCTGGCTCAGGTAAAGTGGGACCCAACTGAAGTAAAAAGTCACCTGGCTGAGGTAAAGTGGGACCCAACTGAAGTAAAAAGTTGCCTGGCTCAGGTAAAGTGGGACCCAACTGAAGTAAAAAGTCACCTGGCTGAGGTAAAGTGGGGCCCAATTGAAGTAAAAAGTTGCCTGGTTGAAGTAAATGGCTTGCTAGCTGAGGTAGGATGCTTTGGGGGGAAAAAGTGAGGTGTTGGCCCTGGAGAGCCACCCTGCAGCAAGCCGCCCTAGCATGGCTGCAGGTCTGCTGGGGGGGACATGCCGTCCCCCAGCATGGCTCTAGCCTGGCGCATCCACCCCTGGCACCACACAGCCCTTTCCCGAGGCTGCTCCTGGCGAGGAAACGCTCCCAGCACCACGTCCCTCTGGGGCCGCAGGGACCAGCCACATTCCTCTCAGGAGCCAGCCCTGGGCTGGAGGCAGCGCTGCCTTCTCGTTTGGGGCTGGGGGGTCTCTGTTTTGGGAAACTGACGGCACTGCCATGAAACAAAAAAAATACATTTAGGCAGAAACCAAAACTTTCCTTTTTTCGAAAGAAAAAGCAATGGTTCTCTAGCTACGTTAGCAGTGAGATCCGGCTGGCTCCGTCCGGTACCTGCCACAGAGTAGGTACCTGCTTAGTTTGGAGGATGACAGCAAGAAGAGGTTGAAGCACAAGCAGGGGTGGGAAGGCAGGACCGAGGTTACCAACAAGTCTGTCAAAACAAGTACATGTGTGTGTTTTGCTGCCCAGCCATTTACCTTGCTGAGTGTGAAGACTCAGCTTCCCAGGAGCTGGTACGGGATAACGTTTTGCTGCCTTCCATGAGGATGGCAGAGCACCAGGCAATAGGAAATAGAAATCCAGGGCATCTATCCAGCAGCCAAGCACTGAGGCCCTCCACAAGCATTTAATCCCCATAAATAACCACTACAATACTCCCACGAGGCAAGGAAGCACCAGCCCCATTGCTCAGACAGGGGAGACTGAGCGCAGATGAATCAATGACAGCCCAGCCCACACAACCAGGGTCAGAACTGAAAACAAAACCGCGAAGTCCCACTTTCCCCTCTGTGTTCCAGCTGTTAGACAACACTGCCCCCAGTAGCTCGGCTTTCTTCCCAAACTAAGGTATGCACGTCAGTTCCCTGATTGCAGAGGGGAGAAGAACAGAGGGGGAAGCAAACCCTGGCCTTAAGCACACTGCACACAACCTCCATGGCTGCTGCAGAATTTAGCAACTTCCAGGAACTGCAGAGCAAGCCAATAAACACAACACCAGCTCCACTGCCACTTCCCCTCTGTGGGAACAAACCAGAGCTGTGGTCAGCCTGCACACGGAGAAAAAAGGTGCTCCACGTTGCTGACCAGACCAACCACTTGCAAGTGGAGAGGATGAGAAGTAGGGCTGCACACCCCCATAAGAGCCAGGGCTCTCTGATGACTTACGAAGTACCTTTCCCAAGCAGCTATAGTGCATCTACGTCAGGAGACGCTTTGCATCTTGTGGGAGTGGGGGTGTTGGAGATTAATTTCCAGACGCAGTGTCCTCTCCCAGTTCTCTCTGAAGCTATGGGATCAAGCTACAGACTTGCATGGGTCACAGCTAATCCACAAGAAGTCAGAATGCAGCAGTAGGCTTTGCTGGCTTGTTTTAAGAGATCTGATGGCTAGCTGTAATTAACGCTCTAAATGCTGCAGATTCTGAATTATGCCAGAGGGTAACACTCCAATCTGACTGGCTGCATAACACGGGTCACTACACTCAGCACAAAGCAAATATAAAGTAATGTAACTTAAATTCGTGGCTGTATCGGATGCAATCTGTGCATGTAATCAGAAACTAAATTATTCAAGGACAGTGACATTGCTACCTTGACAGTTTACTCTCCTGCAAGCACCGGAAAGGCAGAAAGATTTTCAAGAAATGGCTAACCGCTGGGTGCAATGAGTGACAAGAGGGAAAGCAGTGAGGGCCAAGGGTCTCAGTTCAGGATCTGGCTGTTGGGCTACTGAACTTACTTTGTGTTGTATGAAACACAGACTCAAGAACCAGTGATGCTTCTGGCACTCCCTCCAAAAACGGGGTGTGTCTTCTCTTCTAAATTAAAACTTGGGAATTGTGTTGTGTCAGTGTAGCAGAACCTCAAGTACCACCCAGACAGCTCAAGCTTTGTTTCCATGGTGCTGTCTAGTATGTGCTATGCCCTATAACAGCTTTACTGCACAAAGAGGCAGCAGTTTTCTTTTTTTCTTTTTCTTAAGTAGGGCCGTTACTTACTGCTGGTATGAATGCAATCCACCGCATATATTAGCTACAGTGAATTTTCTTAACATAACTGAAAGACTAGCACAGTGTAACCCTTGGCCTCTTCTAGCTTTTGTCCTACCACCTCAGCTTTGTCTACACTAAATTTTTTAAGACTTCTGATACAAACTTTGCACTGATCCATGCAATCAGAGGCTGCAAATCTAGGCAGAGTTCAGTCTATAAAGCCAGTGACTTCATTTTTTCCCTCTGTAGGAGTAAAATAACGTTCCCACACTCTGATAAAAACCTTTGCTCTGCACAGATTTAATTCATTACTTATGAATCTCTGGCCAACGTCACTCTGTTCATTTCAGTGGCTCTCTACTTCCAGTTGCCTCCTGAGTCCGGGAGGACAGGGAACCTTTTTTTTTTTACCGTGTAGTGAAGCAGCCGAGAACGGATCCTGACTAACGGCTTCACCAACTTGTTACTTGTTTTAACAGTCCTCTTCTAGAAAATCACCCAGGTAGCAATAATGAGCTGCCCTCCACAACTGCTTTACAGAGTTGGTCAGAAGCCAAGATCTTTTCCAATGGAAACTCTTCTCCCAGGGAATCACCCTGCATACTATTTCAGATGAGTACTTTGTTTTGGTTTAGAAATAGGAGAAGATTTTTTTTTAATTGGGCTATGCTTAGGTGCAAGGGCAGTTTCGTGACACAAATCACTGAGGAGTTGCTATAGGGCCTGCTGGAATCATTTATGAGACCAGAATAGCAGCAGCTCCACTAACACCTCAAAGGCAAGTGCCCGTGTTCCAAGCTTAGGCTTTTGCAGGATTGCTTAGACTTGGGTGACTTTTGCAGGTCTTGGGTGAGGGCTGTCTCTTTGCTGTGTCCACACTGTGCCTAAACTATGAGATCCCAGAGGTGGTACAGCAGCAGAAAATGTTTAAAGTGCCAGTTGATTGCTCTTTCCATATCCAAACTCCTCTTTTTAAAAACTCACTCTTTCCAGAAAGCTTTCCAGCCCTTTTCATTTGGGGAGGGGTGAAACACCACCCTGCCGCGGGCCAGCTCCACACTCCAGGCAGCACACAATGCTGTCTGCACACGCTCCAGCAGAGCACAGATGCTTTCACAAGGTCTTCACAATGCTCCTGTGACTGTCTGTGGGTGACAAGGCAAGACACTGTCCCAAAAACCCTGTCTCGTTCCTCTTTCTGTTGAAGAAATGCAGCTTTAAACAGAGGTGTCTGAAGGAATAAAAAGCACAGCTAAGTGGACGGAATGTGGCTGCAACACTTTTCTTAAGAGACTCCACTCTGCACTTCATTGCAGTTTCCAACCGTTCCCTCAGCTCTCTGAACCCCAGGGGAGGAAACATGGCACAGACACTGCACTGGGAGCACGCGTCACGGGATGGGGCCCGTGATTATTATTCGTATCACCCCATGGACTGCCTGGCACTGGCTGAAGAGTGTGACTCGGATGGTTCTCTCTCACAACCAGCTATGCAGCCTCTGCATGTGAAAGTCATTAAGCAATAGCACAGAAGCAACCCATGAGGCAAAACCCGTGAACATTCCCATACTGACAGAACGCCAGTCCCGCTGCCAGCAAGACGCCGGCACTGGGCTGCACACAGGTGCTGACGAGGAGCCATGTGCATCTCCTTGAAGTTAACACTTGTGTGGCCGGCTCTCCTGACAGCTCCACAAATGGCACACGGATGCTGGAGAGCAGAAGAGCCCCGCGGGGCCTCCCCCCATGCGCAGTTCAGGGCCTGTGTGCCAGCACTGATGTCCTACTGTTGGAAATGTGGCATATGGGAACATCGGCAGTGGAGACAGGAACTGAAACATCTGTTTTTTCCAAGCCACACTTGGAAAGGCTAAGCTGTATTCAACCCCTAAAACACAACCAGCCCAGCTGTGAAGCAAGCAGATGAACAGAGAAGTATAAAAATAGCCACTTCTGTAGTCTTCTTTCAAGCAACATGAGGTTGCCCTACAAAAATAAACACACAAAAAGGAACAGTCATGGGGGGGGGTGGCTATTAGAGGGACTCATGCTCACATCACTGCAACATGGTAAAAGGATGCAACCCCTCAACTCACAGCTCTGTGTTCACAGTGTATTCCCTCCCCAGCTAACCACTTTGGGTCTGTTTGCAGTGCAGCAGGAATCACCCGCAGCTTCCACACATGGTCCCTGATGGGATTTAGAGACAGATACTTTCACCAACATGACCTAAAACACAATCTGCATGCTTCAGGCCGGACTCACTCCACCCCCTTCCCGAGGCGTGGCTTTGAGAGAGAAACTAACAACTTTGGCCAACACAATTTGTCTGGGCTCTTGCTTTCCCAGGCTTAGCTGTTCCTCGGGTTCCTCCCTCAGGAGGACTCAACCCACACCCTAGATCCTCTTTTTAGAGAGCCACTCCCACCTCGATGAAGCATTTGCTATAGCAAATCTATTTAACCCGTTCCCAGCAGGACCAGTGCCTCCAAACGAGCAGGGAAAGGTGTTTACAGAATCCCATACAAGCCACCATACCAGGGAGAGGAAGGACAGGCTTCACTGCCCGTCTCAACCAAAGCCGCAAGGAAAACTGCTCTTCTGCTTCTGGATCTACCTAGGTCCTCCTCCCTACTAGAGGAGCCTAGAGCAGCACGGATGCTGTGGGAGCCAGGGCCGAGGTACTGCCAGGGGATGTTGCAACAGAGCTGCACAGAGGCCATTGCTGGGGATCTGCAAGTACCATTAGTGATGCCTGACCAGGGAGGTGGGCGCAGGATCTAACCAGGGCTACAGCCACCACCCTGGAAATCTCAAACAGGGATCAGCCCTCATAACTTCATCACAGATATGCAAAATAGCATTGCATAGAGCCAAATGCATTTCTTGATACAAGCAGCTGTCTGTATAGGCGTGCAGAATACAAGCTGCCCAGCTGCTGCTGAAAGAAAAACAGGCATGGTACGGTGTTCATGTACAAATTTCAAAGGAATAGGAACAGGCTGGCTGAGCCCTGGCTTGCGCCCTGAATGCATGTCACTACAGATTGTCCCACAGGCTCATCAAAAGCAAAAGCTGCTGCAGACTATGCCTGCTGTCAGAGTGAGTACAGCCTTCTGATCATGCTCAAGAGCATACGCCAGCACAACCACGGCAGGAAGAGAGCATCCCGTCACCTCCCAACACAGCGGTGTCGGAGGGCAGCCCGTAAACCCCAGGCTGGAGGTAAAGGAGGGCCACATGGTTAACACACGTGCACTGCAACTGAAAAATGCCACAGGTGGGAGATTTGCTACCAAAAAGTGAACAACATCATTTCTTTTCTTCCATCAAATACTGTTAGCAAACCAGCATACCACACTATCTTAACACGGGTTGCTAATTAAATTACAAACGACATTGGATTAAACAAAATAACACAAGACCGTATACCACATCTGAAACTTTGTCTCTGATCTCTGCTTATTAAAGTTTTTAGTAGCCTGATGCCAGGAAGAGCCAGAAATGAGATGTACTCATTTCTAACCTGAGGGGGAACTATTTTTACCGTTAAGACTGGCAGAAACAGCTGACTGATTAATATTGTGCTTTGTTTGATTATCTCTGTTTAAATCCAGTGGTAGCACATCATCAAAAAGGATGCAGTCTATTGAGGGAAAGGGAGGAGCTGGAAAGTGAGGACAAAATCTGTTTAGTGGTCACGGTTCCTACAATATACCACAAATGCTACAGATGGTCAACTTGCATGTTGTTGATGCTCTTCTTGATGATAGCTATCCTTTAAAAAAATAGGGACAGCTGTAATCACATGCTCTTTGCTTTTTGTGCCCTTTGCAAAGCAAAAACTAATATTATATTTCAGTTTGACATTTTTAGTTTTGGTAAATAGAGATGCCAACTTAGCTTCAGTGTCTAAGTAAACAACAGTCCTTCAACATAAAAAACAAGCTAATTCTTTGCTGCCAAGGCAGAAATAAGGGCCAGGGAAGTCTGATTTGACACTCATCCTCCTGGGACAGGCAGCAACCTTTGGCAGAGCACGTTCGTGTAGGTGGCTGAAGCTGCAAGGGGTACGTGGTCGGTAGCTCTGCACCCAGCAGTCAATGTAGCTTTCCAGCCTTTAAGCCCAACCTCAGCAAGGCCTGGAGAGAAGGGTGGGCTGACGTGGGGTGGGAGAAGCGTGGGCTGACGTGGGGTAGCAGCCATTCCTCTGAATAGCAACAGCACCGTAAGTGCAGCCCACTAGCACAGCTGCCAACTTTCCACTGTGGAAGAGACAGAAATTTTTGCTTTGAGCCTGACAGCGGCTGCCTAAATCATGCTGTTAACTATCGTGGGACTAATCCACAAGTGCCTTCCCCCCCACGCTCCCTCCTGCACTCTCCTCACAGCAAGAGCAGGAACCCCTGGCTGTGCAGCTCCCAGCCTGCCCCACCCTGGCACAGGAAAACACATCCTCGCTCCTGAGCTGTCCTTCACCCCCGCTTACTTTCTTATTCACTTATTACAACTCAGAGAAATGTTTGGGGACATATGGGGGAAAATAAGAGACAAGATACAAAATCAAACTGAACTGCAATGATCAATCAAAGAACAACAATGCTTGAAGAAATGGAGAAAGGATGACGCAGAAATGCATTGTAGAAACCACAGTGTGGAAAACGTGGCATGACAAGAGATAATACAAGGAATCCCATTAAGTTACAAACAGGGAGAGAAGCATTAACAAACCATATGAGTCCATTTCACCCTGCCTTCTGATCGAGTGATCTTCTTTTTAAAACCCCTCTTTGTGAGAGCAGAATGAAAGCAGCTGGGTGAAACATGAGAGATGTGGCAGGGGTCTTGTCTGCAGGAGATGAGCAGGAGCGGGCCCACACTTTCACTCCAAACCGGAAAAAGCCACATGCAGAAAGACACCACCAGTAAACTTAAAAATTGCAGGAAATAGAAAAATCAATGCAACAGTTTTCCTTTCTACTAACATCTGACCAGAGTCAGGAGTGGGCATTCCAGCAGCAGGTCTTCCCGCTGCACAGTGGGGCTCTGAGATGTTTAACTAGGGTTTCTTAATGCCTGATTTTCTGTCACTACCAGGGATTGTAGGTTTGGCTGCACCAAACTGCAAATCTCAAAATCTTTAAATGCTGGGCTACTAACAAGAAAGTGAGACAGCTCGATGCTGCTCAGGATTATTTAATTCCAACTTTTGCCACGGAGCAGGATCACCTTCAAATGCCACCTGTCTGGTGGGTGCCCTTTCTTACCTAGCAGCACATTTTTGTTGACATCTTTTTAAACACCACCAAAAACCCACCAAAGTTTTAATTTTTTTAAAAAAAAGTAAGTTCCTCAGCCACGGGAACAGCGCTCAGATTTCACTGCAGCTTTAGGAAGGAGCACAATAAATAACCCAGATTCATGCCACTGCTGTAGCGGCAATAGCAGTGACACTTCACTCACGCCAGAGACACTCTGATAGAATAATACAGAATTGCCTCCTTGTTTCCTGCTTAAATGATAGTTACAATTTGCTTATGTGATTGGTCCCTTCTATAGGCTGAATGAATCTCATTTGCAAAATATTTATCTAGCACCTCATTTGGGCCTTTTTCCCCCTCCAAAATTTCTTACTAAAGAGAAACACAGCCTTGTTTTTGCTGGGGATACAGCTTCTTAAAAGAATGACATTCCAGACTGTTTAAGTTTTTTCTAGAAACAGCAGTAAAGCTATTTTGCCTTTGTGGACTGGACACTACTGTATAGACACTTCCACCGCTTGTGGTTTTACCTGAACTGGATTTTAGTTTTAATTGGATTTCCGTCCCTGCCCCCCCACCCCCGCAATAGCTTTTGAAGATACCCTGAGCTTTAAAAAGGCTTTTACTACATCACATAACAAAATCTAAATCACTCTTGAAATCTAAAATATCACAGACTCTAAGTTCCTGATTCATAAAATCTGTTTATTTTAGGAAGGTTTGCTTAGGTGAAGTCACCAGCTAGGCAGTGTAACCCCAGGGCTCACTGCCAAATCCACAAAAAAACCCTGCTGGGTTTTGGATGAAAGTTACGACCCCCAAATCTGCAAAGCTTCTGCTTCTGCAGGAGTGTGGCGATAGCAGAGCTTCTCTGATTTCAGCTTCTCCTTCTTCCCCATCCGCAAATAGTGTTCCACATTAATGAAGGAAAAACAAGGGAGCTTCAACACTAGTCTTTTAAATCAAGATTCTAACATCCACTTCAAGACTACCATGATACCGACAATGTGTCAGAAATAGTCAGTATTTGCAAGGGAAGTCTATGAGGTATTTCATTCCTCAACTGGAGGTAAAAGTCATACCGGCTCATGAAACATCTAAGTCTCAAAGTAAATGTGAACAAAATCCAGTAGCCCTAAAAGCAGAGCACTTTAAAAGAGATCAGATCAGAGCATTTCTCAGATGGAGAAACTCAGAAGCGCAAATGCTGCCACTTGAACCACGTTGCTCTTGAAGCATGGATTTTTATGTTGCACACTGCAGATTATTTGGAAAAACAGACTTTGCTCTTGATTCCAGCCAGACTGCCTTACATTTCAAGAACCTGACTCTGGAGATGAGAGGGGGCCAATATTCCCATTCGGTCTGCCTGGAGACTGCTTCCAGCTAGGTATGTAGTGTCTGCAAGCAGCAGAGCTTATTTCCTTAGTGATTCTTTGGATGGGGCATTTCTTCTGTAATCCTAGTAACAGTGCTGCTGAAGTTGGCATTTATTTCTTCAAAGTTGCTACGTCTATAACGTCGGATACAAGAGGAATTCATTTCCTAGGCCTTACTTCTAAAACTAGAGGTACGGTACGGTACCACATTTGCTGAGTGCAACTGCAAGCACACACGCCTGCCGCAGAATCGGGAAGCTTTGGCGTTGGGAATTTTTTTTACCTCAGCCTTCTTAACGACTGGGTTTGTTTCAGACCAGTAAAAAAAAAGAAAAAGGACAGCTATCATTAAAAGCTTTATTTACTTTATCTGTCAGTTTTCAATAAAGGGAACATGAAATGAATAGTGAGAACCGCTTGCATAACTACTGTGTCATGAGCCAGAGTCCCTCTCATCGCAACAGAAATGAATCTGTAAATCTTTCATGGTTATAATGACGACGTTAAGTACACATGTCTTCTTTCCCATCATCAGGAGGTCAAACAGGGCAGTAAACTTCTCCCCAAAGGAAATCCATGTGCCACAGCAGACTGCTTCAGCACATCTTATACCAGTCATCAGAATATTACCAGCACACACGTTTTCAGCTGAGTCGTGACTGTACACACAAGATAATCTGCTGGCTGACAAAGATGACTCTACGGTCTGAATTCCAAAGACAATCATCCCTCAGCAGAGCAAAGCTCTTCCCCTTACTGCACTGCTCTCAACAGTGCTATAAAACAAACATTTTTCTATCAAAATCAGAGGAAGATGTCAGTAAGACTATCCTGCCATTGCAGTCCATTTGCTCAGTACATTTCCCCTTCCCATATTCTGGGCACTTTGTTTTCTTGACCTGTGAGAGCTTTATGTCCAACTTCAATTTGTCACTGCAAAATAGGATCTACTCCAAAATGTTCTGGGAGCTTTTACAACTCAACGCCTCTGAACAACAATAATATAAACAGTCTCAAACACTTACTAACAAAATTAATAATCCTCAAAACACACTGTAATAACCCCAAGTCCTTAAAAAGCCAAATGAAGGACTCGCCATCACAGTCTTCAGAAGGCTGCTCTACAAGTGACCAGCAAAGTGCTGGCACGTTCTGCCTCTGTCGCAACAGCACACTGAGTCCCCAGAGCTGCTGATATCCCCATCTCACCGACAAAAGATAACGCAACATCAGAAACCCCTTCATAAAAATCAGTTTTTCCCAGTTAGGGACTTTCTGCAACAAACAACGGCTAGTTTGTTCGGGAAAATCTAAACATATCTGGTAAGAAAAACAGTCGGAAAACACCTTGTCTGCCAGATTTAGAGACATGCACATTTTCCTGAAGTTAGTCTAGATACATCCTGCCAACATACAATATAATGTTTACTGTGGTACTTTGCAACTTCTGCAACCTCTCTTAGTCTATACTGACACTAAAAAGTGGAAACTTAGTTAAGAATATCCGAAAAGAAAAGCAGACCCTTAACTTATTGAAATACCAGTAGAAATTAGTTCATGTGAGATTTTTCTACTGCAACGGGCCCCACGTCATCTCTCCTGCATGAATCACTCGATGCTTTTGTCTCCTCAAGAACAAAAAGTTGCTCCCTAAGGAAAACAAATTTAGGTTTGCAAATAAATTAAAAAAAAAAAAACAACATTTTTCCCTCAAGTCTGTTCTTTGCATCATACAGGAACCTTATTCAAGTGACTGAGCACATGGACCATTCTAACGCCCCTCCAAGAAACACACCTTTCCAACCAATTTACCCAAAACAACAAAATCAGCATCTGGACACAACTGTCATCCCATCTTAGCACTTCCACAGAGAAATCTTCATCTGAATGTGTTATTGAGTCGTTTGGCTTTTCTGTGAACAGAAAAGCCCTTAAACCACATTCAACTCATTTCCCGACACCGTTCTCCCCTTGCAATTTCCCCCAGAACTTCCAGAAATTAAGCTCCCGGCACAAACCTCTGGCACAGCAGCCCCTCAGGGTGCCCACAGGGTGCCCGGTTTGCCCCGCATACCAGCCAGGGTGTCTCTGGCCTCACACGCTGGCATTACCCAGCGTGTCCCAGTGCTTGGCAAGACACGAGCAGCATTGCAAGACACAGAACTGGAGAATAACCATTTCAGTTGGAAAGGACCTTTAAGATCTTCAGGTCCAGCCGTTACAAGATGACATGGTTGGGCAGCATCCTAAAAACACTGCTCCAGCAGCAGAGCCGGGCACATCCCCACAGCCCTGACCCCAGGGGCCAGCAGCCCTGACCCGGGGGAGGTGGGCAGCAGCCCTGAACAGCCCTAGCCCTGGGGGCTTGCAGCCCTGGCCAGCCCTGACCCTGCGGGCCTGCAGCCCTGGCCCTGGGGGCCTGCAGCCCCGGCCCTGGCGACCAGCAGCCCAGGCGACCAGCAGCCCTGGCCCGGGGGCCTGCAGCCCTGTGCCAGCCGAAGGCACGAAGCCCGAGCCGCGCTGCCAGGCTGGGCCCGCATACCTCACATACTGGAGCTGTTTTCCCTTCTCCCTCGCCTGGGCCACCGCTGCCCACGTCCGACCCCGCAGGCTGACGGCAAACTTTCTGCCATGTCTCTCCCCGCTGTCTCCCGTCCCACCCCCGCCCGGCCCGACGGCACAGCCGGCGCCCCGGGGACACCCGAGGAGCTGAGGTGCCGGGCAGCCCCCCCAGCCCCCGGTACTCACAGCGCGGCGGCGGCCGGCGGGATGCCGCTCCCCGGCCGCTCCATCCCGCGGGCAGAGCAGTTGACGAGGCAGGCGGGGCCGGTGCAGGTACAGCCGGCGGCGCAGGGCTGGCAGGCGGGGGGCGCCCGGGCCGCCGCCAGCCCCCCGCACAGCAGGGAGCAGAGCAGGCACCAGCCCGAGAGGGGCAGCCGCGCCGCGGGGACGCCATGTTTGCGCTGTGATCCAGTGTCTCCATTTCCAAAAGGCATCTCTCCCTACGGGCATGGCATGGCCCCGGCCCGCCGCTCCCCCGGCCGGCCGGCCGGGCCCGGCCGCGCCCCGCCCCGCCCCGCTCCGCTCCGCCGCCCCGCTCCGCCGCTCCGCGCCCGCCCTCCGCGCCGCCCGGCTCAGCGCCCGCCCGCCATGGCGGCCTCCCCCGCAGGGCTGGCGGTGCGCGCTGCTCGGCGGCGCCCGGCCCCGGCCCCGGCGCCGGCCCCGCTGTGGGCTTCCCCGCTCGCCGCGCTGACAGCCCCGGCCCGCCGCCGCTCGGCTCTGCGCTCCGCCCGGGCCGCGGCCGCCGCCTCCCCGCTCCGCCTCCCGCCCGGCGGAAACCCGGCGCCGCTCCAGCCCCGCCGCCCGCCTCGGCCGCCCCCGCCGCGCGGCCGCCCCCCGCACGGCCGCGAGGGCCGGGACCCGGGCAGCGCTGCGCCGCCGGGCGGGCGGCCCCCGGGGCTGGGCCCGGGCTATGCGGGCTCTCGGACCCTGCTCGGCAGGGGCGGGCACGGGGAGCGAGGGGGTCCCGGGGGCACAGGGGTCCCGTAGGGCAGGAGCATCCCGGGGAACAGGGGGGTCTTGGGGAAGGGAACATCCCGGGGAACAGGGGGTCCCAGGAAGAGGAGCATCCCGGGGGACAGAAGGGTCCCGGGGACAGGAGCGTCCCACAGGGCAGGAGCACCCGGGAGACCGGAGGGCAGGGGGGGCCTGGGGACAGGAGCATCCAGGGGGACAGGGGGGTCCCGGGGACAGGACAATCCTGGGGGACAGGGAAATCCCAGGGGACAGGGGTGTCCTGTAGGGCAGGAGCATCCCAGGAGATGGGGGGCAAGGGGGGTCCCAGGAACTGGAGCATCCCCGGGGAATGGGAGGTCCAAGGAACAGGAAAATCCCGGGGACAGAGGGGTCCCATAGGGGCAGAGATTCCCAGGGACAGGAGCATCCCGGTGGACACACGCATCCCAGGAAGCAGCAGTTACCCCAGGGGGGGCGTCTCAGAAACTAAGCAGGCCAGCAGGCAGTGAGTGCAGCATGGCGTTCTCGCAACAGGGGTTTTGGCTGTCCCAGAGTACCGGGAGATGGGCAGGGGGCAGCAGGGCACCCATCACTCCCTCCTTGGGGGCTGTTGGTGCTCAGCTCCCTGGCTGGTGCCCATTCCAAGACTGCTGCAAGCTGCTGCATCCAGCGAGAGCTGCAGGGCACAGCGCGTGTTACACGCCTGCAGCACAGGTGGTAATTCAGGTGTCTTGGAGAGAGGTGAGAACAAGGCAGGTACTTCTCAGTGTGGGTTTTTTTTTAATGCTGATTGTAGCCAAATCACGGGGTTTCTGTGCCACTTGCACCCTGTGCTGGCCCAGACCTGGTGAGGTCAATCCTGGCATTCTGTGATGGCTCCTCAGGGATTTGAACCAGTTCTGGTTTAAAGTGCCTGAAGAATATGACTGAAATAAACCCTTTGTACAACCAGAGGAAGCGTAATTCTGTCATTGCAGAGGGCATCTCTGCAAAACCAAACCCAGTCCCATTTGAAAGTGGTGGAGAGGAAGGTGTGATAGCTGGTGATTTCGCAGGGACCCTGCTTTGTTAGTGTTTACTATGTGTCGTGTTACTGCCTGATGGTATGTGTGGAGCATGGCCCCTGCCATCAGCCGAGGGGAGGATACAAGGAAGCTCGACTAAAACATGGAAGAAGTTGCTTTTGAACTCGTTCCGTGCCAGATTGCTCTGCAAACCAGAGCCAGTGATTCCTGTGCAGCCCGGCTGGAATTTCTCCCCATAAACACAGCAAGCACAAACATGTGGCGCTCTGTGTGGGAGGAGAAAGCTGGCACTGACCCCCAGAAAGACGGAGGAGATCTGGGGGGAAGCAGTGGACCAGTGCACAGTGCCCAATGCTTCCCTGTGGCAAGTGGCCCAGGGAGGGACATTTGAGAGTCACAGACCTAAAGATGGAGTGTTAAATCCTGCACGTCCTCTGGAGGCAGGTGCTGCTTTGCTCCGTGGGGGCTGATACCCGAAGTACCAGCCGCAGGCACTTTCTCCTGAGATGTGCTGATGCAGACAAAACTTTCAGCAGGGTTTTTGCTAAATAAGAACAAAAACATCTTGCTCTTTATTTATGTGATTCCATTGATTCCTGCAGCCATGCACACCCTTTGAAATATGTAACATTTAAGCTCAGTGCAGCAAATCACTCCAGCTCAGCCTCGGCATTGAGCCCACTCATGTCCATGGGAGTCCCCAGGACTGCATGCCCACCTGCAAAACCGAAGCCACGGCCTGTTCAGTCATGGCTGTTGCAGCAGTTACCGTCTTTACAAATCCCCCTGGAAGTGCCGTCCAGCAAGCACCTCTGGGAGAAGGGCTGCCCCTCTGCCGTACAGGTGAGTCACCCACCCGCTGCGAGGTCGCACCCCTCGAACAGACAGCCCCCCAGTGCCAGGGTGAGGGACGTTTTGTACTTGTCGAAAGCAGCTTGCAAGGGCTGCCTTCTGTCCAGAGCTCCTGTCACCCCTTGGAGCTGCACCCCTTGCCTCCACTGGCATTCCCCGTGCTCCGACAGCGAGCGTGCTGGGGAGCTGCCGTTCTGACACCCTACAGCAGGTGTTGTGTCGTGGTGCCCTGTCAACTGGCGGGCTCAGGAAATCTGCCTGGCAGCTTTCAAGGGAGAAACCACAACAAAAAGGGGTGGGAGCGAGACATGCTAGCTGTTCGCAAGCATCTGAGGAGTGCGAGCAGCAGGGAGCCAGAACAATTGTTCAGGGTGGTACCAGAAGAAGGACAGGAGCCTCAGAGCCTGCTACCCCTGCTGCTCCTCTTCTGAGAATAGACCTGGGGCAGGGGACGGCCGTGGGGGCATGTTTGCCTCTGGTAGTGGCCGGCCGTGCCTAAACCTTGTCTCTCCATGAGTGTAAAATGCCTGTGTGAGGATGCCTGCCTGCACACGCTCGCGTTGGGGCCAGGTCACGGGTTTTCACCGTGCGCTGCAGTGATGCTGCTGCGGTCCTGCCAGCAGGTGAAACACAGGCGTCTTTCCTTCACCTAAAAGAGCTGATTGTTGTTGAGCTCCCTCCACCTCGGGCACCCTGTAACCTTTGAAAGCTCAGGAAAGAAGGCCTGGGTGAGGGTCAATTTGGTTTTGAATCACGTAGGATTTTTTAAGCCAGTTGTGATTTCAGACACGTATTCTCTAGGGAACAAGGGACTGACCCACTGGTGCTGGGGGTGCATCCACTGCAGGTTACAAAGCCTGCGTTACACCCCCAGAGCTGCTCACCGCCTTCCCGCTCTGCCTGGTGTGCGTGATCTGGGACAGTCTGCTCCAACAAAATCCGTGAGCACCTGTGTGGTTTTAGGTACGTGCATTGTCCTGCTGAAACCAAAGGGGTGAGGTTAGCTGGGGCTCTGGCTTTCCTTATCCAGCTGCTGAACAAACCTTAAATAAGCCTGACAGCATCCAATTTCACTCATTGGCATGGTACTTAATATATGTGAGAATTTACTTTCCAAAAACATTTTGTGCCTTTTGGACTTGAAATCTGCTTGAAAGACACATCATCCTTTGCATGATGTATTGTGCCCAAAATAGCTCAGTGGTTACTACTTCCTCATGTGACTACGATGTATTTATTTCCGCTCCCTCAATTGTAAATTGCTTTTTAGGGTTTTTTTTTTTTCCTTTTCTTCTGTACTGATGCCCATATTTTTTCAGATAACAGCAAGGAGAAAATATCCTGTGTATGGATTGTAATCAGCAGATTAGATCACTAATGTAATCCAGCAGATGTAATGTAGTTAAGGGCTCTCCCCCAAAAGCTAGGGCTGCCAAGCTGTGAAGAGGGCAATGAACGAGGAAATAATTGAGTGAGTGGGAAAGGAGACAGCTCATCTGGATACAGCTGCATGACAATAATTTGTTCACATCTAATCACGATTTTTGATCTCAGAGGAAGGTCTTGTTGCTGAATCGAGATGGGTTTTAAAAGGCAAACTGCAGAAAATTATGGAAGTGGAAAATGTACTCTGGGCCTGGGAGGCTGTTGCTCACTGTGAGGCTGGGAATGGCTTGTTTGTGGGGAAGGGATTTTTCTGGTTCCTCCTACTGGCCAGCAAATGGAGAGTTTCTCAACACTGTTTACTTGAAGGAGAATTAAAACCCCAACTAAGAGGGTGTTAATTCTCTCTGTCCCACCAGTCCTGCAGGCTGAACACACCCAGAACATCAGCAGCGGCAGATACACTGTGGTCAGCAAAACGTGACAGAGCTGCGGCTGGCCAGGAATGTCGCTGCTGCCTCTGGGCCCCTCCAGCCAGATCCTGAAAGTACTACAGAAGTCTTCAGCAGCACCTGGACAGCCCTGGACCCTCGCTGTGCGTGGCTGGACGCTGCGGCACCCCCTCTCCAGCACTGCATTTCTGTGCATTAAAGTGCTAGTTTGCTCACGCCTGCAGTGCCCTGGTGCAGAGGGGCCACGAGCAGCTGGCGCAGAGCAGGCTGTGCTCCCCGTAGCCGTGCTGCAGCCACCGTGCTCACCAAAAATCTTCTGCGTGGCCACCGCACCAGGCTTCATGTAAGACACGACGGCAGCTGCTTTTAAAACACACCGGGAGCAAGTCTCCTCATTGCATTGCTCCCCCCACGGCTGCTTTTTCTCTCACCCAGAGGTCCTCTGTCACATTTACACATGGGGCAGTGGGTGGGCAGGAGCGGTGGGGACATCTTGTCACCCAGGTGGGTCCGTGGCCCATGGAGGGAAAGCTCTGTGCAGGTGGAGGTTGCTTTGGAGCTGGGATAGCTGGGCCAGGATAGGGAACATTCTGCCTCCAGCAGCATGTATCTGCTGTACTTTATCTGTAGTTTGAAAAAAGAAAGAAAAAATACCTCTCCTGAACTTTCTGCCCCCTTACCATGAGCTTTGGTCCCTTTGGAGGGCAGCTGTAGTCACATATGGCCATCACTCTCAGTTTGCTGTTATTTCCCTGCTGAGAAAGTACTCCTGCATGATGGAAGGAGCACACCTTGTCCTCAGCAGGTGTCCAGCGGGAGAGAGCTGTCCCATGTGCTTCTGGCTGGGATACGGGTACCCCAGGGGAGGTGAGGATCTTTACTTCTCCTGGGAGGAAACGGCTGTTGCCAACCCTGCAGGTTGTTGCTCTGTGGCTGCATTTTGCATGCCCCTGGCTCTGCACCAGGAGGGATGCTGTGGTACCTGGAAAGAGTGACTCCAGCAGGAGCCACCTCCTTCCACCCAGGTCTGGCTCCTGCTTCACCTCCCAGTACGAGCATTCCCGATCTCTAATTACGGAATGGTCGGGGTTGGGAGGGGCCTCTGGAGACCATCTAGTCCAACCCCTGCTAAAGCAGGGTCACCTGCAGCAGGATGCACGGTTGCATCCAGGTGGGTTTTGAATGTCCCCAGAGAAGGACAACCCCACAGCCTCAGCGGGCAGCCTGTGCCGGCGCTCTGTCACCTTCAAGGTGAAAAAGTTCTTCCTCATATTGAGATGGAGCTTCTTGTGCCCCTTGCCCTGTCCCTAATCCATCACGAAGTTGCCTGCAGCTGGATCCAACCCCGCATGGCCACCCAAGCCCCTGCGGCGGCAGGATGGTGCAAGGAGCACAGAGCAGCCGCGGCGGGGCCTGCCCAGGCTGGGGGGGCTGCCCCGGATCCCGGGGGTCTGCCTCGGTTCCCGGGGGGCTCAGCCCCTCACCGCGGCCTCCCGGCGCTGCGGGGCCGGTTGGCGGGGCCCTGGCGCCCTCTAGCACCGCCGCCCCGCGCTCCTCTGCAATAAAAACGGGAGAAAAAGGCTGAAGCGAGCCAGCCGGAGCCCGGCAAGCAGAAGTCCCCCAAAGATGGGATGCAGCCCACCCTGTCCCCACCGCCTGCGGCGGACACCGCTGTGGATGGGGCTGAGCCCATCCCTGCTTTCGACCTCCCACCCGATGCACCGAGAGCAGCACGAGATCCATCTGGTCAGTGTAATCTACGTGTGACGGACTGATGGCTGTGCAGGGCAACGATCCCAGCTCGGCCATAAAGAGCAGAGTCATCTCACACCATGTCCCGAGCAGAATTTAACCCGTGCTGGATGACTGAAGCAGCAATCTGCCCAGCAAACGGCTCCTGCTGCACGTCCGCAGTCGCTGGGGGTAGGATGCTGCAGACAAGGTGAGAAGGGATCGCTTGACACAGCTGTGCCCACAGCCAGGTGGGACCGATGCTGCCACCCGGCTTCTACCGGGATGCTGGGAGAGGGACCCCCACTCCCCAGGCTGTGCCTGGGGTCGCTGCGTTCTGGCGAGGCGCAGGGTTGTCACCGAGCGCTGGGTTTTCAGCCGCTCTGGGCTGAGCTGAGTCAGCAGCACCAGCACCAGACCCTGATGGGCTTTTTATGCATTATTTTTGTGGACGGTTTCAGCTCAGGAAATGAATTTATTCACGCTGATCAGTTTCATCCGTTTGACTTAGTGTGAACGCAAAACAGAGCTGGGCAGTTTTAGTGACGCCACTTTCTGCTCAGCAGCTAACTGGTGGCGATTCCGCTCCTCTTTACCACTCCGTTGAAGCAAACAGAACTTCATGACTTCTCTCTCAATATTTTTCAACGTTCAGGGCTTTCAGGGGTCCTCAGCTGATGGAGGGTCATTCCCATCAGGCTGAACTTGCAGGCTCCTGGTTTCCGGCTGTGGGTGCTCTCTGCCCATCCTACTCACCTGTCCCCCCGGTCAGCTCCCCGGGAACGCTGTGCACCCTGGAGGGGTTTGTAGCTGCTCAGGATTTTCCTGTTTGCAGGTCCCTGCACGCCAGCAAGGCCAAGGTCGAGGGGTTGCTTTGGCTGGAGACAGGATGGATGGAGAAGGGGTTTGTCCTCGGACACTTGTTAATCAGAAACTTCCCGGGAGCGTGCTTGGCGCTGTGAGGCCCGGCCAAGAGCCGGCCACGTGCTGGCAGCGCGGAGGATGCTGCGTGCTCTGCATGCGCAGGCTGCAGCACACGTCGCTGCTCAGGGAGGACGTGAGCTTTGGGGCAGGGGCCAGGCGGCTGGGCCAGCACGGCAGGGCGCCTCTCAGCCACGGGCTGGCCTTACGTCTCCTTTGGCCACCACGTACCCTACCTCCCCCTGAGAACTGCTGCTGCTGAAATCCCCCCTGCCAGCTGCAGGTGTGTCAGTGCTGGCAGCAGGGACAAAACATCCTCCGTTTCTTATTTCTTTCGTTCCTGGAAAAGTCCAAAGCGCAGGGAGATGATAATGAATTCAGCCAGGAAGGTGCTGGTGAGCGCTGGCTGCAGGAGCTGGGAGGAAGGCTGCTCTGCGCTGTGGGTGCCCCATGAGGGTCTGGCTCCACTGCACCAAGGCTGACGGTGGGATGCACAGCTGGGGCAGTGGGCAGCGAGGGGGCAATGGCACCCATCCTGCCGCAGCGTGGTCCCCCTGAATCACTGCTGCTCTGGGCCCGTTGCTATAGCAATGCTGATGTCGCAGCGCTGTCAGGAGGCATTGCAGTGCTGGAGTTGGCATCTTTCATTGAGATGAGTTGATGCCATCCTGGGTTTTAGCTGGGTAAAAAGTCAGGGAGCAGCCAGGGTGGCTCATGTCCCCACCGCAGGGGTTTCAGGAAGCCATGTCCCCTCTCCTTCATCTTTTGCACCCACCGTTGTGGCATCACCCTGCCCTGCACACGGGGAAGGCACCCAGCCTGCTGCAAAGAGCCCAGGACAAGCATTGCCTGGTACCAAGCTTGGGGCGGGACAGTCCTGTTTGCACTGCAGATGTCATCAATGAGACGAGGGGAAGCCTCTGCAAATGACCATTCACACCCAGAAAAGCAGAGTGCGGTAAACACACTGATGAAGCTGAAGCCAGTGGGCAGCCGGTGAGAGGCACACAGGCAGAAATACGGGTTCAAAACCTTCAGGACAGGCCGAGTTTAAGGCTCCTTCCATTCACCTCCAGCCTGGTAAAGCCAGGGCTACCAGCACCCCAGTGGGGCCAGAAGGTGTTCGCAGAAATGCTGGCGTGGCATGGCCCGTCACACCACAACGTATCTGCTTTTGAGAAGCCAGCCCAGGAAAGTTGCCTGCCAGCAGTTTTTGGCTTTGAATTGGCTGTAGCTGCTTGCATGGGGCTGTGCCTCACTCCCTGCCTTCCCCAGACAGAGTGGATCACTCACATGTGTGCTCAGATGTGATTTGTCCCTCTGATTGCAGGACAACTAACGCAAAGCAAATCACTTGCAGACAAAATGTTTGCTGAGCTGAGACGACCCTTCACTTCACTGGGGAAGAATATGTTTCCAGCAATAAAGAAGAAACACTTTCAAACAGACCAGGAAACTGAAATCGCAGAAAAGGGAAGGCAAGAGGAGGCTGCCTGAGCAGATCTGTTGAAGATCTCTGAGAGCTCAGAGTGCCTGGAAACACTGGCTCTGTGCTGGCCATGCTGCTCGTGCATGATCATCTTAAAGAAAAAAGTAACTGCCCAAACTTCCAAGAGTTTTTCTAAGAAGAAATTTTCAGCCTTCCTTGGAAAACATTAACAAGCACCATTAAAACTCTAAGCTGCATCTTGATCATCCAGATTATTAATTACCTGGAGCACTGCCACGTGCTAACAGCACAGACCAGGGAATGTCGTTGCAGGTATGTCAAGAGCACAAGCAGGAAGACAGAAGCTATCGATCCTTAGGCTGATTTAGGCTGATAAACACCACCTGGTGCTGCCCGTGTCTAATCAGCAATCTGCCACCAATTTGCTCTGATGAATGGCTGAACAAGCTGCAGGCACCCGTCTGCATCTCTCCCGGGGCACAGGAGCCTCTGCAACAGCCACAAACGGGGCTCTGCTGCTGCTCCCTGGCACCCGCGGCTTTCCCAGGAGGTGGATTTGCTTTTCTTCCCAAGGGACATGCCGGTGGAGCGGGACCCCTGTCCAGCGAGGGGCTGGCACATGCTGCTACAGGGGAGGTGCAGGCAAGGCCAGCACGGGGAGTGATGCAACGAGTGGCTCTAGTGGGAGCTTCTTCCCAGCCCTTAGCAGCTGCTTATTCTCTGGAGCAGCAGCTTTATGAGCCTCTGCGCGTTCCCATGCTTGCTTATTGCCGCTGCTTCTTATTTTACAGGGCCTCAGAGCACCGCACGCATCCCAGAGCTGGGGCTGGCCCCGGATAGCTCCCAGCCCTGCGGTGCCTAACTCGCCCCTCCCAAAGATGAGGGGTTTTAGGGTTTTATCTGCTCAAGCTCCTCGGGCTCTGCAGCAGTGACTCTGCAGGCAGTGCTGCAGGCAGCAGCTGGGCTCATGCTCCCAGACGTGTGTGAACCTATCTGGGATGGAAATGGCTGAGTGTGCACAAATAACAGAGGCGCCCTGCGAGGTTTATACACTTGCTTTTGAAACCACAACCACGCACTAACTCTTCCCCATTTCAGGATGCGTCTGTATATGGCTACAAAATAATCTTGGATAGTTTTAAGCTGAGATGTTATATTTCTGAAATATTTGATGCCACTGAGGCGTGTCTGAAAAGCATTTAAAATATACCAAATAGCCTGAAAATATCTCATATTTGGGAGGCTGAGCAGTTGTTGCTCAGCTCTCCCTCTGTCTCAGTAGGACACATTTCAAAAGTGCTTTGAACATCCAACTCTGCATCACGTTTGAAAGCTCTCGTGGGTGACCACTGGAGCGGGGGACTTGCCTGTGCTCGATCCTGTGCTGGCTGAAACTTTGGCTCGTTCCAATCTTGGCACAAGGAAAATTAATTTCCTGGCCTCAGCCCAGTGCAGGCTCATTAGGATCTGGCACGGTCACCTTTTTGTGTGCTGGAGGGGACAGTGGGGGCCCAGGGCAGCACCGTGGTTCCCTGGGAATGCCTGTGGGGACATGCCAGGGCTGGAGGACATGCCAGGCAGGACTTGTGTCCTAGTACGCTGCTGGCAGAGATGCAGGCTGCTGACCCGCAGGGAGCAAAGCCCTCCAGGTGCCAGGTGGTCCCTGGATTTGCTGCGGTTTGTTGTATTTGACCAGATAAGCAGCTGCACCATGTCCTGCTCAGCCCCGGCCACTGCTGCCGCCTCCCAGTGCCATGCTGTGGGCAACCTCAGGGTGCCAGCCCCATAGTGGGGCAGAGGGGGAAGCTGTGCCCCATGTCTCCTTTGCCAGCTTGAGCCCAGGACAGCCAGCTACACCAAAGGGCTCTTGCTCTGCTCCAGAGGAGGGGACCGAGCCACCTTGGCTTGGCAGCTCTGCCGGGCTCTGGAGCAGGGGAAGGACTCGACCTGCAAGGCTGCGCTTGGGGCAGAGACCCCGTCCTGTCCTCCTGTTGCCTGTGGGAATGATGCCTTGGCAGTGGTCTGGGGGGTGCTTTTGTTGCTGGTGTGGGTCCTCCTCTTGAACACTGCCAGGGGTTGCAGGATGCTGGGAAAGGTGTTTTCTTCACTTGACTTTGCCTTTTGGAGAGGGAAAGGGGACCAACAGGGGCAGTTGGGTGGGCAAAGCAGCACTCAGGCTCACGGCTCATGTGCCGAGACAGGGCCTGTGCTGAAATAACAGCACCAAACCAGCTCAGTGCTTTACAAACCCCCTTGGGGAGCCCGTTGCTGCTATTACCATCAGTTGCTCTAAAAGCAGCAAGTTCTGCAACACAAAAATGTGCCAGCCTGGTTGCAGGGCTGGTTTGTAGCATGCCAGAGCTGCCCTGCACGCTGGTGGGCTGCATCTGCCCGACCCCCAAACCTCCTGGGGTCCCACCAGCGTCGAAGGAAGTGCAGAGCTCTCTGGGTGAGCCTGCAGGTGAGAGCCCCATGGTGCATTCAGCAAGGCTCGCCTTGAAAATAAATTACAGATTTGAATGCCAAGGAGCAAAGACTTAGTAACAGGCTGGGCTCTCCAAACCTCCTGGGTGCTTTTCAGGGAAAACGATGAAAATGAAAGGCTGGAGGCAGCCACAGGTGGAAGCTGCCCTCCAGGACAGATCAGAGAAGTGGAGGAGCCCGAGATGGAAACAGGGACCGTGCACAGGAGAGACAGAAAATTAAATACCCAGACAAAGGAAGGAGGATTGCAATATAAGAATGGGCTTGGCAATATAAGAAAGGGAAGAGACTGAAGCAGTCTCCCAGCAAAACGCTGGAATTTAACTTTCACAGCTGCAAAAGGAAAACAATTCCTTCCCACACAAAAATAACTGATGGGCCTCCTTGATGAGAAGATGTCTAAGGAATTTCAATTAAAAGCCAGTGACACTGACAAAGGCAACGAGATTGAAATGTTCAAAGGTAAGTGAGCAGTGGGGAGAGAAGAACAATGAATGGCGAGGGAGGGAACAGTGCCTGCTCAGCACTGCGTGGGCTGGGCCCTTCCCGAGGCAGCAGAGAAAGCCCTCGCCCGCCGAGCGTGGCAGGGTGCTGGAAGCCACCCCCAGCACGTGTCCCATGTCCTGGAAACGCTCCCTCTGCCTCCCCGTGCCCCCACACACCCCATGCTCCTGCACAGACTCTGCTCTGCGGGGAGATGCTTGCTGAGGCAGGCTGTCCCCTCTGCCTGGCATCGCTGGGGTATGTCTGCTCGTACACAACGTGAAACCAAGTGCTCTTCGTTTTCAAGTCAGCCCCGTGAGCATGGCGTCACCTTTGTCCCCAGCTGCCCTCCCTCCCATCCAGGTGATGCCTTCAGGCCCAGTCTCTGCAGCCACTTTGGAGTCAGAGCTGTGTGTACCCTTGGCAAAGGACCTGTAGCAGAGCAGAGAGTGGGAATAGCTGGCAGGTTGACATGTGATTCCAAGGAAAGTCCCCTGAACCTTGGCTGGTGGCACTGCAAAAGGTGACAGCAGAGGCAAGCCAAACCGCCTTACCAGCAGCACACGGAAGGAGTCTGCACTGCTTTTCCTGCAACCACCAGGCAAAGAAGATGAATATCTTCTGAGATGGCTCAGCTGACACTGTGTCTGGTGGGAATAGCTCATCCTTGCAGCCTGCCTGCTGAAGAGACACCTCTGCTCCATCTGAGCCAACGACAAGAGCTGGGACCAGTAGGGCAGCAGGGTCCGCACGCTCCCAGGCTGCTGGGAGAGGCATCGCTAGAGCCTGGCCAGGACAAGGCAGGTGTCCCTGCCTGGGGGATGGAGCAGCGGTGGCCGCGGGAGCACAGGGGCAGCTGCAGCGTGAGCCAGCGAAGGAGCAACCTGGACTAGCGGGAGGAGGAGGGAAGGATGGCCTCGCACCGAAATATCTTGCTCGGCTCCGAGCACGGCACGCAACTTCTGGCACACAGAGAGCCCTGCAAATTTCCATGCCAAAGAAAACAGCTACATTTTAAATCCCGAAGCACAGTGTTTGTGCAGAACAGCTGGCCAGAGCCCGGTGCACAGCCCCAGGCAGGCTCTTTGTGTCTCCAGCCCTGTGTGCAGCTCTGTCCCCAGGCAAGGGTGGCCGAGCCAAGGGCAGGTGCTGTCCCCCGCCGGCCCTGGGCTGCTGCTCGGCTGCTGGCACAGGCACAAGTGGCTGGCACTGGCCACCTCTCGCTGCTTGCATTTACAGCCCCCCGCACACTGCAAGATGACAGACCTCTTGGGTTGACAGCCCTTATGGGGACAAGCTGATTTTCTGCCTTTAAAAACAAAACGACTGATACGTAGATGTATCAGAATAACAGATAGCCATTGTCACAGCCGGCCCCGCTCGGAGCCCTGCCAGATACCGCAGTCCTGTTTCCCCAAGGCACGCCGTATCTTCAGGCGCCTGTTGTTCCCTGAATCTATTTTTAGTAAATATATCCCCCTTAGTTCAGCTGCAGTTATCTGATTAGTTCCTGTAACTATATAAGGAGCAACATCTCCAGGCGTGACTGCGATTTCTGAGCAGACTGTGTCTCTGCACACAGGTTTTCTAAAAGAAGGAAACTTGCTGAAAATGCTTCTCCCTGCGGCGCTTCTGGACGTGATGCTCTGAGCTTGGTTTCAGGGGGCCAGGGGCAGCAGGGATCAGCACCGCTGCAGGTGCTGGAGCACATGACCTTTGATAAAGGCAGGATTAACGAGGCACGCTTCCCTGCTGCTGCCCGATAAGGGGCCATCCTCCTCTGGCGTTGCCCTGATGCGGTGGTGATAAGCAGCTGGCTCTGTTTGCTCCTGAACACCAGGCTGTTGATGGAGATTTCCATCATCTTCCACCATGGCTGAGAGAGGGGAAAAGTCCCCATGTGTCAGTGGTCACAGCCTGGGGGGGAGGCTGCCCCGAAGGTGTGGGGTGCCGGGGGTGCGTGCCCCTTCCTCCGGGCAGGTAGCACTGGGGAAAAGCTCCAGTGCTGCTTTGTCACTACATGGGGACTAATTAAAACCCTACAGACCCACAGATGGCTCCAGCATCGCACTTTGCTCCAAGGCCTCAGCCTCTATTGAATGCAGCTGTCCCCGAAAATCAGATTATAGTGCAAAACCCTGGCATCGAGTCTGTGCTGACGAGTCAGGTCTTCCATCTCCCAGCTAGCTGGTGGGGATGAAGAGCACACGAAGGGGAGCAGGGGGACAAGGCTCCTCTGTGACAGCTTCTCCTCTGCCCTTGGCCGCGTTGGAGGCGTGCTGCAAACCCAGCGCTCCTTGATGTTCCCCGTGGCCAGCAGGGCTGTGCCTGAGGCTTGGGGTGGGAGAAGGGGGATCTTGTCCGGCAGCCGCACATGGGAGCTCCTGTCCTGGCTCATCTCCTTCACCCATGGCCAAAGCCATCAGAGCTCCGCTGCCCACTCCTCCTCCTCCCCCGGAGCACTCCAGGGCCACTGAACAAGGATTAACTATAGATTTAAATGCTTCCAGGGCAGCAAAGGGAAAAGCTGGTCCATGCCCACAGTGAGAGCAACCCCTCAGCATCCCCATGGCGGGCAGCCGAGCTGTGGCCCGGTGGGTGCCGGGCTGCCTGAGCCCCACTGCGCCCCCCTCCCATCCCTGCCAGCACTGGTGCTGCTTCACACACGCACCGCACCAGCCAGGCTTCCCACCGCACCAGCCAGGCTTCCCACCGCAGCTGCTCATCGTGTGCCCCTGCCCTGGCGGGAGCCTTCAAGCCTCCTTCCCCAGCCAGGGTGAGGCTGCGCCGCTGGAACCGTGTCACACACCTGAACACATCTATTTCAGTCGGAGACTCGCAAGCGCCTCAGGTGACGCTTCATTTGCAGCCAGAAAGCTGCCCAGTGCTGCTGAAACCAGTTGCTGAGACTGGCTGGGAACAACATGGATTCCCACCTTTGGAGAACTGGGAAGCCCATGCTCTGTCCACTCCACAGGCTCTCCCCGGCTCCGTGCCAGCCCCCAGACCTGACCTCTGGCAGGGCCCCGCCTGCCTCTAGGGACCCCCGCACCGTGCTGGGACTGTGGCAGACCCGGAGCTGGGGGGCCCGGGCCTGGCAGGGGAGCGGGACTGACACCCCACTGGGCGCCTGCCCTTCCGCAGCTCACTGCAGGGCTGGGGCGGCAAGCGGCTGGGGGGGGCAGGCACAGTGTGGGGCACCCCATGCTGCCTCCGGGGGTGCAAATGCTCCTGTGTGTGCATGCAAGCACCCTCTGCGCTGCTCCCTTCACATGCGCAGCCCCTTGTGTGTGCAACTGCCCTGTGCTGCTCCCCTTGCATGCGCAACCCCCTGTGCTGCTCCCTTCGCGTGTGCAACCCCCTGTGCTGCTCCCCTTGCATGCGCAACCCCCTGTGCTGCTCCCTTCGCGTGTGCAACCCCCTGTGCTGCTCCCTTCGCGTGTGCAACCCCCTGTGCTGCTCCCCTTGCATGCGCAACCCCCTGTGCTGCTCCCTTCGCGTGTGCAACTCCCTGTGCTGCTCCCTTCACGTGTGCAACTCCCTTCACGTGTGCAGCCCCCTGTGCTGCTTCCTTTGCATGTGCAACCCCTTGCACTACTCCCTTCATGTGTGCATCTCCCCACATGTGCATCCCCCCACACTGCTCCCTTTGCATGTGTAAGTACCTGTGTGTGCAACCCCCTTCACGTGTGCAAGGCCCCACGCTGCTCCCTTCACGTGTGCAACCCCCTTTGCGTGTGCAATCGCCCACACTGCTGCCTTCGTGTGTGCATCCCCCATGTGTGCATCCCCCTGCACTCTGTCTTCGTGTGTGCATCCCCCCACACTGCTCCCTTTGCATGTGCAAGTACCCGCGTGTGCAATCCCCCACACTGCTGCCTTCGTGTGTGCATCCCCCTGCGTGTGTGCAACCCCCGGCGTGTGCAACACCCCCCACTGCTGCTTTTGTGTGTGCAACCCCCTTTGCATGTACAACCCCCTGCACTCTGCCTCCGTCCCTGCGTGTGCAACCCCCTGCACTGCTGCTTTCGTGTGTGCACCCCCCCGCGTGTGCCCCCCCACCCGCTCGCAGCCTCAGGCCCCGCGGGGCGGGCGGCGGGCGGGGGCGCAGCGCGGGGCGGGCGGGGGCCGGGCCGGGGCGGGGCGCGGGGCGGGGCGGGGGGCGGGGCCGGCCCCCGCGGCGCTGCCATTGGCGGCGGGGCCGTGCCGGGCCGGGCCGGGCCGGGGGAGGTGGCGGCGGCGCCCGGTGCAGCCCGCTGCCCCCCCAGCGCCCGGCGCGGCGCCGCGGCCCCGGCATGTCGCGGAAGAAGGCGGCTCGCAGCAAGGGCGGTGGGGCCGCGCCCTCCGCCGCGCTGCCCCCCGCCGCACAGGGCTCCGGCCGTGCCGGTGCCGGTACCGGTGCCCCGCGGGGCTCCGCGCCTGCCGTCCCCGAGCTGCCCCGCAGCGGCGGCGCGGCGGCCGGGCGGCCCTCGCTCAGCAGCAGCGGCGAGTTCTACGACCTCGCCTTCAAGGTGCGGGGATGGGGGGGCGGAGGCGGTAGCCCAGTGCCGGTGTGGGGCCCGTCGGGTTGCGAGGTCGGGTGCAGCCCTCCTGCAGCCACTGGAGAAGTTGCCGGCGGCAAGGAGCGGGCGGGCATCCCTCCCTGCCAGCCCCGGCATCCCGACCCTCCGCTGCTGCTGCTGCTGCTGCGGGGCCGGGCTCGGCGGGGCTCGGCGGGGCTGCCGGGAGCGGCGGGGCCGGGCTGGGCGGGGGGCTACCCCTGCAGAGCCCCCGGCAGCGGCGTTGCTTCTGCGGGACTTCTGCAAGTGATGACAAAAGGCTTCTGCTCGGACGACTTGCTGTAACCTCCTGGGTCCTCTTTAACGAGGTAAAAAATCGCTGTTGCAAAGCGGGGGGACAGTATTCCTCGAGTCGCATTGAATCTTCTCCAACGGCCGCCGAAGGATCTCCAGCCTGCGCTTTCTCTGGAGGGCTCAGATGGCTCCTTCTCCCCCGCTTCAGGTTCTGGCGAGCAAGTCGCAGACCAGCTGTCCTCACACCCCCACCTCCATCGTGCTCCCCAGAGCGAGCCCCGCTTGGAGCTCCCAGAGCGGTTTTGGCGGAGGCTGCGGTGCGGGGTGACCCCCCTGCCTTTCTAGCATGACCTCGTAACCGGGCGCGGGGGATTCAGCCTGGAGGCGAGGGTGTTTGCCATGGCCACTCCAGCCTTGGCACACTGTGCCGGGAGCTCGGTGCCTGTGGCGAGTGGCATGGCTGTCATTAAGGTTCGGGACGTGGAGCAGGAGGTGATGAATGTTCAAGAAGTGAATTTGGTGGCTTTGGTAGGCGGTCGGTCCTGATACAGCTGCAGTGACGGTTCAGCAGCTTCCCTAAAATGGAGCCATCCCCATGTGCACACTGGTCCTTGACTCCTCGCGCTCGCCTCTCCCTGCCCAGGCTGGGGCTTTCCCTGGGGATTGTCGCCGTGGCGCGGGGATGAGCCAAACAAGGTCTTGGATGAGCCCAAACACACCAGGTAGCCAAAACCTCTGCTAACGGTCCAGCGTCCAGCTGGTTTTGAACCAGTGGCAGAGAGATATCGCTTCATATTTAGTAAAAACCTGGTTTATTAACCTGGTTTGTTAAACTTTCTCTCTTCTTACCCTTCTCGGGAGGCCCCTGAGCTCTGCCGGAGGCAGTGGCCCAACACAAGTCCCGGGTAGGGGGCTGGATGCTGACCCCTTGGCCTGAGCCTGGCCCTGGGGGCTGCTGCGTGCCCCAGCAGAGGTGTCAGCAGTGCTGGGTGGGGAGAAGCTGCTTTTCAGGGTTGCCCTGCTCTAGAACAGAGGTCTGGAAAGTTTAAAAAAAATAAATACTACTATTTTGTATTAAAAGTTAAATACATTTATTTTCCCCCCTTCCCTTGGCTTTGCACAGATACATTCGTGGGCTTGCTGGCTCCCGTAACCCTGCTGTGCCAGAGCTTGGTGTGCGGCTGCGCGTGGTGCTCCTGCGGGAGACCCGGTGGGTGATGGAACACCATGGCTGGATCACGGCCACCCACTCCTCTCCCCGGCAGTGCCCCCCTACCCCAAAACAAGTTACAGCTGCGGCCAGGGCTGCTGTTGCCTCTCGGGAGGCTGAGCTGCTGCATGGTGGTGGCGTCTGCTGCTTGTGATGGTTCCTGCCTGGGTTGGGTGACCCAGGGCAGCGCCTGCCTTAAAACCATTTACATTCAGTTGTGGGCTAGTGGCTTGTGGAAGGCTGATGACAGCGCTTTCGGGAGAGAGGGAACCCTGCCGTGGCAGTGCGAGGCCAAATCAGCGTGGGTGCAGAAGCTGGGCTACATGGTCTGGGATTCCTTCATGGTGGGAAGCTGTTATCCTGCCGAGGGGAGCAGGGTCAGCAGCCCCGGGGGGCGGGAGGGCTTGTGGTTTGAGCGGAGGCTTTGGGGAGCTGCATTTGGGAGCAGCTTCAGCTCTGCCTTGGTTTCTTTGTGGCAGGGTGGGTGCCTGCACTGTCTGCACCCAGGGCTGCTGCTGGGTGGGGAAACTGAGGCAGGCAGCACTGGGAGCTGCTCTCTCAGCATCTGCTGAGGACTGGGAGGGTGGCCGTGAGGCTGTGCGGGTCCTGCTACAGGAGCTTGCTTGCAGAGGGCAGAGTGCATCCCTGGAGTTGGCACTCATGGCTGGGAGCCCCCCCAAAGTCACCCCGTGGGCAGTGGCACCCTCCAGAAAGCCCTACATGTGGTGGGGTGCAGGGTGATTGGTGGGTGCGCTGGGGACCGCGTGGGCCCTGCAGCTGTCACCGCTTTGGTCCCCTGGGCAGCACCTCTTAGTTTTTGGGGCTGTTTGTGCCCCGACGGGGGATCTGTTAAAGTGCTGGTCAGGGGGAAGGTGTCTCCAGTTCAGCTCAGGGACACACGTGGTGCGGGGTGGGGATAATCCCGCTGTGGGTTCCCCCGTTCTCTCCCCCACCCTCCCCTGCATCCAAGGATGCTCTTGGATGTGTTTTTTCCTCCTCAGGAATATGGGATCTGCTGCCTGCTCTCAGGATGGGGCTTTTGGGATGGAGACGGGTAATGGCTGCAGTGGGGCTCCCTTCCCGAATGCCGGTGCCTAATGCCACCTGCCCTCTCTCCCTTGCAGGTGATGCTGGTGGGCGACTCGGGGGTCGGCAAAACCTGCTTGCTGGTGCGGTTCAAAGACGGCGCTTTCCTCGCTGGCAGCTTCATTTCCACGGTTGGAATCGATTTCAGGGTAAGTGCCTGGAGGGCTCCTTGGCCACTGCCCATGTGGTCTGGCAGGTGAGTGACGGCTTTTGCAGAAGAGTAACAAAACATTGCTCCGAGGACTTAAACCTTGTCATCCCAACCTGTGTCAGCTCCAGCTGGGGCATCTCAGGGCTGAGCAATCATCTGATGGCGGTAGCAGCAGAGCAGCCTCTTTGTTACCACTTTGCACAAGGATGGGGGAGCATGTCCTCTGCTCCGGGCCCTGGGGATGATTCATGTAAGAAAAACTGCTGAGGCCTGAGCATTTGCCCAGTGAAAATGTTTCCCTAAGTCTGTTTCAGTGCTGTATAAGAGTTGGTGGTTTTTTCATATTAAAAAAAAAAAAAAAGAAAAGAAAAAACCCAAACCAAACACAAAAACCCCAAAAGTAAACCCAAATCCCCTGGAAACACCTCCTCAGCCCAGCTTTGGTATGCTGATGTGGGGTGCAGTGCCGGGGTGGCCCCGCTGCCTCTGGCACGGAGGGGATGTGTCGTGCCGAGAGGTCCCTGAGCTCTTGGGGCAGAGCTGTTCTGTTGGTAGCACCTGGAGCATCCTGCTGCTGGTGCTGGGAGCCCCGAGGACAGTGAGGACAGCGGGGACCTGCTCGACAGAAGGGATAACATGGGGAGTGGGGGGCAGAAGGGGAGATACCTTATGTCCTGCAATGCCCTGGTGTGCACAGAGCATCCTTTGCCAGGTGGGAGCATCTTGGTGCCAGCTGGGGTCCTCAAAGCCGTGTCTCGACTGTGGTTCCCTGGTGGTGCGTTGCTGGGGAGCTGGGGCTGGGGGATGCCGTGGTCTTGGCAGCCCCTGGTGAAGGGGGCTGCAGTGCTGCCACGGGCACCCTGGGGTGGGACAGCAGAGCAATGGGCACAGTGACTTGACAGAGATGGCATCAAAGAAACCTTACAGCATCTATGAAGAGCAAGCGAGGGAGTTTTTGCTGCCAGAGTGTGCCTGGCTGGGGTGGCTGGCCTGAGGATCAGGTGCTCCCTGTCCCTCAGCAGCTCCCCAGCCATCTGCTCTCCCCCAGACGGTGAGCTTGCCGCCCCCGAGATGTCTGCCTGCTGGCACAGGCTCCCGGGGGAGGCTCGGCCCACGGGCCCAGGGACGTGCCCGCTGGCTGTGCTCTCTGCCATGCTGTCAGGGCACCGGCTGCGGTGTCTCGCCGTGCGATGGCTTTTGGCTCCATTTTGGTGCTACGGTGGTGGTGCTGGTACGGGGAAGAGCTGATGGTGATGCCACACACCAGTGTTGCATCTTCCTGCAGCCTTTTCTCAGCAGGATCCCAGATCTCCTCCTTTCTCAGGGGGGTTCCGGGAGTTGGGTGTCTCTTGTAACCTGCTGTTTCGCCGGGGTGTGAATAATAACTTGCTGGTACAGTGACAAGTGGAAGAGATGAGGGACGGCTCAGAAAGCCTTTAGAAAAAAAGCTTCTTTCTTAAAGCTTTCTTCTTCTCTGCAAATAAGCTTTTGGTGCAGTGATGCTGCGGGCTGCAGCAGCGGCTTGGTGAAGTTGGTAAATTGGAGTCCATGATTTTATACAAAGGTAATTACATGGTATTTCAGGTGTTCTTAAAACGAAAAGCGTTTTATTACTGGTTGAAGTGATTGATACCAAGGGCAGTTATAAAATCCTGTGACTTATTGATTAGAACACTGAAACGACTGCTACTGAGAAGCAATCAAATTAGGGTTAATTTACTTCTGTAATAGAGCTGCTAGAGCTACATCGGTTTGAAATGGGCAGATTATACAGCGGGGAAGATCACGCGTATGCCCAAAACCTCATTATTGTCATATTTGTAAAGCACTCATAATTCTGGGAGGGACATGGAAATAGTTTTTTGATTGTACATCTCCATTTCCATTAAGGTAATCCTGTTTGCAGGCGCTGTGCAATTGTGCCCCTCTCACCGTTTGCATCACGACGCAGGTGGAACTCTGGGGTGGTAACGCTGGAGGCTTCTGCTGCGAGAGCACGTTTTGGTTTTGATTTCTGTCTATCTAATAAAAAAACTGTGACATCGCAGCTCCTTTTCTCTAATCCCAGAATCTGGCATCAGGTTTTCTGGTTGTGGCGAGCGAGGCTGTTTGTGAGCATGGGCAGTTGTGGTTGGGGAAGGCGGTCGCGGGTTTTTTGCTGTATTTGCCTTGGACCGGTGCTAGAGGTGCTGAGCAAGCAGGGGGTGTTATTTCGGTGCATCAGGCTTTTTGGGGGGAGTTTGTGGTGGTCGCTGAGCCTTGCTGGTGGCAGGGGCTGCAGGGACCTCCCCAAGGCCAAAGCATGCGGCAGCTGCACTCCGGTGCGCGCGTGACCTTGCTCGGCCGGGGGAGCTGGGAGCTGCTGGCACCCTGGGGAAGGGCTGGGGAAGCCGTGGGGATGGAGCTTCCCGGCTCCCGCTGTTGTTTTTGGGACTGTCTCCGCTCCTTTTGATGCTGGCTGGTCTCCGCAAAGCGCTTTGGGATGGGACAGAGCCACTTTGGGCAGCCCCCGTTGCCCACCCAGCCGCTCTCCACCTCCTCTCCCAGTCCATCTACTGGTCCCTGTGGGCTTCAGGATCAACCACTTGTTTTTGAGGCTGTCAAACAATGAGATACATGCAAACCTAATGTATTATGTAGGCCTGAGCAAATGTAAATGAATAGAAATCCATTTAAAATTAATCTGACATTACAATTCCTAGGGGCCCCCTCGGTTATTTCCCTCCTACTGTTTTATGTTAGGGAGAACCTCTCGCACTGTGTGTTTATCATAGTCTCTTAAACAAAGGAGGATGTTGATCTAAATTTATTTGGAAAATAAACTCCTGGTACTAGGGAAATAAAGATTATTGTAGTATTAAAAAATGCATCAAAATGGTACCTACTGGCTTCTGGCTTTGGAGGTGCTGAGTCCTTTGGCTTTCCTTCCTTTGAGAACTGGGTTTATTGGAGGAGCATCTTCAGCTCCTCGGGAACATATCAGCCCTCCCAGTTCAGCCAGGGCAGTGCCAGGGTGTCCAGGGCACCGAGGGTTTGGCTGAGGCTGCGCTGCTGGTGCAAGCCCCCCCCTCACCATGGGTGCTGCTAGGGCAAGGCAGAGCCCTGGGGCGAGGGGTCCTGCTCTTGGTGGGGGCTTCGTCTGAGCAGGGGGCTCGCTTAGAATGACATAAACTTCTTTCTTTCTAGAGGGGACCCCCCCCCGGCAGGGCAAACCCCTCTCTGCCTCCCGCGTCTCCATCGCAGGCACCACCTTCGAGGTTCCCAGCCGTTGCTGGATAATGAGGGGGTTAATTATTCCCCACTGTGAGCCGTGGTGCGACTGTTCGGGAGCGTGGTGTGAGGTCTTCCCCTTCCCGGGGCTGGGGAGTCTCAGCAGGTGGGCAGCGGTGGGGCCAGTCTCCCCCCAGACCCACTGGGGAGGGCAGGAGGGGTCCTGCCTGCACGGCTGCCCGGGCACGTCGTGCGTGCCTTCCTAACTTCATACGCTGGGATTTCAGGGAGAAGGGTCTCCTGGAAAAGAGCAGGTTTATCACTCAGGGGTATGAATCCCATTTTTCTCGGTGCTACTGAAGGAGCAGCCTGTTGCTGTAATTTTGGGAACGCTGCCGAAACCTTGACAGAAGTTAACGCTGCACAGCCAACGGTACTTCTGTCTTCTAACAGCCAACTAAGGGGAGCAATGTCTTGACAAAGCGAGAAACCAAAGAGCAATGTGTGCCCCCTCCCCATTGGCAGCTGGGCTCCGTGGGGCTGCCCCCCTGCTCACAGCCCCCCCCGTCCCGAGCTTCGCAGGGTCGGGCGAGTTAGGAGCGTTGTACTAATTTGACCTGAAAGGAGAAGAACATAAAAGAAAAAAAAATTAAAGATGATCCTTTACCCCCTGGGAAGAGGGGCTGGTGAATTCCTTTGCATTAGCAGAGGAGATGGTTTCTGTGTTAATCGGTGGGATGAAACCATTATGAAGCGCTTTGCTGGTGGGGTTTGGAGCAGGGCGGCGTGTCTGTGCTTTCTCCAAGGTATGGACCAGTATCACTCCTCTCTTGCTGCCCCAGGGAGAGGGAGCAAACCGACATCCTCCTGGCACAAAGCATGCTCAGGTGCTGCGGGAGGAGAGAGCTTTGGCACAGCTTTGGGCTTCCCGAGCGGTCAGCTGGGCGCAGGGAGTCTTTCCTTTGAAGGCTGGGCTTTGGTGCCCACCAGTTTGCACCAGTGTGCCCAGGAGAGGTTTCTGCTGGTTGTAACCCTGCGGGGACGCACAGCTTCCCCCACCGCAGCTGCAGCCCACTCGGGCACAGCGAGCCAGCCGCGCTCCCTGCTCCAGCCTTGGCCGTGCCGCAGTTAATCTGCCCGCTGGGACGGCTGCTGTGCGCTGTAAATAAAAACTGTCACTGGTGACCCTGAGCTTTAAGGACTCTTGATCACATTCAGCCCTGTGCTGCTCTGAGGGCGGAATCAGCAGTACATAATATGTTTTTTTGCATAAGAGGTTTGTTGCATCCCTGTTTATTTTCTGTAGCGCGTGTGTGTGTGTGCGCGCACACCTTCCGTCGGCAAAACAGCAGCTGCTGACTGCCTGCTGGCTCCCTCAGTGAGCCTAACTTCGCAGGAGGGATGGAAAGCTTTGTTCCAGCCCCGCAGGGTGTGCAAACTAACCCTGGCCATGGTCTAGATTCGGCAAGTCTGGTCCTGGGTCTCCGCACACTCAGGGGAGGGAGGTGCGGATGCTCTGAGCATCTGTGGGTCCCCAGCAGGTGCCTGCATCCCTGTCCTTGGGGTGCTGCTGCAGCCCGGCCTGCGGTGGTGCCTCTCTTTGAAGGGCTGGTGCAACCTGGAGCTGTCTGAAAGCCAGGGGCTGGCTTTTATCTCGGTGGTTGGCACGGAGCATTAGCAGGGCTAATTTTCCGATGGATCAATCTGGAAAAAGTGGGAGGGGATCTGCTTAGGCCAGAAGAAAGAAACGGAAATAAATTAATTCTAGCATGTCTTTCTATACAAAATTCGCCCTGAATGTTCAAGGGAAGGGCCTCTGGGCATCAAGCAGTGTTCAGCCTCTCCTGTTGGCACACTGCCGTGCGGTGTGGCAGCAGGGGCTGCAGGCAGGTGGGTTTGGGTTGGTCCCCAGCACTGTGAGCCCGAGCACCGCAGGGGACCCCTGCCGGGGAGGTGGCCTTCCCCTGGGAGACCTGGGTCACTTGGGCCAGATGCCCCTTGGCCGGGCTGCTGGGGCAGGAGCCGTGTGCGGGCACTGGCGTGGCAGGGCGGGCAGGGGGTGCCTCTGCGCCCACCTTGGCTATGGGTTTCCAGCAGCTTTTTGTCTGAAATCGGCTTGTTCTGCATCTCCGGTTACTGTATGAATTTTAATAGAAGCTGGTAGTTGATTTCATACTTCTGCATTTCTCACTGTAAGGAAAGCTGGGCTCCGTGTGGCCGGAGGAGCTTTCCTGCAATGCTTTCCACCCCTTCTGCCCGGCATTGGGGGGGCAGGTGAGATGCCAGCACCGGTGCTGTAAGGACCAGGTGCTCTGAGCCCGGCAGCAGGTGAGGCAGATCCGGGAGAGCTCTCACAGGGAGGGCAGGCGCTTGTTAGCTGGAACGCACCTTGATTTTATCGATTAATGTCGTGTCGGACTCTTAGGATGACAGCTTCTCCACAGCTGCTACTGGTTCCTCTTCCCCGCTCCCAGGACAGGCTCTCGAGGGAGTAAATAACCATTTTTCCTGGGAAACCAAGCCCTGCTTTGCTTTCAGCTGCTGCTCTCCCTTGCAGAGGGACACAGCTTTGCAGTCAGTGAAGCCTGTCATTTGCATGCAGGGGCTCAGTTGCCAAGAGATGCTGTGAGCAGCACTGTGGCGGGCTGCACCCGCTTTCTCACATCTGCTAGTATTTTATTCATGTTTCTTTGGCTCTTGCATTTGAAAAATAATAAACCTCTTCAGTGTGCCCCAGTTCTGCAGCACACCGGTAAGCTGCAAACACCCGTGTGCTGGTGGGAATCCCAGTGGACAGCAGCCTCGATTCCTGCTTTGGAGAAGCCAAAAAGAAATAAGATGAATGTCTTCAAAGCAGGGAAGTGCTTGAGCTGCTCTTTAAATGAGCAGCTGGAGCGGCATCAAGACCCAGAGCCTGGTTAAGAAAAGTCTCAACCAGTTTGCAGGATGGTGTGAAGGTGCCTTCCCCGCTCCCGGTGCGCCGGGGGCTCTCCCGCCCCCTCGGTGTCTGGGAAACACCACCCAGAATAGCTTGGGTGTTTAATCCGGGTGTGAAATTTTGCATCCATTTCAGCTGAGAGCGACAGCACTGGGGATGTGGGGTTTCATGGAAGATGCTTCTGGAAGGGCACTGGTGGCCTCCTGGTGCATGCTGACAGCTGGTGTCCCCACGGGTCTCTCCTGGTCCAGGATGGCTGGAATAAAAGGTGTTAGCTTTTATTTTAATAAAAGGAATTAGCTTAAACAGAGGGCAGGAGGTCTGGCTGCTTAGGAGCTGCAGAGCCAGGGCACAGGGATGGAAAAAACACACTTGGGAGCTGCTGGTGGAAGGAATTACATTGTAAAGCTGTTCTATAACCTTCTTCTGTATCCTCCTTGTTAGAGCTGTGCAGGAGCTCAAAACCCCGTTACAGGATGGGGACCAACGTGGTGCCAACTCAGCTGGAAAATGCAGCTCCTGCGCACCTGCAGCCTGTATGGAAAGCGTGAGCTGAGTCGCTTCCCGGGCCCTGTAGCATCTCACCAGAATGACTTAAGTTCTTATCCTTTCTTTTTTTTCAAGGCCAGTTGCGCTGCAGCACAGAGGCAGGTTGCAAAGCGGTGCCTGGGCACGTGTGTTGCCACTGCAGTGTCCCCTCCCTGAGCCACCAGCTCCCGTGGTGGCCAGGCCATCAGCAGGGGCAGTCCTGGCTGCGTGGGGCTGGTGACATGTGTGTCCTCTGTCCTTGGTGTGGGGATGCCACCGTGCTGTGGGGACAGCTGCCTGCCCTCCCATGCCTTTATCTTTTTTTCTCCCTTTCCTGCAGCGGCGTGGGAAGGGAAGTGTTGCTTCATCGTTGTAAGTTTTTGGTGGCAGCTCGGTGGCCACGCTTCAAACTGCCCGGTGAAGAGTTGGGTACGGGTGCGGGGTGATGGACTCGCTCATGCAAGCATCCTTGCTGCAGCACCCATCTCCCTGGGGGAGGGTGGCTGCAGTGGAGCTGCTGCTGGGGGCCCCTCTGCGGCAGCCGGTGGCGTTTCCCCACGTCTTTGGGGGTGTGGGTCAACGCCCCGCTCCCCACTTTGCTGCAGTGCAGCAGGCTCCCTGCGCAGGAGCGGGGTGAGGAGGAGGTTGGTGCTGGAGGAAGGCTGTGGGCACACGGATGCGGTGTGCCTGCACCTCTCTGGATGGTCCCAGGCGAGGAATTGGCTCTGGGGTGGCCAGTTCAGGTGCTGGAGCATCAGCTGCCCCAGTGCAGAGCCAGGCATTACACTGGGTCCACCCGTGGTGCTGGGGCCTGGGAGGGAGCATTTTATAGCCAATAAAACATTTAAACGGCTCTAGAGTAAGTCTAAATGGTTTGAATATTTGATGGAATAGATTTGGTTTAATTTCACTTTCATCTTTTATTTGTGATAAAATACTGAATTCAGCTGTGCAGAATTGGGTTTTTCTTTGAAAACAGAGGGAAGGTGGCTGGGCTTGTGGGGGGGTGGGCTTTGGGGTGCCTCTGCCCCCCACTGCCACCTCCATGATGGGCATTTAGGGGCATCCCTGCCCCATGGCTCTCACGTGGCTCAGCCCCCATGATCCCCTCTGAGCTCTTGCTGCCTCTCTGCTGAGCTGCTGACTCATTTCATTACCACTGATTAATTATTTGCCCCCAGCCGGCTTTGGGTGGATGCTGGTGATCTCCGTGTGCACGTGGGGAAGAGCGATGTGCCAGCCCCGGGTTTGGCAGTGCTGGGAAGGGCTGCAGCGGGATGTCCCGAAATGCTGGTGCAGGGTGAGCTGTGCCTGCCGAGCTCACCAGGTGCTGACTGTGCATCATCCTTCCCTGAAACCCCTTCACCCTCTTCCCAAGGAACCGCTTTCCTCCTCATGTCTGCAAAGGCTGCAGAGACATGAGCTGTGGAGGTAGGGGCCAGGTCAGTCCCACCCATGGGGCTTTTGTTGGGCTCTGCAGTGGTAACGCTGAGCATCAGCATGGCAAATCAAGGGCAGCAATCGGCTGCTCCAAAGCCTGGAACAGCAAGTGCCAGGTGGGAAAAAAAAGGAAAAAACAATCCCATCCAAGAGGATTGGAGCTGTGTTCATGGTGGAAGGAGCCGCCACATGGTGTGTGTCTGGGCAGTTGTCCTCTTGTCCTTGGCTGGCAGTGGGGGGACGGTGTTCCTATGGCAATGGGGAAATTTAGGGATCAAGGGCTCGTATACCTGCAGAGCCCTTGGAAGCAAAACATTTTGTTGGTGGGGCCCCACGCACAGCCCAGTGAGAAGGGGAGCAAAGCCGCGGTGCCGCTGTACGTGCTGCTGGCTGCATCCCGGAGAGGTGGGGCTGCTCCTGCTCCCCGGGCGAGGGGTCTCCAGCGGAGCGGTGCCGCTTTGGTAGTCTAACAGAGGCGTACAGCATTTTCTATCAGAGTCATTGCCCTGAAGAACTGGAGAACCTCTCAAAAGCAACAGCAAATATTAAATCTTTATGCTTGCATTGGAAAAAGTATTTTTCCCTCATCATAACTGATATGTGTTGGGAGATTGTGGCCCTTCTGCTTTAAAGGGTGATGCCCGTTACCCCCTGTCCACGGCTCTCGGGGCAGGGAGAAGCCTGACAAAGGTCTGGGGGCCTCGGTGCTGCTTCAGGGTTTCAGCCTGGGGAGGGGGTTTGTGGTCTGGGGTCAGTGCTGCCTGCAGGTGGGTCAGCAGGCAGGAAAGCTTGTCTTCTAGGGGCTGTAAGGCCAGCAGCACGTTTCTGAGGATGCAGCCGGTCCTGTTGTGAACACCTGGACAGGCTTTGTTTCATTTTGCGTGGGGGTTTTGTATTTAATTTATTGAAAGGAGGGGAGCTGTGCCCAGCTGCATCAGTGCAGCCAGACCTGCCTGGGTCAGATGCTGTGGAGCGGCCTGCCTGTGGCCAGCCAGCCCTCGGCAGCCCTGTTCCAGCCTGCCCGTGTCTCGGGATGTTCCCCTTCTCCCTGCCAAGCCGTGATGTTCTGGGTCCAAGTGACACGCTGGGGAAATGGAGGCTTTGGCTTCTCCAGCTTTGCTTGTGCGAATGTACGTTGCCACGGCAACCGTGCGGCTGCCCCCCCCTCCCCCCCCCCCCCGCCACCGCCATCCGACGCGCATCATTTTATGGCATTAACGTGGTTATTAGTGAGCCGCCGCCGTGTGCGATGTGTGCCAGGAGCGAGGGCTTCTGCCCCAGCGCCGATGCTCCTGCTCCTCCTCGATAATGGGGCTGGACCGACCTCGGCTCCTGGTAGTGCCAGGGAGAGCAGCTGGTGTCGGCACGCCTGTGCCCTTTGCTCTCAACCTTGAAACAACTCCCTGTTAATGATTTTAATTTTTTTTTCTTCCCCCCAAAGCCAAGTGTAGGAGGCTGCTGGAGGCATCCAGGGAGTCCCAGCGCCCACGGTGAACTCAGACCCCCACTGGCAATGACCGTTCCCTCTGTTGGACAGTGATGCTGAATTTGATCCAAATTGCCGGGTTTTGCTTCCCTCATGCCACTCGACGGCAGCAGGTCCCCGCCAGCGCCTCTGTGCCTCACTGCTTCCTCTGAGCCTGTGACTAAGAAAAACACAACTTTCATGGCTGGATGAATAATTCAGCCCAGTCTCGGTGCTGCGGTGTTTGTAGCAAAGACCCTCTCTGGGGAGCCCCTTGTTGGAGGGGGCTGGTCCTGGGATGAGCATCCATCCTGCAACAGGGGTTCAGTGCCCCAGGTGGTGCAGGGTCAGTCCAGTCCCTTTCCTGGGTGCACAGGGAGCCCTTCCCACTACTTGTGCAGCCAGATGGCTGGGCTTTCATTTGTTTGGGTTTACTCCCCCCCCAGTCTTAAGCACACAGCTCTTGGGGGCTGCAGGGCGGTAGCTGTTTCTCCGGGGTTGATGGCATCATTTCGCCAGCGTGGCTGGGTACCTGCCCTCCCACCCCACTGGCTGCAGAGCCCCCGCCGGCTCACTGTGTTCGGCATTGCCCCGTTTGCCACGTGCCTCAGCGGAAACACCGAGGGATTGTTGCTACTCTCAGTGTCAATTTTTAGAGCGCGGCGCGGGTTTTGGCAGCAGCGCCGGCCAGCCCACGCAGCCCTAAGCTGTGCCAGCCTCGGGGAAGGACTGGCAGCGGCTGGGTTGGTAGGGTTGCGGCTTTCTGGGAGCGAGCCCACCGTGCCGTGTGCCCGTGCACCCCCGTGGCACCAGCATGGCAGCGCTAGCCCCTCCAGGCTGGGCAGAGCAGCAGGGCAGGGCTGGGAGGGGGACCCCAGTGCTGTGACGGCTGTGCCATGCCACCCTTGGCAGCCATCACCAGTTGCATTTGTTTTCTGCTGACTGTGCATTCTTGGGTGTTTCCATAAGGTCTGAGGGGCCATGGGGTGCTGGGTGCTCATGGGGTGTGGAGGGAGTGGGGTCGGGGCTGTGCAGCATCTCAAGCCGTCACGCTGTGGGTGTGGGCTTCCTTGGGCTCCCGTGAGTCAGTGCTTTCGGAAAGAAAAGCGTTCCCGGGAGATCACGCATCCCAGGTTTAAGATGAGTGGGCTTTTCTTTTTCCTTTAAGTGCCGAGGCAGACGCGACCTGAAGCCAGCCCTGAGCGGCTTGAACGGTGCTGGGCCCTGAGCCCCACAGGCACGCTGTCCTCCCACTCAGGAGGCTCCTTCCCCAACTCCTTCCCTAGACCTGCCAGTTTGCCGACATGGCTTCGGAAAATGTGGCTGATGTGATGGGACCAGGGCAGGGCTGGGAATTGCTTCCCAGTGAACCCTGCTGCACTGTGTTTGGGAGAAGGGGTGCTGCCGTGCATCCTCGTGGTGCATACCGGTGGTGCCTTGCCACGGGGCATCCCTGCAGCCCATCCCTGCAGTGTATTGCCATGGAGCATCTCTGTGGGGCATCCCTGCAGCACATTGCCATGGTGCAGGCACAGCAGCAAACAGCAGTGGCAGAACTGGGGGAGCCAGAGCCCTAAGAGGGGTGACCCCACTTTTCTCTGCCCCAGACCAGAGGTTTGTGTTGTGAGGAGGGGGAATAAAAGAAGGAGACCGTCCTCTCTCCCTGTCCCTGCTGTCACTGCAGTAGGTACGTGGTGCTCGGCTAAACAGCAGCATGTGCTGGGATGCTCATTGCTGCTGCCTCTCCTCAGGCTTTGCTGACCCAAGAGAGCTGCAGGGCTAGAAACACCCAAAATGTGCCAGCACAACGGCGCTGGACCATGATCTGCTGCAGGGGACAAGCACTCCCAGGCCTGAGCGTTGTGCTTGGCACTCTGCTGCAGCACCTTTCCTGGGAAGGGACCAGCTCCTGCAGCATCACCCCGCTCCGGGATGCAGAACATGCACAAAAATCAAAGAGCGGTGCCAGCCGTGGTCCTGTGCCATGGTGCACAGCACTGAGAGCATTCAATTTAGTGATGAGGAGCTGAACTTGGAGAGCTGGGTCTTGCCCCAACAGGGGTGCGTGCCGTACCCCTTTGCTTCAGGGTAGATCGCAGCTCAGCGAGGCAGCTCCCTGCAGGGCCGCGGTTTGGCAAGTAGGATTGCAGTTCAGCCCGAACTTTCTTAAATATATTAATGTGCTGCACTGATAAATGTGCATGAATTAATGTGAGAAGTACTTGACAATGCCTAAAATAACTTAATTCCCGAGCAAGCGTTAATGCATGGCAGATGTGTTGTTCCCTCCTGAATAATACACGCATGAGGTCAAACCGCTTGCAAAGGCTCGGTGGGCTGGCAGTGCCGGGGGTCTTGCTGAGGGAGGGGAGTGGGGAGCGGTGCAGCCCCGGGGCCCGGCTGACTCTTCAGGGAATCAGCCCTGCGGCTCGGCACAGACATGGGAATCCTCTCTGGAGGACTGGCCACTCTGGCTTGAGTTGCTGGCTGCAGTCGAGCGTTTTGAGGGATCTCCCTGGTCCAACAAAAAACCAGAGGCACCTGTGTGTGGGTTTTGGTTCCGTTTTATTTGCCAGCGCCTGTGCCTGCAGCAGCGCCTGGCTGTCCGGGAGCACGCTTGCCCTGCCCTCCCAGCCTGGTGCTGCCGCCCGCATCGCCCGGTGCCCGTAGTGGGAGGATTCCGGCTGTTTCACCTCCCCGGGTGATTGCCCCGCACGGTCCTGGCTTTCAGCCGTGCTCTGCTGCCCGGCACAGCCTTGCCTGGTGCTGGGAGCACAACCACTGGTGTTGGTTTAACCAGACTGGTTTGCCTGACTGGGGTGGTTTTGGCAGCGCAGCGTGGAAGTGCTGGCGCTGTGCCGAGCGTGCCACGCTTCCTCAGCACCTCGCTGTCTCCAGGGCACGTTTCGGCCTGGTGTGAGCGTGCCGGCACAGCACGGTCAGCACGTCCAGCATGCAAAGGTGACAGTGACCCTGCGGTGACAGGGGCTGCCCACGCTTCTCTGCAGATTTTCATCTGGTGTTTTCTGGGGAACGTCTGCACTTAGGGTGTCAGTTTGCCAGCAGGAGCTGTGCTAGTTTTAGGGTTGGTTTGGTCACTTGGACTTTGGAAAGAAACCACAGGGCTGAGGGGCGGTCCTGTGCTGTGGGGAGGGGGCCAGGGCTCACCGCGCTTCAGCCCTTGCTGCCACCGCCCTGCCCCGTGCACAGGAGCTGCTGCACCGCGACAGAAATGGGCTGGGGCGTCCATGAGCACCAAGGCCTGACATGTGCCGTTCCCTGGCGCTCACTGGACTCTTGCGGACTTTAGAAAATCCCATTACAGTTGTTCAGCTACTCTGTTTTCCTTCCATCCTTTGCAGCTGGACTCGGGTTTGCTGTGCAGCAGGAGCTGTCTGCCTTGGCTGCAGCTGAAGGATGTGTGTGCATGTGTGTGATAAAAAGCTACAGATTCGTTTGTCAGGTTTTTGGGGAATTTTTTTTTTATTTTTTATTTTTTTTAGGGATGACAAGTGCTATTCAATAATGCTCTTTGCAATGTTGCCTGCAGAAGATGCTGTGTTACTGCCAGATGCTGCCAGGATGTTTGCTGCTGGATATTGAGACCTGACTTTTTTTTAATTGGATTGCAAAAATCTTCTCTGAAACTTTGGGCAGGTTTCCATCCCTTTAGGTGCCGTCCCTCTGATATGAAGAAGCCCTGTAACCTGCAGGTACAGGTACAGCTAATTGCACACACCATGCTGCACCGTGCACGGCAGATCCTGGTGGCTGGAAGCGCCGAGCCTTTCTCAGCAGCATTTTCCTCCCACCACAGTGACCCCACTGCCTCCAGGAGAGCTGTGTTTTATAGCCAGGATCACACCGAGGGCAGGCAGGGCTGCCCAGAGGGCTGCTTTTGTAACTCCAAAACCAAATTATGATATTCTTTAGACAGAGATAAGCCAAATGGTAAATGCTTGGACCAAGCATAACACCAGGAAAAATTAATCTTTCCTAATGGAAGTGAGGCAGCTGGTGCAGGGCTCGAATGCAATTCCTGGGACCCTGTGGCTGGACACAACTAGGCTGAGTTGAGATCACGTCCCCTCCTTTCTGGGGTGGCTTTTCTGCAGGGATCGTCCTATTTATCATCTTTGGAGGTGGCGGAGGATGGAGGATGTGGGGCCAGGGTGCATAGCCCGTGGCTGGCTGTGGTCACCGGGGCTGTGGCAAGTGTGAAGCACAGGGTGGGAGGCCGGTGAGCAGTGAGGCAGCTGGGGTGGGAGTGCTGGGTACAACGGCACTTCTGGCACAAGGACTGGCTTCTTCGACGTAGAGTTGTTTAGGTTGGAAAAGGCCTTTAAGATCGTAAAACTTGTGCAAGGCTTTATTTCCCCCTCAGATTAAACAATTCCCCATATAACAGTAATTGATGACCTATTTTTCATTCTCACGGCATTGACAGGCGCTGTGTTTGCTGTAAATGAGAAATGATATCGCAATAAATGCTCTGTAGAGATTCCTGTTCCGCTTTGCAGTGCAGTATGTCCTTGATGAAGAAAATGAAGATAAATACGTTGAGCGCCACGTTACTTATTCTCGGCATTGGCACAGGTCTGCGTGAGCCATCGCTGCCCCCTTTGTTTCCAAGGCGGCCTGGTTTAGAAGTAAGCACAAATAATTTTAAAAATATCTCTTCTATTATAAAGTAAAAAAAAAAAAAAGAGATGGAAGGGGTGAGTAATGCAGCCCAGGGTGGTGGGGGAGCTGCCACAGCCTGGCCCCAGGTGGGGAGGGGGGATGCAGCTGTGGGCTCCATCCGATGCCGGGACCCGAGGTCCCGGGAGCTGCAGGGATGGGCTGCAGCCTTCCTCTGCCTGCTCCTTTTTGGTGGTGTGGCTGGTCTCCAGGGCAGCCGTAGCAGATCCTGTCTTGTGGATTTTTAAGGGTGGAAGCCCCAGTTTCCCTAGCTGCCTGTGGGGCTGGGGGCACAGGCTCGCCCCAGCGTGGCGGGGACGTCTGAAAGCCTCGCACGGCCACGTCTCCTGCCTGTCGGGCTTAAAAGCGTCACTAGCCTGAGCCTGGTCTGGCTGTGCCTACTCGAAGGAACTGTGCCCTTGGTCATCCCAGGCACACTCCTTGCTGTTCAGGGGAGCAGCCAGGCTGGGGAGTGAAGCATCACCCACCCCACTCGGCTCCACCAGTGCCGGGAGCTGGCTGGCTGCAGGACACGGCTGCCACGGGCAATGCCAAGAAGCAGAGCCTGACTTTATTTTGAAATCCATGATCCTAACCAGATCCTCTTACCTCTAATCTGTCCCTAAGACAGGGTTCTCTTCTTGCCAGAAAAACCTTTTATTTGCAGACTGATGTGAACAGAAGATGATAAGTCACTAATTCTTCAGTGTGTCTGCTCTAACAAGAGCCTTGACTCTTATCTCCTGCAGGGCTGGCAGCCAGGGAGATGTTAATAGTGTTTTAATGTAGTGGACATGGCTGGCTTTTGACAAAGACTAGTGCTGCAGATGTCCCTCAGGGTTCGCTGAGTGCCACAGGGTGAGGGGAAGGGGCTGCGCTGCCCATGGAGGCGAGGGGCTCTGCAGGGCACGCAGAGGGTCTGTGCCCACCTGGAGACCGCAGGTTGGGGTGATTTATACAGGGCAGAGCTTGTGGCTTCTCCCACCTCGCCTGCAGCGTGTGGGGATGGTTGTGCCCTGGCCAGAACCCGGCATGCAGCGGGAGAGGGGTCACGGTGGGGTGACCCCTCGGAGGAGGAGGATGGAGGGCATGTAGGGCCAGCTCCAGCAGCAGAGCAGACCAGAAGTGCTGTCTGCTGCAAGGTGCCACGTTAGTCTGCTTTTTGTGGGGTCTGCTGTTGGCCTGAGCGGTGAGCACCGACACGCTACCGTTTCTGAAAGGATCTTGGCACCGGGAATCCGTGGCTGTGCTGGAGCATCTCTGCTGCAGGCAGGAGTGTGCAAGTCCTGGGGGGAAAAAAAACAAGTCAGAAGTTTCTATTCTTAGCTGCAGAGTGCAAATGCACAGAGCTGCTGAGGAAATTAATCACCTGCCCTGGAAGATGAATGGTCAGGTTTTCTCTGTGGCCAGAGGATTTATGGGACGAGGCACAGGGAGCCGTGGTGGGGTGCACTGCCTCCCCGGGTCTCCCCAGGCGTCCCCAAGGATGCGTGCAGGGCTGCTTGGGCACATTGCTGATGATGGGACAGCTGCTCCGCAGCTGAGGAGGAGGGTGATCACTGAAGATGTTTCCCAGTACCTGGGCCATTCTCCAGTGGAACTCAGAACGGCTGGAGCAGGGCCACATCCAGCCACACCGTGGCACATCCTTGCATCCATATCGCGTCCCTGCCCCACTCTCCCCATCCCCAGCAGCTTTCCGCAGGCTCCAGCACCGTGCCAGGCTGTTCTCTCCCCTCTCTTGCAGGGAATGTGCTTCTGAAAAGGGTTTTTCCCGAGCTGGGGGTGGTGGGCTGGCTGCATGCTCCAGCGAGGTGCTTCGTGGCAGGAGGAATGCGTGCACTGCACCATGAGCAGCCCTGCCATACCGGGCTTTGAAATCCTGTGCGAAGTCAAGAGAAGAGCTTAGCGCTGCTTTCTTGTTGCTCTGGTCTCTGCTTATGGTTGCTGAAACTTAAATATTTATTCCTGGTTACTGATTGTCTTGCTGAACAGATCATGATTTCGGAAGTGCTGGTCCTCAAGCAATATCACCTCCCGCTCTCATCCCTTCGGGTACCCCCCAAGCAGCAATAACAGGAGGTTTTAAAACCAGCTGCTGCCGGGGCAGTGGCACCAACAAAAGCCCCGGGCAGCATTTTCCTGGAGGTCGGGCTCGCTGTGGTGGCCTTGGGCATGGCCGTGCGTGGTGCTCGCCCTGGCACCGTGCCGGGCTGCCGGGTGCAGCTGCTGAAGCCCGCAGCTGGGGGTGCAGAGGCCAAACCTGCCGGGTGCCCCCCCGGGGGCCCTGGGCTCGTGCTGAGCTGCTGTCGTCCTCCCTGTGCCATGCCGGGGTTGTACCCAGGCTGTAAATAATGCATGGCTGGAGACTCAGAGAAGCTCCAGCTCCACAGTGGAGCCTGCTCGGATGGTCCATACCCGAGGCAGACCCGTGTCCTAGCATCCCAGCACCCCCCCTCTGGGCAGGCTATGTTGGCCAGTTTGGTTTTGTTTTGGGGTTGCATTTTGGTGGTTTGGTGGTTTTTTTTTTGTTTTCTCAAATGAAAATGAAATGTTCTCATTTTCAGTTTCAAAAATCACCCAATTTGGCTCCTTTAATTTTGAGGGACCAAGGTTTTACAGACCTGCTTGTAGCAAGGGAGCAGAAAGGGGGGCTGCTTCTGGAGCCCTGACCTTGGCGAGGGGCCGGGCTGTCCCTGAGCCAGGCTGCTGTGGCTGGAGAAGATGCTGAGCCACTAGGACCAGCTTGCTGGCAGTGGCACACACGTATGTGGGAAAACTTCAGGGTTTTAGTGAGCAAATTTAATGCAGTGTCCTGCTGGTTTGGGCAGATTTCCACATCGATCCTTAATCTATTTTTGCAGCCACTTTTGGAGGTGGTGTTTGTCTGTCTGCTGTAGCCCCATCACAACTGCAGCGCAGTTCCTCCCAGCACAGGAGCATTTTGTGCACACAGAGGCAGGGGCTCCTTGGGCTTTGCCGAGTGGGAATTTGGATCCAGGTCCTGCCTTGGCACAGGACTGGGGTCCCCCAGCGTCCCTTCAGCCAGCTCGCCCCTGCTGTGCTGCAGTTCTTTTCCTGGGTTCCTAACATAAAGGGATGCCCAAAGTATTGCCCGCTCCCCACAGCGATGGGGACCTGACAGTGTGCACCCTGGTGAGGTTTGCTGAGTGGTGGCACTGCCAGCCCCACAGCCCACAGCAGAGCCGTTACTGCCGCTAATTAACCCAGCCAGTGCCCAGTCGCCTTCGGTCAGGTTTGATGTATTTTCGCTAATGCAATTTTTTCCCCTTTTTGCAGGAACTCGCCCCTGGTTGGCCGCAGGGGCTGCCTCCAAAGCACACTAATGACATTTGGCGGGGTTTTTTTCTTTCCATCATAAAAGTGGAGATGGAGGTGGCCAGGGGCCAGACCCCCGCCAGCACTGGGGATCAGCCTGCTGCGGCACAGGCACTGGCACAGCTGCAGCCCCTGGCAGCAGCGACAGGGACGGGTACCCTCACCCCTGCTGGTACCCCGCAGCCCCGGGGTTCCTCTCCTCTCCTCCTTTCCAGGCAACAACGCCAACAGTTTGGGGAGAAGCGGGGCTGCGGGCTGGGCGCACCGCGGTCCCTCAGCCAGGCCCCCAGCGCTGCCCATCTCCTCTCGCTCCTATGTGGCTGTGCCTGGGATGTGCCATCTGAGCAGCACCCACCCGCATGGGGGATGCTCTGGGGGGTGGGTGCTGGTGGGTGCTCCTAGGCAGCATCGCTGGAGCCAGCACCCATCAGAGGCGCCGGGGAGCCAGGTGAGGGGCTCCCCTGGTTGGAGCCTGAATGATGTCAGCCAGCAGCTTTCCATTTGTCAGATTAATTATGAAGTGAGCTAATCCATGTATCCAATTTAATTTTTAAGGCTTTTAATTAATGAGTTAATGCGTGGAAAAGCTTGGGGGAGGCCAGGCTGTCATGCGGTTGCTGACCCTGGGTTATAGTTTTCACCAGTGTGGGCTCAGGCGCCTGCAGCTGTGCCGGGAGGCACCGGTTGCTCCCGGTGAGGTTCACCAGCACCAGGGGAGCGGCATTACCCAAAGTGCAGCCACTCAGCAGTGCCTGGAGAGCCGAGCAGGGCAGTAGCCCGGCAGTGGGGGCAGTGGTTTGGGTGGGAGCATCGTCCATGGCAGGGTGCGTGTTTCAGGGAGCAGCAGGTTTTGCTCCACCGCAGGCACCTTTGCTCTCTCCTTTCTGCCTCTGACCCGCTGCTCTTGTGCAGTCGCTGGGGCGGGATCACGCCAGGGCTGCAGCCAGCAGTGCCCTTGGTGTGTTGCTAATGCTGCTCTTAATTGAGGACCATCTGCACTTGGCAATTTAATTTTTCCTGCATCTGTAAGGTTCCAGCTTTATTTATCTGACGTCCTGAGGATTATTTAACTTACGAGCATCATGTTCCTTCGACAAAGGCACTCCAGGCATTCTACTGCATCCCCTGCTAGAAGATATTTTAATAACATTGTTGACTCCCCAGGAAAAAGGACACATTAAAAACTGAAATTGTGAAGGGCAACAACAGAGCTGAGTTGTGGGGGTGGCTTTCCTGCCCGCTTTTGTAGCGGGTGGCCTGCTGTGAGTATTACCTCTATTATGTTAAACTGTGCAAGATTGAGAATGAACCTTGAGCAGCACAACCGCTCTCCTTGCTGTTGGGCCTGGCAGTGTATTTCATGTTTCACTGCACTGACACACATAAGTCTTTTGTCTTTGGATGCTTATTGGTAGTTAAACCCCCCAGCTGTGCCTTTGAAGGGCTGTGAGCATGGAATTGAACTGCAGCTCCTTGAAAAAAACCAGTAATAATTGGAAGCTAGAAAGTTTATTAGCCGTGGTGTGGGGGAAGACTTGGGCATCTGGTTCACGTGGCACTGGCGGGAGCTGCTGTGTGCTGCTGACGGCAGCCCCTGCCTTTTCCCACCCCACTCCTCCCACCTTCTGCTCGCCTTCTTCACCGCTGTTTTGCAGCTGCCCTGTGCTCAGGGGCAGGCAGGGATGCAGGCAGGGGTACAGGCAGGGGTGCAGGCAGGAGCTGCTGCTCTGGCTGTGGCCGCTGCCTGCAGGAGTATCTCTGCAACTGCTCACCCTGAAGCACTGCTCTCTTCCACACCCAGACCCTGGGGAATCCATTTTTTTTCCCCAGCCTGGTCCAGCAGCACCTGGGTCCACGTGCAGGCTTTAATTAGGTTTGAGCATTTCCCCCCACTAGAATGTAGGTCAGTCGCAATTAGTATGAATCCTGCTGCTGCCAGCTTTACTGTTAATTAAGTTCCTAAAGTGGAGGTCAGTGCATGAGGTGCAGCATCAGAGCTTCAGCGTTTTTGGCTGCTCACCTGGTGTTTTGTTGGGCTTGGCTGGTCCATGCTCAGGGCTGGGGCCATGTTCTCCCTCCCTCCCCCTGGCTCCCACTGGCTGGTCACCCCTGGAACATGGCCACACTGGGGACACGGCCACACACCTTGGCACAGCCACCCCTGGGTGCGCACTCTCCTCCGAGGTGGAGGTGCTGGTGGGGCTGTGCAGGGAAGGGCACTTGTTTGGTGCTGGTTTTGATGTGAAGCTCCTAGTGTCCTTGTCCCTTGTCATCAACCATCACACCAAGTGTCCTTGTCACCTGTGGGGGCTGCTGGTGCTTGTGCTGAGATCCAGAGCAGCTCTGGGGCCAGTGGGGAAATGCAGAGTGTTTTCCACCCTCTGCAGCCCCTGGCATGGTCCCCGGCTGGTGGCTTGGCAGCTGGTTGCCACTGGTGGGGGACAGCATCTGGATGAGCATCGCACCGTGCAGAGCCCAGGGCTCCCAGCCCTGTGCCTCACGGCATGTGCCAGCACTGCGGCACCAGGACCTGCAGGCAGGACCCGGTGTTTTGGGGGACAAGCTGAGCTCAGACAGCAGATCTTCTGCAGAAAGTAAATCTGCCCTGTCTCACCCACAAAACGGCTGCCCGGCAGCATGGTTCTGTCTGCTGGTGTGCTCCTCTGCTTGGATTTTCTCAGCAGCGTTCACTGTGGCCTGTGTTTCCACCCCAGGGATGGCTCGTGGCCGTGCTCCCCCAGGAGCTGGCGTGCCGAGGGGCCGGTGAGTACCTCGTGGCAGTGGGAACCCTCGGTTCAAAGTACTTTGAGCCTTCAGCAGCCCCGGCTTCGTGCCCTGGGCAAAGCCTCAGGTCTGTGCATGGGGCACGACAAGCCAGTCCCGAGCCCCCAGCTGGCTCCCCGAGTGCTTTTTGGCTCTCCCACCCCACAGCCTGGCTGCCTATTTTTACCGCTCCCAGGCTGTGAATCACTTTGCTCCCTCGTCTCAGTTGTTGCTTTTGAAGGTATTTATAAACCGTGATCGTCTCCCCTGCGCCTGCTTTAGCAGACTGTAAATTTAGCACTCTGGCTCACTCCTGCCCTCTCCTCCTCGCCCGTATCCTCGCTGTTTGGTGAGTGTAGATGTGCAAGAGCCGAGATGCTCCCTCTGCCCTAGTTAAAGACATCAAAACAGCAACAGGACCCTCACCGGCACCGTCCTGGTGGGGTGATGCTGGGCACCAGCATCCCAAGGTGCCTGGTACTTGGTGCCGAGTGGCATGGGATGCGTGGGGCTGGCTCCCGGCACACGTGTGCTGCCGTTTGCCTGGGAGGGTTTTGGTGGCACTGGAGCTGGTGGTGTGGCCAGTGCTGGGGGCTGTGAGCCAGGGCAGAGCCCGTGCTCCTGCCGGTCGGTGCTGGGGAAGGCAGGGAGCAGGGCCAAGCTGGTGGAGCCCAGCCAGGCTCTGGGTAGTCCTGGCCATCCCATGGCCATGTGCCTGCTGTGGAGTAAATGGGATTTAAACTGGTCATCACCAGAGCAGCAAACAGCTGCCCCGTCCCACTGGTGCGCTGTTCCCTGGCTGTGTTTTCATCACGTCCTACTAATTACTGTGCTAATTTCTGTGGATCTAGCAGGCAAATTAATCTTTTCTCTGCTCCTTCCCCAGGGACCGCTGGATCTTTAGGATTGCGTTTGATTAGTATTTGGAGAGCCTGCTGCAGCTTGTCAGGCTGGCAGTCGCTCTGTGACACAGTCAGGATCTGTTCCCTGCCCTTGCTGGCCAGCACAGCCACCCAGAGGGGCACGATGGGCTCCCCGCCACGGCCCCACGCTGCTCCCTGCTCTGCGGGGCAGCTCCTGGTGCTCCCAAGTATCCCTTGGCTTCGGGGAAAGCCCCGCAGGGCAGCATGGAGGGGCATCTCCTCCTTCCCACCTTTCCTGCTAAAAACAAGCAAAACTGTGAGTGTGGGGGGAACAAAAACAGAGAGAAACCAGTGCTCATGGAGAGAAAAATGAGTATAAACGGCAGGAAGAGGAGTTATTTTTAAGTTGCTGACGGAATATGGAGTAGTTGGCTGTGCCTTTTGAAGGCCATTAAGATGGGATGCTGGTGCTCATTAATTTATTGCCAGAGGTCTTCTAGCCCGAGCCGCACGCTGCACTAAATCAGCCTTGCAGACGCGAGGGTTTAAGTATCCAAACAGATCTGTAGCTTGCAGTGGGTGCAGGGAATGAGCTTCTGGCTGGGCCAGGGTGCAGATGTCTCCAACAGGCACCGGGACCGATGTATGCGAGTTTAAAAAGCGGGGAGGGGAGTTCAGCCCGAGGGTTTGGGAGGAAATGCTGCCTGGGATGGGGGCCGGGGTGTGCATCTCCCCAGGGTCCTCGGCATCCCACAGCCATGCTTGCCCCTCACCAGCCTTTCCCTTCTCTTTCAGAATAAGGTGCTGACGGTGGATGGAGTGAAGGTGAAGCTGCAGGTACGTCCCTGTGGCCCCAGTAACAGCTCCCTCACGTCCCCCGCCGTCCGTCCCCCCTCCTTGGGTGTTTTGGGGCTGGCCAAAGCCCCTTGGCAGAGAGGCACCCCAGAAGCAGGTTCCCCATCTCCATCCTTTGCCTTCGCCTCTCCCACCCCAGGACAGCCTTATGAGCTGTTTCAGCTGCTCTGTCCCCTCGGCAGGAGCCAGCTGGGAGCTGGTCGGATCATGGCAACCCCCGTCCCGGCCCCCCTGCCCCCTCACTGCTCGGTGACTGCAGCTGGAGTCGGTGAGCCCAGAGCAGCACCTGCGGGGTTTGCCCGGCGTTTCCAGGTGGCTTCTGCTTTGGGAGAGCCAGAGGATGGTGAGAGGGATGGAGATCCTCCGAAGGGATCCACATCCCCGGCTCAGCCTGCATCCAGCCTGCAGGACACACAGCAGGTTTTGTGTCCCCCCGCCCCCAGCCAGAGCGGCTCCGGCCCCCCCTGAGACCCAACTGTTTCTCTGACCCCTTTGCCCGGAGCTCAATAAAGACATTAGCGCTGATCTTCCTCTGAGAACCACCGTAGCACTCTGCAAATGTATTGCTGCATTAAAAACTGATAAATTAAATTAACGAGTCCCCACACATCCATCTGCTAGATGGATTTTTCGATTAAGGAACATGTCGGGAGCCCTTTGCCACGCACCATCGTCTCCCCGTGCTGAGGAGCAAGGAGGTGCTGCTTCAATATTTGTTCCACTTGTCATTTTTCCTATTACTCTCCCTAGAAGCAAAAGGCTGAAGAAGCTTCCTGGGGTTGCACCGTGCCATTGGGTTTGGTGCTGGTTTTGGTGCCGGGCGGTCCCTCTGCCCGCCCAGCGGCGGGTCGTGGCTTGACCCCTCTGCTCCCATCTGCCTTCCAGATCTGGGACACGGCCGGGCAGGAGCGCTTCCGCAGCGTCACCCATGCCTACTACCGCGATGCCCATGGTAAGCACGGCCACCCCGCTTCCCGGCTCTCAGGGCCCCGGGCCACCACTCCAGGCCAGGTGAGTCGGCAATCACTGGAGTGGTTTCCCCGTAGGGAGCAGCCGTCAAGGATGGAGGAGCCTCTGCATGTCAAGGTGCAAACACTGGGAGTTTAAGGCATTCCCTGTGGTAGATTTAAGCATGTTGCTTAAGATTTTACAGCAGGGACCTCAGCGGGGCTTTAAAACCACATCCCCAGGCATGACCTGCAGTGGGGGAGGGGCACAGAGCTGGTGCTGAGCCATGGGCTTGGTCGTGCTGCTGCCCAGCACTGGCACTGACGCTCCATCCCTCTCTCTGCAGCCCTGCTCCTCCTCTACGATGTCACCAACAAAGCGTCGTTCGACAACATCCAGGTACGGCAGCACGCCCCAGCGCCTGCCGCGTGTCCCTCGCCTGCAACGGGCTGGGTCGCAGTGGGTCAGCGCTGGGCAGGGGTACGTGCTGCAGGAGGCACATGTTGGGGGTCAGAGCCACAGTTGTTTCCAGAAGGGCTGTAGTTCATGCCGAGCACCTGTCTCACGGTGGGTCTGCCTACAAGGACACCAGAGGACAGGTGGAGAAGGTTTTCCCTTTCTTAGCAAAGAAAAGGGGTGACACATTCACTTCACCAGCAAATTAATGCTGCGTGTAATTAGCACCGGCTGGAGAGCTTGCTGTGGTAAATGAGCATGGGCAGCTTTACTGAGTGGCATGCTCCCTCATCTTCCTCTGCACCTTCGGGTCCCAACGGGTTGGGCTTGGGCACCGCATTGCCCCTGCCCGCCGTAGTGCCAGGCGTGAGCAGGCGAGGAGGCCGCATCCTGCTGCATGCTCCTGGCCCCCAGCAGACCTGCCCTTCCTGCCGGCTTCTGCGGGGTTCCTTGTGCTGCCTGAGCCTGCCCCTTCCCACAGACTCAGCCCCCCCCAGCTGACCCTGAGCCCCCGCATGGGTGCTTCAGGGGTGCTGGGGAGCAGTGTCAGAGCAGAGGGCTGTTAAATCTGGGAGTGGGAGCAGAAAAAATGCTGCTCGTGGCCGTGTTGCTGGGGGGGGGGGGAGGTGAGCAGGAGGACTGGCCTCGGAGTCCCCTCCTCGTGTGGCTGCTGGGGGCCACCCACGCCAGCACTGGCAGTGCCGTGAGGCCGGGGAGCAATTAGCCTTGAATGAATAGGACGTAATTGCTCATGTCCTGGACACAGAGTACACCCTGTGTGTCTGCAGCGAGCAGGCTGCGCGCCTGCAAAACCACCCTGTTCAATAGCGCAGGCGGTGCTGTGCGGCGTTAACACCCCCGAGCAGGGAGCCGTGATCTGCCACCCCCTGACTCCCTGGTCCTGGATGCCTGGAGCATCCTTCTGTCGGCAGCCCCGCGCCTGCCACTGCCCTGTGCCCACAGTCCTGCCACCCTGCTCCCGTGTCACTGGCACTGGGAATGGTTCCAGCAAGCTGGGACTGGCCAGTGGTGGCATTTTCCAGCCTGTGAGGAGCTGGTTGGCTCAAGGAGAGGCATCTGCTGCCGGGCGTAATGGAGAGCGAGTGCTGGTTGCTAACCAGGCTGCGGGTCTGCACTGAGGTGGTGATGCTGCAATGAGACTGATAATCACTTGGAGGTTTCACACTGCTGGGTAACGTGGCCCCACCTGCAGCATCAGCTCTCCCAGCCCCATGGGGACACGGGAGGGATGTCCGTGGGGCACACGCGGCCCCACAGGGAAGAATGAGCACCCAAGGCATTTGCAAGGTGCTGGAAAGAGGGATGGAGGGGGAGCAGTGCCAGGAGGGAGCCGAGAGGGTTTGTCAGAAGTGACTGAGTGTCCCTTGGACCAGCCCATCAATGGAGCCAAGTGGCCTGAGCCCAGCTGGGCTGCCATGGGGTCCCAGGGCTGCGTCCACATGTGGTGGGCTTCTGCGTGTCATCCGTGACAGGCTCTAATCCTGCATCATCCCTCACTTCCCTGGCTGGCAGGGTGCTGATGCAGGGTGCTGATGCTGGGTGCTGATGCAGGGTGCTGCTGCGCAAGGAGCGGTGGTGGAGTGGGGACCACCTGGCACTTGCCACAAGCCCTGTGTCAGCACTGGGAGCCGGGGCACGGGCTGCAGCAGCGCTGCCCACCCGGGAGGCAGCAAACGGCTGCTCGCACCGCGGGGTCAGGGATTACAGGGAATTAGGGCAGGTTTGATTAGATTAGGATGGATTAGAGGGCAGGGAAGTCACCCCATGGCTCAGGGAGGCAGGTTCAAGCCTGCCGGGATGAGCGTGCTCAGCACGAGGGCAGCATGTGCAGGACACGGGCATGGGGCACGTCCCAGAGCAAACCCTCAGCCTTATCCTCCAAAAGAAGGTACAGTTGGACTGTCTCACCTGAGGGGGAGTTTGGGTTGAAGTCCTACAAGCGGCTGTGGTCAGACAGAGTGGGCTGCAGAATGAAAGGCTGCATTATCCTTGAAAACGGGGACCTGGTCAGCAGGCACAGCGCTGGCTTTGCTTGGCAAAGTGGGTCCCCGGGGACTCAGTGGCACCCTGGGGTGCCCACTCGCCCACAGGGCTCTCTGGGAAAGGGTGTCCTCGGAGCCTGGTCGCTGGCTGGCTTCTCCTGCCGATCCGCAGGGGCAGCTCCTCTCCCCAGGGTGCTGCTGAATTGCGGGGGCTGTGGACCGGCTGCTCCCAGCCTGCAGCTCCCCACCCGCACAGCTGAGCTCTGAGCTGGGCCTTTCGTTCTGCCTCTGACCCCCAGCCCCCTCTTCCCTGTGTCCACGTAACGCCCTCCGGTAGTGCTTGGGGCGACAGCCTTTCCCAGTGAGGGTGCCCGGTACTGGGGCAGCTCCCCATCCTCCTCCTCCCTCCAGAGCTGCTGCCCACCCCCCTCTCTGGCTGTCTCTCTCCAGGCTTGGCTGACAGAGATCCATGAATACGCACAGCAAGACGTGGTCCTCATGCTACTGGGGAACAAGGTGAGCCTGGCTGCGTGGCTTTGCCAGAGCCTCCTCTTCCTCACCTGGTGGTCCTGTGATGGAGCCGGGCTGCAGCCACAGGCGGGGGAGGGTCTGAGGGGATGTAGGGGTCACCTACTGGTGACCTCTCAAATCATCCCAAATTGCTCTTTGTCGTTACTGTCGGCAGGTGGATTCAGCCCAGGACAGAGTGGTGAAAAGGGAAGATGGAGAAAAATTAGCCAAGGTACGTGAGGTATCCGTTGCTGCAATGGAGCTAGTTGTTGCATGCGCTAACCAGGGATGTGCGAGCACACCAGTGCATACTTGGTGATGTACACCAGTGAAATGGTTAACTGGCTTTAATGGCAGTTAAATGGTTTTGTCTGGCCCAAAATACCTCTTGGGAGTACTTTGCTTTTCTTCCCTTTTGCTGTCCCTCCTCTTCTGCTCTTCCTCCTCTAAGCTTCCACTAACGTTTGCTGCTTCTTTGTCTTCCAAAACTATTTACCAAGTTGTGTAAGAAGTGCCCGACCTGTGAACCCTCACTAGATTTTCCTGGCCCCCACGGCAGCGCTCCTCTCCCAGGGCAGGGTGTGAGCTCCTGTGGCCGGCACTGGTCTCCATCGGGCTTGGCGCGAGTTGGGAGCCCCTGGGAACACCCCAGCTGACATTTCTGACGCCGATGTGTCTTGTCCCACAGGAGTACGGAGTGCCCTTTATGGAGACCAGCGCAAAAAGTGGCCTCAATGTCGAATTAGCGTTCACAGCCATTGCAAAGTAAGTGACTGGTGTGGCAGCTGTGCTGGGCGCCTCGCCCGTGGTGGGGACAGCAGTCTTGGAGATAAAGGCTGGCACTGTCACCCACCTTTTTGTTCCTTGGTCTCCCACCTTCAGCTGGCAAGTCCTTGCCATCTCACAGGAGAAATCGCTCATCAGGGGAGCTTTAGCCAACCATCTAGACCAAGCTGGGTCCAGCCACGCTGGGGCAGGCAGCGTAGGGCAGAAGAGTAACACATTTCTCCCCTGCCCGCAGGGAACTGAAGCACAGGTCCATGAAGCTGCCCAACGAGCCCAAATTCAAGCTCCACGACTACGTGAAGAAGGAAGTGAGAGGCTCCGGCTGCTGCAGGTCCTAATGCGCTCGGTGCATTGTACAGAGACTCATGCCAAGTGTTTGTGCGCCGCGCTCCCTCCTCGTGGGCAATGTGTGCATGTCTGTCTGTCGTGTCTGTATCTGCCTAGAAGGTAAGCTGAGACATGGGGAATGAAGCAGCAGCAGAAAAAGCTCTCTGGGATGGGGTGGGCACTGGCTGTGCTGCAGCCACATGCCAGGCGCTGCTCCCTGAACCCCCATCACATCCATCTGCACCGTGAGCCCTTTGGCTGTCCTCGCCGGTCGCTCCCACCTGGCTCATCCTGATGCAGGTGGGAGGTGGGCGTTTGGGAAGGGTCTGCTGGGGGCTGGGGTCTCACTGCTGCTCCCTCCGGCGCAGCGGCAGGTGGTAGACCCGGCTGTCTCCGCTTGTTCAGCAGCAGCCAGGAGCACGGTGGGGCATCTTTAACGTTAGTAAGAGTTACGGTGTGAGGTAGGGGAACAAACGCCTTCTCCCCACCAAACATCTGGGTAGGAAAAAGTCCTGAATTCCCTTTTTTCCCCCCGTGTACCTGGAAGGCAGCTGCTCGGAGCCCTGGCCTGGGGCACGCAGGGAAGGCTCGTTTTCAGGGTAACCGTTTTTGTAGTTGCTTACTTCTGTCTGTCCCACTTGCGCATGGTGTAAGACACCTCCTCGATGAAGGTTTCTCCTCTCCCCTGCAGAAGACAAGAGCTTAGCTGTCTGTCCGAGTGAGCTCCTGCTGACCTACCTGTTGTACAGAGATTTCCTGAATGTTTAACTGGTTGGCGAAGGCTTTGGTTCTGCCGTTCCTAGTACTTTAATTGAGAAGAAATCTAATGTATTGCAGCTTATTCTAAATACTTTCATGTAAGTGTGGTAGCGTTTTTAGACTGCAACAATGCTTTGATATCTCCAAAGTTCTCTTGGGACAGCTTTTAACTGAGGAAAGCTGGGGGAAGGCTGTAGGCATTGATTTTGCAGGTTTCAGACTCTCCTGCCAGCTCTCTTCAATGGACTGCTCACCTCTTTGGTCTGTGTCAGGCATTTGGTGTGCTTTTTTTTTTTTTTTTTAAAAAAAAAAAAAAAGCTGCACTCCTAAGTACAAATTTGAATTTGGTTGAAGTGTTTGGCCTTTGGCCATTTTCTTCTTTGAAAATTACACACACACCAGGTACCCGCTGCACTGAACCTCCCCATGCCACCCTAAATGGAACACTTTAAATAATGTAACCCATCCTTCATCCTTAAATAAAATAACACATTCTCCAGCACCCCAGCCAAGCACCAGCTCTCCCAGCAGTTGGTTCAGGTGGCCCTGCCCCTTGTTTTGCTCAGGGCATTAGCTCCAGCGCTGCATTCCTGATGTGGCCAAAGACCCTCTACTGCATGCAATTCAGAGCTCCTTGGTGAGCTACAGGGAAGTGAGCAGCTACTGCTTAAAGGGGGTCCAGCACAGTAACAGTACGAAAAAGGATCCTAAAATAAACCTACTGAGAATGGAGCATTTTTCCTAAATAGCGTTTTAGGGAGAGACAAAGTCTTTCAATTGTCTGATTGAAATTTTCACCTTGACCCACTCTAAAAGGTGGCAATGCCTGCTACAAACACTCCTTTAAGTTTGCTTGCAAGTAGCAACAGAACACAGGGAAGGATCTGGAAGTTTTTCAGGCAGGCACTGTCAAGAAGTGTGCAGGAATCTGTAAGACGGGCTGTTTCAAGCTGCTTTGGTGAGCTTGGCTGTGCTCCTGTGGCTGCTGCCCGACCAGCGTGTCCCTACATATAGCTGCTTATCTTACAGCCACCTCCATCCCCATCCTGGGCTGCGTAGCACGCACTGGCTGGCTGAGGTTAAGAAAAAAAAAGGGATTTTCCATGGTTCTGAGCTTCCTAGGTACTGGTGTGCTGGTATCCCAGCTGTGCCGGGAAGGGCTGACCGGGCAGAGGCAGGGAACAGCAGCCAGGCAGCTCCGGCACAGCTCCGTGCCCCGACTGCCTTTGGCTCCGCGTTTTCCCAGCCTGACCCCAGCAGTGCAGCAGCAGCCCCCGTCCCGAGGTGTCTGAGGTATCTGAGGTGTCCCGAGGTGCCATCGCTGCGCAGACACGCTGCCCCACAGGGACCCTCCCTAAAGGCAAAGATAAGCAGCAGTTTTCCCAGTGCTCCCATCAGGGCGCTGCCTTCCCTCCTCCTCGCAGGGCAGGAGAGCCTTGCGTCCTGCCGGTCTTGAAGAAAAAGCTGACAGCTCTCAACTTACTCCATCAGTGTGGGACTAAATGCAATTTAAAACCTAATTTAAATAAGGAAGATGTAAATGCTGCCCTCTGGAGTACTTTAAATATGCCTGTTGGGAGCTGGCTCTGCCGCAGCAGACATCACAGCTGCGTTCGTGGCATTAGACCCAAACTCCAAGGCAGGCTCGGCCCCATCCCTCCCAGTTCCAAGTCCCATCTGTAGGACTGGTCTCCCAGTGCCTGCACACTGACCTTGCCCCAAAGCTCCTCCTCGGACTGTTATTTGGCATCTTTTTACATGGGCGTTTACTGCCACCAAGCGATGAAGAATTAATTGTTCAGTGCATTCAAACAAGCCAGAGGATTTGGCGTTACATGCGACTTACCATTTTTGTTGGCTCTTGTTTACAGCTTTTCATTCCTGTTAATAAATTTTTTTAATAATCTTTGTGGCTACAGTGGTGTTTCGCCTGTCCAACCTGCACACCTGTGCTGTTTTAATGTTTCACGTCGCTCAGCTTATTCATGAACCCATCTAGAACCTTCCATTACCAGCATGGGTTCAGGTGCTCCAGTGCACGCAACAAGAATTACCTTAATCTGGCTACTGCTGTGAAAGATAGTTTAAAAATGTTTCTATAAATACATTAGCAACAAAAGGAAGACTTAAGTAGAAGCTCCATCCTTTATTGGATGGGGCGGGGGGACAGTGACAATGAGGAAAAGGCTGAGGTCCCTCATGCCTTCTCTGCCTCAGCCTCTTAATAGTAGGAGCCGTTGCTCTCTGGGTACCCAGCCGTGGGTGGGGGCTGGCTGGGCTTCAGGTAAAGCCCTTGGCATCGTTTCCCACAGGGCGCTCCTGGAGAAACTGGCTGCTTAGGGCTTGGGTGGGTGCATTGCTCACTGGATAAAAAACTTGGGAGAGCGGTGGCAAATGGAGTTCAACCCAGATGGCGACCAGTCACACGGTGTGTCCCCAGGGCTTAGTGCTGGGGTCCGTCCTGTTTGATGGCTTTAGCTTTATCGTCCTATGTGATGGCTTTATCGAGTCTGGACAAGGGGATCGAGCGAGCACACCCTCGAGCAAGCACACCCTCGGGAAGTTTACAGATGACACCAAGTCGGAGGGGGAGCGTTGATCTGCCGGAGGGCAGGAAGGCTCTGCAGAGGGCTCTGGGCAGGCTGGGCTGAGGGCAGCTGGGTGAGGGTCACCAGGGCTCGCTGCCGGGTCCTGCACACGGGTCACACCAGCCCCACGCAGCGCGACAGGCTGGGGGCAGCGCGGCTGGGGAGCTGCCTGGGGGGAAGGGCCTGGGGGGGCTGGCTGACGGCCGGCTGGGCATGGGCCGGCAGTGTGCCCAGGTGGCCAACAGCACCCTGGCTCGTGTCCCAACCCGTGTGGCCAGCAGGCCCAGGGCAGTGCCCGTCCCCCTGTGCTGGGCACTGGTGCGGCCGCAGCGGGGACCCCGGGTTCGGTGCTGGGCCCCCCGCTCCCAGACACCGCGGGGCTGGAGCGCCCCAGGGACGGGCACGGGGCTGGGGCACCAGCCCTGTGAGGAGCGGCGGGGGGAGCTGGGGTGTTCAGCCTGGAGAAAGGGGACTCAGGGGGCCTGACCGCTCCCTACAGCTGCCTGAGCGGGGGCTGTAGCAAGGGGGGAGTGGGGTCTCTTCTCCCAGATCACAAGGAACAGCCTCAGGTTGCACCAGGGGAGGTCTGGATTGGGTATTGGGGAAAACTTCTTCCCTGAAAGGGTTGTGCAGCCCTGGAACAGGCTGCCCAGGGGGGTGAAGTCACCATCCCTGGTGGTAATAAACATGTTTAGATGTGGCACTTAGGGATACGATCTAGTGGTGGCCTTGGCAGGACTAGTTTCATATCTGGACCCAATCACGTATTTACCAACCAAAACAATTCTATGATTCTAAAGTGAGTGGAGCATGTTTTAAGGTGTCCTGGTTCCCCTAAAGTGAATAGTAACAGCAGACATGGTCTGCTGGCTGCCCAAATCCAAAGTTTAAAGTTGGTATGTGGTTTTACACACCACCCATGGTATTTGTGAACAACAGAAGCAAAAGCAAAACAAGTATTTTGAAAACTTTATTAGATGTATAAGCTGTAAAATTGGTATAATATAGAAGCCAAAGTGGAAATACAACAGCAAACAATTTAAAAATTACAAGCCTGAACTTGATTTGATGTTGGAGAAAGATCATTACTTGAGCAACTTGTTAGAATCCATGCTAGTGAGTATCAAAGATATGAACCGTCTACACAGTCTAGCACTGGAGTTGATTCTGTGAATGCTCTCAATTACCCATACTGCTGCAACACCACCTGCCATGGTGTTTACCTTAAGCTACCCCATGTGGCAGAGAAGTCGTCAATGACTTTTGATTTCTTGTACTTTAGCCAATTCTGTGACTGCTTCTTTGTGCTTTAAAACTCTCGACTCCCAAATTGTACAGCTTGAGAAACAGCAGCTTCCTCCTTTGACACAGCAACCCCAGACAAGCACGTTTTTTTAGCTGTAGTCGGAGCTGCAGCGTTTGCTCTGCTCCGAGGCCTGCAGCCTACACCGCGCTGGCACCGCAGCAATGCCAAGGCACCAAGTGGTTCCTCCAGCCCCAGTTTCACCCGCCCAAGGCCCCTCCGTGCCTTACCCCCGACTGCAGCTTCCTGACGCGGCCTACGGGCGCGGGGCTGGACACCCGGGCCAGCTCAGCACCACCTCCCGGCACAATACGCTAGGAACGAACGGGGCCGCGTCTTACCAGCCCAGAAGGCCGGGAGCAGCCGCACCCCCCGCCGCTCAGGCCACACCGCACAGGAAAACCGCCCGCCGCCGGGTCCTCCGTCGCTGTTCACCGTCCCCGCCTCACAGCCCCTCGGGCCGCCGCGATCCGGTTCCCGCCGAGCCCTGAAGAGAAAAGGCAGCGCGGTGAGAGCGGGCCGCGCCGCCCCGCCCGGCCCCGCCGCGCCTGCCTCGGGCCTCAGCCGTGGATCGTCAGCAGGGGCCGCGACCGCCCGCCGCCCTCAGACGAGGTGTCAGAAAGGTAGAAAGAGATCATCACCGGCCCGGCCCGCCCCGCCGCCCCGCCGCAGGCACACCGCACTCACCTCCCACCTGGAAAGGCCGGGTGCTTGCCCCCGCTGCAGACTTTATAACTGCCCCCACGGCGCTATTGGCCACGCTGTCTGAGGAGACGCCAATGGCGAGCGGTTGGCGTGATCGCCTTCCCGCCCCTCCCAGCGCTCATTGGTCACCGCTCTTCCTCGCTCCAATGGCGCCGCGCGGCGCAGCGTGGCCCGAGGCGGTGGTCTGCTGCCGCCTGATTGGCCCCTGGAGAAGGCCGCGCCAAGCCAGTAGCAGCAGTGGTTGTAGCATCGAGTGACTGGAAAAGGTCCAATCAGCGCTGGGCCGCGGGGGCTGCTGGGGGTTGTAGTCCCAACGTCACGGAGGCGCGGCGAGGCGCGGGCGGGAGGCGGCCCGCCGGACTACAAGCCCCGAGGAGCGCGGGGCGCGGGGCTTCTGGCCCGGGCGGCAGCTGAGCCGCTAGACGAGCGGGGAGCAGGCCCGGGGTCGCGATGTGCCGGAGCCGGTTACCGGCGCTCCGGCCGCCGCCGCTGCTGCTAGGTACGGGCGGGCTTAGGCCGGGCTGGGGGGAGCCCCCGGCTGAGAGGTGGGGGGTCCCGGGCGGGCCCGGGGTGGAGGGAGCGCTGTGAGGGGAGGGCCGGGCTGGGCCATGGGGACGGTGAGGGCCGGGGGCGCTGGGCGGTGGGTTCCCGTGGTGGGGAGGTGCCTGCGGAGGCTCCCCCGGGCGCGGCGGGGCTGTTCGGGGCAGCTGCGGGGGCCGCCGCCCGCCTGGCAGCGCTGCCGCGTCTTCTGCCGCCTCGTCCCTTTCCCTGGTGCGGTGGGGTCGGTGGTTTGTAAACTCCGTGTAGGTGCCAGCGTGATTGCCCAGGTGCGCAGAGGAGCCCGTGTCTCCTCTCCGGTGGTGTTTGGCCCTCGGTGAGTCCTGGCCACGGCTTGCTCTCCTCACTTCGGCTGCCTCCCCTTTGCCGTTTGACATATCTCATCACGGGGGGTGCTTAGTTTTCTCTTTTTCTGCTCCATTACTTGCCTGACTTAGGGCACGTGTTGCTGATGATTCTCTCTTGATCTTCCAGTAACCTCATTTCCTTGTGCTTTGGTTTCACAATTATGCAATATAGGATATTTGGTGGTAGATCTCCATCATGCCCCAAGACAATTGCACATCTTGGAGTGGGCAATGAAACTGTGCTGTTGTTTTCTCATTTCAAACATGGTGTTTAAGTTCTGCCTTATTCTGCCACCAGCTTGCAGCTGCTGTTCCTCCAACAGACTTGCTGTCAAACATTTTTCGCCTGTTTGATCTCTAACTGTGATCTGATGATCCTGTTGTGTTGCATGAAAGCCAGAAGTGAGGACCTTCTTTCAGTTCAGTGTGCTTTTGAGCTCCGTTGGTATCAAAGACAATGGCTCAGACAGACTCTGCTGGGGGGCAGTAGCTGTGAGAAGAAAGCTGGTACGGTGGGGTTTGATACACACATAGCAAGCCAGGTCCAGGCTATTGTGCCCACCGGGGGTTAACTGTATTGTGCAGAACTGTGGTTCAACTTTGACAATGTTGCCAAACACTTTGTTTCGATCCCAGCACTTTAATTTTGCCTCCCTGTGCATTTTCCCCCCAGTGATGTATTCTTTCCAGTCTGTACTAAGCAGTTAGTGTTCCTGTTAAATAGCTGTTGCATTTTGGCCTCAAGCGTTTGTCTGTCAGTGACTCTTGCTTACAGCCACAATTACATTTGTTGGGTCTGTATGGAGAGGGCTGTGTGAGTGAAGGATGGTTCCAGAAAGCCCTTGCTGAGCGAAAGTGGTGTGAGAAAGTCAACCACTTCCATGACAGACTTTACAGGGCTCCCTGGGAGCCGTGCGAGGAGAGGAGGTAGTTCACAGAAAGTGTGTTGTGGTGAAGATAAACCCAGTGCACCACCAAAAATTGGGCTGCATAGTGTCCAAGTACTGTACAGACATCTACTAACCACAAGGCCAAAGAGTTGGCTGTCACCATTGACAAGGTGCGAGAGAACAGGCAGCGCTATCCTCATTGCGCACCTGAGGAGTGGAAGATCAAAGAGTTTTGGGATTTCCTAAGCATCATGCAGGGAGCTGCCTGCAGCCTGCTGGGTCCCCCTCCATGTCTTGGGGTCCCCCACCCTGGGCACTACTGCTTCAAGTAAGGTTGAGAAGGGACGGGGTAAATCTAGCCAGAAAGCCGCAGCTTTGCGGTTTGGTTTGCTGCACTGTGCAGCAGCAGATTGCTTGCAGGTAAAACTGCCCTGCAGAAAAGAATGTTTCATGATGAGGGAGGTTAAATTTTGGTGACAGTGGGAAACTTAAGCCAAACTGAAGTGACCAGAACATTCAGTCAGATAATGCAGGTACCTTCACTGGTAACATCCAAACGTGAGTTTTCCTGATGCTGATTGAACCCAAGGGGAAAAAAAACGCCAAATCCAAAGTTTTCAGGCAGTTTGCTTCCCAGACCCAAGGTATCACATGGTGATACCAGCCACACTGCAGTGTGAGTGTGGTGGGGCTGGGCCCACAACTGCCCATTCCTGTGGCAGCGCAGCCTTAGATGACCTTAAGCCACTCATGATGCACCACAGGTAAGTTTGTGTCCCCTGGCTGAAACCTTTCTGCAGTCAGCCATTCCCTTCCTGGGGCTCCACGAACACAGCGCTGCTGCCGGAGCTGCAGAGTGCCGTGTGACGGTGCTGGTGCCTGCTCTGCCCTGCCGTGATCTGCCGCAGAAGTGGCCGTGCATTGGCGGGAGTTGGTCCTGAACAGTGCTGAGCATTTTGCAGCTTCAGTTGGTGTTCAGCAGTTAGTCACCTCATGGGCTGAGAGTTTGCCTGTTCCACAGGACCTTCCTAGTCCCTGCTAGCCATGACTGTGGCACTTTCTGAAGCATGATCATACCTGCCTCTCAGGTTGTCTCAGCCAAGCCCAGCTGTGCCAGGAGAAAGGCACTGAGAGAAAATGCTTCCTGGTGTCACTAACTCAATGCTTGGGTTATGTGGACAAAGCTGTCTGTCAGAACTCTTCTCTCCCGATTTTTATGCCCCTTGTCTTCCCTTCCTTGCCTGTACTCCTTTGCTGTGGGCATGATGAGGCACACGCTGGGTGTCCCCTTGCCCATGGGTTGGATCAGGGGATGTAGCAGCTGCCTGGGGCAAGGGAGGAGGTGGGCAGTTGCACAGAGGTATGTGTTGCCTTTCTTTTAAGCACAGCAACTCCCCCGGGAGTCCAGGGCAGCAGCACTCCAACTTACCCTTTTACAGACTGCTCCCACTCTGCCTTTAGCACGGCCTGAGTTCGGAGCTTTATCAGAGTTACCGTGCTGCTTTTAATGAGTTGTCCTGGGGACTGGAGTGGGGCAGTGCCTGCTCCTGGGAGAGCCTCTGCTGTGGGACCATGGTTTTCTGCTGTGTGGGGTGGGTGTCCTGGCAGTAGAAACCCCCCACCATCAGTGCCTGTCTTTCAGGTGAGCCCTGCTCACCAGCTCCGCCTTTTTGTGGGGATTCTTAGTCGAGGGGGTTTCCCTGGCTTGTCTGTACAAGGAAAGACTGTGCTGCTGATTGTTAGGCTGCTTCATATTCAAGTGTTACGAATAGTTTGGGTACTGTCTAAAGAGGGTGAGAAACTCAAACTCCCTTTAAAGTGAGCGATGGACCGACCTGTCCCTGGAGATTTTTCTGATCAGAGGAATAAATCTGTGTGTGCTAAGAGAGTGGTGTTTTTTTCTGTGCTAGACTTCAGTCTGGGAGCAGCCAGGGCAAAGCTGCGAGGCAGCACGGAGATTGGCCGAGCTGTGGGATTTTCCAGCTGAATTTACATATCGCCCACTGCTCTGCATGCCTTTCTGTTTACATCACTTAAGAGCGATACACACATACACGCACACAGATAGTGGAAGAGACATTTTGACCGAGGAAAAGCCTGCCTGCAGCTTAGGAACTTGGTCACGGTGGCGTCTTGCCGGGCTTTGCCAGCTTGGACAGCCAGTGGTGAGTTTCCTTCAAGGTAGAGTGTTTGCCCTGGGTGCTTGATGTCAGGGCCATGTCAGCAGTGTTCCCTGGGGTCTGCGGTGCTTTAGGAGTCACAGACAGCAGTGAGGAGCTGTTTTCATCCCTGTGTCTAGATCTTCGTGAAGAAGCAGGAGGTATCTGAAATCTGACTCCAGAAGTGGTTACCTGTCACCTGTCCAGCGAGCTGGAGTGGTATTATGCTGATTTTGTGATCCTTCAAAGTGACCTTTGGAAGGAAGTGTAACGATGCCTAGTTGTGCAGCAACCCAGCAAGTGTTTTCTGAGGTTGTTTCTGGTCATTTCAGAGATGGGAAATCCTCAATATTCTTTAAGCAAAGTTGTGAGCAAAGAAGTCAAGTTTGTGAGAAGAGTTTGGTACCTCTCACTGCCTCTCCCGTGCATCCTAAGCCATCGTGGCTAAAGTACAGTTGCTGATGGTACGCTGGGCGAGTGGTTTAAACCAGCTTTCCTAGCATGGCGTTAGGTGGTTATGGGATGCTGAACAGTGCTTCTGTCTGAGAGTTGTCAGTACATTTACCGCAGTGGAAGTGTCCACATCCACTAATTTCTTTCAGAATCAAGGATTCAATGCTTGTTTATCGAAGGGCAGGACATCACTAGTTTGATGGTATTTTGCCCAGCTCGCACGCTACCCAGGAAGCACTACGATTTTCTCCCTTTCCCAATTGCTGGTTAACTCTCCCTAACAGGACATAGCTGTCTTATGTTGTACTATCCTGCTTGTTCTCAGTGACAAAGTCTAAGGAAACTGTGCAAAAAAAAGGTTACTGGATATATATGTTTTGGGTTGGGGGTTTTTTGTGAAGGAGCTGATGCATTTCAGATGGGTATTTAAAGTGGTCTGATTGCACCCAGAGGGCAAGCAAGAGTGTGTTATGAAGTTTCAAAGCCTTGGAGGATGTTGGGGTGAACAGGGGGTGGAAGTGATACTTTGTGCATTTTGAGTAATGACAGTAATGAGCTCAGCTGTCTTATGACTTTAATCTGGAAGAATCCCATAATGTGATAGGAGTGGTTAAACCCTTCCAGGGAAGGCAGCCACCTGTAAGGCAAAGCAGTGTGAAGAGCCCTCAGTGACTGCACAGCAATTGAGGAACGAAGGATAGCAGAAACTTGATTACCTTGGGTGTAGCACGGTGGTTTCTGGAAAGGAGAATGCAGCAGGTGAGACAAGCGTTCTCTGGCTTCCTTGGAGGACATTGGGTGCAGTGTCTGCTAAGATCCCTGTACATTTATTGGTGTTTAACTCCTTTCCCAGGCCAGATAAGAATCAGCTTTTGAACTTTGGTGGAATACTGGCCAAGGTTGGTCTAGGATGGCTGAGAATGGGTTAGTTTCTGTTGTTCGTGGGCAAGTCTGTCCATCACAGCCTTGAGAAGCTGAATCACTCCATCGCCTAGGCTTTGCTGTTGACCTGGCATGTCTTAGATTATTATTTTTTTTTCAAATGAGTTGCAAGCCCATCTATCTACCAGACCCCTGCAGGCTGGTTTGCAGCAGGGAAACCAGCAGCAGAGCCTCAGCTGGCCCACAGGACCCTGTGGGGTCTTGGCAGCAGCTTGTTCTCTCTGTCAAGCAAGGCTGAGGAACACCAGTTAGCACCAGTTCTGATGTGATTTGTGTAGGTGATATTCTTAGCTTTTGAAGCTTGACATCTTATATCATGATCTGCCTTGCACAGAGGAGATGGACGTTCCTCCTCAAGAAACAGCAGCAGGACTGCGATTTTGTCTTGGAGCAGTAGGTTATTTGAGGGCTTGGTTGTGGTTTTTTTTCTTAAACAAATCCACAATTTAATAATGTGAAGGTCCCTGAATGGGTCTGTTCTTTGAGTGAGGATGTGAGAAAGATCACAAGCTGTGAAAGGAACAGCATGCAGCACTGTAATGGTAGGGCTGACTTTTAAAGCACCTTTTGATTAAAGTCCTTGTGTGGAAGAGCTCTGAGTGTGCCTGGTTCTGCCAGCCTGGCCACCCTAACAGCGGCCACATAGGTCCTGAGCCAAGACAAGCCAATCTCGGTTGCAGGGGTTGGGTGCTACTGAACCCTGGTCTGTGGCCTTATGCATAAGAAAAATGGTGTAGTAGGTGAATGCCTCCGGGTTTCCTAAAATGGGAGTAAAGCTTCAAGTGTAGCTTTTGTGTCATGGAAACAGCATTGAACATTGGCCTCTGTTCTAACTTGTAACTTGATTTTAGATTTTTGGGAAAAGTGAGATGCTTTGTTCCACCAGAGCAATCACTTTTGATCCAGGTACAGGCACATTTCAAGGTTACTGCTTCAGGTTTTAACGTGAAGTATTGCAAAAAGTTTTTCTATCTCAAGAACTCATTACCCTTTAGGAAAAGCACCTAATATAAAATGATTTCCCCTTTCTGAACTGCGTTTGCACAAAGGAATGACAGTGTTCAAACAGCTGTTGAATGTGCTCTCTCGTCTCTGCAGTCAATTCAAGCGCTGGTGAAAGAAGCAGCAATTAAAAATATCACTTTTATTTTTATTGATGACAGCTCAGTACAATTATGGTCTCACTTCAAGTAGCTCAGAAAAGTCTCTAGGACTTTTAAGAGCAATGCAAAAACATGTCAACAGTAAAAAGACTTTTTGTGCCACAGAACCAAAGACGCACCAGATAGAAGTGCCATGCTCTGTCACTAGGGTTGAACTTCTGTTCACGTTTTGTGCTCTTCTAGCACTGACTGCACTGCTCGATGTAGAAGCCTGGCCATAGAGAGGTCATCCTAAGGGTGTAAGAAATGCCCTCCTGGGTGGTAGCATTGTTCTGCCTACCCCCGTTCTGTCTTCAGCAGTTGCAAAAATAGATGTTATTAACGGAGGGCACATGAACCTGACTGCTTTCTACCATCCACTTGCCTCATATTTTCCTACCACCCACAGTAGCTGGATCAGGGACCTCATCCCATTGATTATTGCATTTATAATTCCCTGAAGTTTCTCTAACTGCTGTGGTCTTCTTCCAAAGCAAAGACCAGATCTGCTACAGCACTCGGGAGACAAGTGTATCAAGGCTTTATGTAGCACCCAAATGACATCCTCATGGTTGTTCTCCACAGCTTTTGTGATGCTGCTCAGCATTTTGTTGGCCTCTCTGTCTGCTGCTGTCCTCTGGGCTGAGAATTGCAGCTAACTCTGCAGAGACTGCAGCGTCTCTTTCCGGAGTTGTAGCTGCCAGGTCAGAGCATCGCATCGCATCGGCCTGCTTTTGTTGTTTTTCCCTAGGTGCGTTGCTTGACATTTATCTCCATAAAAGCTCATCTTCAACCTTTTTGTCTCAGTTTTGTGTTTCTATCCATCAGCATGATAATTTGACTGCTCAAAAGAGCCTAGTGTCATCTGAAAACCTGGCAATTTCACTGCTCGCTCTTTGTTCAACATCTTCGCCTGTGACCTTGAAAAAGCTTATTCAGCAATAGTTCTTGGGTGAACCCTTGTGTGATCTTCTCTAACCTGAGGAGTGACCATTGATCTCCACCCTCTGCTTCCTGTCTGGTGACCGCCCTGAGAGAGATCTATCTCCGCAATCTGCTGCAGCTCACGCATTCTTACGGCCTGTGTTCTACAAGTCAGACTAGATGCTGACAGTCCTCGTCACCATGTTCTTTGAGCCCTGTTAATGCAGTTCGCCAGCATTTAGGAGTGCTATTTCTACCAGAGCCGCTGACCAGGAAAGCCAGCATGACTTTCCCATGGTTGTCTCTGTAGAAGAGTTGGCGTTTGAGCTCGTGAATTGTCTCGTTTGTGCTTTGGTCTGAGGCAGTTCCCTTGCAGGTTGCCTTGGGCCACTGAGAATCAGTTCACAGAAAGTGTGGGCAGCACCTTGGTACTGCCGAAGGACAAGGTGGAGAGAGCTTGTTGCCCAAACTGGGCTGGATTTACTAGCCCTGTTACCTCTCCCAGAAAAGCCCTGGATGAGAGCTGGCGAAGGAGCCAAGGAAGAGGGTGTACTCCACAACCCCCCTCCCCGCTCTCTGCTCCCGCTTGCCTTGCCCTTGTCCCGTTGAGCTGGGCTGTGTGAGCAGCACGGTGCATTTTAGCTTTTGTAAGAGTATTTCCCCAGTGATGTGCCAATACTCTCAAGGATGCGTAACCCCTCTTGTTCTGGCTGCAATGTTGTAAGAGGAACAGAAGCTTGTGTGTGATGCCATAAATACCCAAGCTGTGAAATAAGGAAGTTCACGTCACCCACAGGCTGTTCCCAGCCGGAGCAGGATAACCCCATGCCTGCCTTTCTCATGAGGCCAGCTGCAGGCATTGACCTCGCTCTCCAGCAAACGCTCCTGCTGTGTAGGATTTTGCCAGCCCAGCATAACCTTAGAGACAGCCTCAATGAACTGGGGGGGGACAGAGAATAACAAAGCAGATGTAGGACATGTCACTGAGCTTTATGGGTTGTTGATTGCATAAGGTTGCATAAACACTTGCAGGTTTATTGGCTAAGAGACACTGTGCAGCGTGGGGCATCGCATCTGCCAGCCGCTCCCCGGCGATGCCACGGTTCACCTGTGGGATCCAGTGCCGTGCCAGTGTCTCACATCAGAGAGCAGCTGGAGCACAAGCCGCAGCAGTGCCATTGTGCCCGCAATGGTGTGGCTCCCACATTAGGAACTGGCTCCTAATCAGGACCAGGCAGGCTATGTGATGTTTGAAGGGTGGGATCCTCTGCTATCCCTTCTCCTCAAGCCATGTCCCCCTCAAAGCGTTGCCCTTGATCTTGAGGTTGGTTATAAGGATCTTTTGTTGAATATTGGGGCTAGCTAGGGGTGTGTGTGCACTTTGGAAGCTGAGAGGAGAGGAGACCCTTGAGGTACCGACACGGGTCCTACCGGGCCCCTCATGTGGGCAAACTCTTCAGCACAGCCAGAAGATTAGCTGGGCCACTGGTCCCGGGGGTGATTCCCTCTTTGCTTTGAGGTGCAGCAATGGGGTTGGCAGCAGCGTGAAATAGCAGAAAACCGCCCCATTGCTGGTCCTGTTGGCCTCTGCAGTGGGGAGAAAGAGCACTGTTTTCCTCAGCTGTCATTGCAACTGCTGGTGGCTGGGTTTTTCCTTACCTGGATTACTAAAGTAGGAATCTTTAGGCTTTTCTTCTTGCTGAGCCTCAAAACCCTGAGTTGATGCCTATGGTGTGCAAATGCGGAAACCTAGCCCTTCCCTCCCTTGCATCTGGTTACTATCAGCCATGTGATTTAGTGAGTAGCAGGTCCCTACAGCTTCCTCTTTCCAGAGTAGATTTCCCGCACCACCACCCCCCCATTTTTTTTTTTTTTACTGTCAAAAACACTAAAGTTGCATGTTAATTAAAAAAAAAAATAATTCCAGGCAAGGACAGTCTGGACCACAGGCTGTGTTCCTGAGCTGTCTTCCAGATGCATGGATCTGCGCACGCCTCTCAGGTTTAGGAGGCAGCCCTGTGCTGTTGTGCTGCTGGGACACACAAGTTCTTAAACCAATTCTTGTCTTTTCAGAGCAAACGGAGCCTGCTTTCTCGCTGCAGGTGTCAGGGTGCCTCTGCAGCCCATTTTGCTGTAAATCATAACTGGAACGTGTAGAGTCCTGAGCCTGAAAACTGGGAGAATGTTTCCAGCGAGAGGGTTTCTGACCTGCTGCCCTTCGGAGCTGCTGAAGGTGCTCAGGGGGTCTCTGGAGCCTCTTTGTATTTGGTCCTCTGAGAAGGACTTGGCAGCTCAAAGGATTCTGTGATTGCCAGTAAATCTTAGTTTTCCTTCTAGGTCACAGACCGCGTGTTGTTTTGTAACACAAAATATTGGATACTTTCATTGTCTTATAGCCTGTACCCCCTCAGGACACAGTTCTGCTGGGTCCCTGCAGGCTGAGCAGCCCTGCCTGCAGTCAGGGCAGGGGAAGGAGCTGCCCGTGGATGGTGCAGGGTGCCCCAGGGAGGGACACCATCCACCCAGGAGGGATGCTTGTCCCCCAGGCCTGGGAGCACAGGACGGCGTAGCTGGCGGGGTTCAGATGCCAAGCCAGGCTTCAGAGATCTGGTGGAGATTTTTGCAGGTGCTGTAAGAAGCTGGTATTAATGTTGACAACACCAGCTCTTTTCTGCCTTCTTTTAACTTCTTTGATATCAGTTAGAAAAAGCCTTTCTCAGTACCTCTTAGAAGAATGAGATGTGAAGGAGCTGTCAGACAGTGCTCTAGAGAGGTGTCTGCTCTGTTGAAATGCTTCCTATATATGGTGGTTGCAGAGATTTGGGCTGAAATTGGATATTCATGTGCCAGCTGGTGTTCTGCAGCCTGGCAGGTATTCTACTCAACATTTTTCCCATTGCTCGCATTCCTCTGCTTTCTGTTCAGAGAAGACATGAACCGAGCTCCCTGCTGCTGCTCACAGGTACGGTGCTCAGCCAAGCTGCAGAGCACAGGACATACTTATAAACAATGAGTGGAAAATCCCTGTATTCCAGCCCATGTTCCCTGCCTGGCTTTGGATTTATCCAAGATCTGTTGAAATTGGAAGGCATTTTGCACCCGTTTCAGTGGGGCTTTGGGACAGGGGGAACCTGGAGATGTGTCTCCTTGTAAGCAGTTCTGTGGCCTGCTGGGTTACCCCAAGAGCGGCAGACACCTCCTAGCCTGCACAGAAGTTTCAAAGGCAGTTATTTAAAGGGTCATGCTCATCCCTGGCTGACAGGCTCTAACTCACTGATTGCAGTAGCTCAAGTGCCTGTATGTCACTGTTGTTGCACGTCTGGTCCTACATTTAATGATATTACAAAACTGCTCAAACTGTTAGTTGTCCTCATTCTTGCTTTTTCCTGTCTCGTTGCTCCACAGTGAGTGCTTTCCCATTGCTTTTTTGACTCTCCATCTGTTATGTTTGAGGGCAATACATACCCTGAAAATGAGAAGGCGATGAAGCTTCTGCCTGAGTCTCTAGACAGCCCACAGTCCCCCATAAGGATGGGCTTTCTCTCTTTCCATCTGGGACTGATTGTTTGCCTTAAAACTCAGTAGGAATATTTGATACGCGAGGTTCCCTTAGTGCTGTCATGGCTGGTGAGGTGGGAGCATATCCCTGCTCTTGTCTTGTGAGTAAAGCAGGATAGCGGGTGTTTGGGTAGATGCTGCTGAGGTTCTTTGAAGAAGGGATCATTAATTCATAACCCTGAAAAGTGAGTCACTCTATTTCCACCCTAACATGGGAGGAGGAGGGTGCGGAATCCCTTCTCTAGAGGAGAGATTGGTGAGCTTATCTGTATTGTTAGACATAGGGAACCTATAGAGGAGGGGAACTTTAGAGGTGCATGCATGTTATTAGACGTGAGATCATGCAAACTCAAGACATGAAATCCCAGGAAATATGGCAGTTTCTGCCATCGGTCATGGCAGTACTTGCTTTACATTATGTATGAGCATGGCATCATCTGAAGGCCCCAGCTGAGGTGGAGACCTTTTTGTGCTAGGCGCTGCACGGGCATCCAGAGATGCTTTCATCTTCAGGCTTTGTAGCCCGGATATGCTGTGCAGAGGGGGTAAACTAAAGAGACTTGTGCAGGGAGGAAGCAGAGAGCTCCAGTGGCTCGCCCAAGGTTGCAAGAGGGTGAGAGGCTGAACGGGGTTCAGATCTCACAGGGCCACACCCAGTGTGGTACCCAAAAGCTTTGTCTGCCCTCCTCCCCACCACCCATCCTCCCTGTGCCTTCTGCTCTCAGTGCTCTAAGAGCCACTGAAAGGAATAAAATGGTCCTGATGGCCAGTGCCAAACTTTGCGCTTGCTGGAACCCAGCTTTAAACTCGGCAGGTCTCCACGATGCAGCAGCACAACACTGCTTCACTCCTGCTGTTCTTGAGGCAACTCCAGCAACTCTGCTTAGCATCTCCTAAGGGATCTGGCATTTGCAAACAGCCAGGACAGTGCTTTCAAATGTGTGGAAAACATTCTCCAGATCCCTGTTTTTAAGATGGGCTTGGGTTTAATTTGGGAGTTTCTGTTTGTTTGGGTTTTTGTTGGGGTTTTGGGTTTTTTCTGTTTTAGACTGTAGCTTTGTCTTGAGAGTTTATACCTGAGCAGCGATTCCCTGGAGCGTGCTGCTGCTGTAATCTGTCTGCCTGACAATTGTCCGATAAAAAAACTGCAGCGAGCAGCTAGAAGTGCTGTGTCAGGTGGGGCTGAGCTGTCGGCCGTTAGCAGAGCAGCGGCCGAGGACAGCTTGAGCATCGCCTCTGCAGTGTTTAAAGTGTGAGGGTAGGACGCAACCGGCCCTGTGTGCAAGCAGCCTTGTGCTGGGGCTCACGGGGGAGGTGGGTATGCTCTTGGGCTGGGACTAAGGAGGCCCTGGGCAGGTCCCAGGTCACAGCTACATTGTGTGATCATGTTTTCCTCTGAGCCTCAGTTTCCCTTTCTATAAAGTGGAGGAATCGCAGTGGTCTCCTTTATAAAGAACTTGGAGATTTAGGACTTGTCACCCTCAGATAAGAGAGAACCGATTGCTAGAAACACCAAAGACATTTCACCTCCCCCAAAGTTGGAAATGTGAGCAGCAGGAGTGCAAAAGCCTGGCTGGAGCGGTGCTGTCTCGGCAGGGACTGGGAGCTCTGCACTGGCTGATTGCAGGCATCTGCGGGGCTTTTCTGAGGTGCCCTTCACTGGTGGTTGGCTCTTGTCCTGCAAAAAAGGATTTGGGTTGTGTCTTAGTAAACTGTTTTTGGCCTGTCTCTTCTCACTGCAGATGTCCTGTCTGTTTAGCCCTTGGACTCTGCTGCTGGCAGTGAGAGTACCAAGACGTAACTTGGACGGAAAGAGGTCTCTTAATCATGATCCTTCCTGAGTAGCTTATTCCTGGAGTGCAGGGTTCCCATCTCCTTGGGAGGGCTGGGACAGACCTTTCAGCTGCAAGGATGAAGGGACAGCTTGGGAGGAGAGCTCAGTGCCCTGCTGAACCCTTGTCTTCCCTGATGGAAACTTCTGCTGAAGCCAGAAGCATCTCCATGTGGTGGCAGAGAGGGTGTGCAGCTCCTTCCTATGGGTGCCTTGGCGCCGGAGGAGACTCTTTGAGAGCATCTTGTCAATTCACTGGGACAACAGTGTAATTTTGTACCCCGGAGCCAGCATCAGGTTTCAACAGAGGTTAAAGAACACAAACTCCATGTGTTTCTGAAGATTACTATTGTGTAATACTTGACTTTGCAAACTTGAACTTTGTAAAAAACTGTGTAAACAATGGAGGAAGAGAAATGAGCCCATCTGCTGACTTCTGGGGGAGAGGGTTTCTCTTTCTGGGTGATGATCCAGACTTTGCTGTTGTTTCTGAGCAGAAACTGGGAGTGAGATCCAGATTCAAAAACATGTTACTTGAAGTAAGGTTTCTTTTCATGGTTTCCTTGTCCTCATAGTTCAGGCTGTGCTGGAAAGAACTCCTTTAATGCAAATACAACTAAATCAAATGTGGCGCTTTTGCTTTGTGCTAAGACCTAGCCCTTGCTTTTGTGTTTGGCAGTACAGCCCAGGGTTTTTGAATTAAATAGCAAAACTCCCACCGAATTCATTGTAAGAACAGGACAAGGCCTGTGCTCATCATGCTTTTGAATATGAGGCAGCCTTAAGTTGTGGGGTGCAGGGAAGTTTAGACTTTGCTTTCCTTGGCTGGAAGTGCCAGGAAGCACTGCACAGCCTGCCCAGAACAGGGGCTCCCTCGGAGGGATCCCTTTCTGCCACCCTTGCTGATGGTGAGGGGCTGCTGAGCTTCCAGGGCACCTCGTCTTTCATCTGGCAGTGGGTAGTCCTGGGGGGAGGAAGGCAGTCACAACCCTTCGTGCTAAAGCACAGCCCCAGGTGACTGAATGGGATGTTTCTATCGTGTGCTGAGAAGGTGGTCTGAGCTGCAAAGTCGTGAGTGAACAAGCTCCCTGCTGGGCTGTGGAGTCCAGGCCAGCTCAGCTTGAGCTTCACAGTTAATGGGATAAGGGTTTTACTGGTATAGCTTTACACCCAGAGTCCTCTTCTGCCCTCTGTGCACTCAGCTCCCTGGCAGGCTGAAAGATCACCCTTGTGTCTGTGGCCTCAGCTGAAATCCCTCTGCCTGCCATGACGCGGTCCGCTCTGGGTTCCTCCTTGCTGTGTCGCGTGGAAGGGGTTCCCTTTCAGCGCCTGGCTTCCTAATCACTGCTCTGCAAAGTGTTTTGGGAAGCAACAGGCAACTTGCTTTCTGAACTACACTTGAACTGGGGACAGAGAGAGGACAGACACGGAGCCTGTGCAGGGTTCTTCTCCGCTGAGACTGTCAGTCACAACTGGCACATACTCTCATTTTGAAAAGACTGATGCGTACGTGGCTGGTGGGATGGTATCCTTGAGAAGTCTCATTTGCTGTTAAAACAGTCGTATACTTGTAAAAGCAGCTAATGATTATGGGTATTCCAGTCTTCAGGCAATTAAGGAGTTATTTTAAAAGAGAATTGTATTTTTATAAATGCTGAACACTCATCCAGGAATGATTTGATGGAACCGGACTTTGTCCTTGCCACTTGCTTCTGAAAATCCAGGTTTATGTGAGTCTGGGTAAATACTTGGACATAATGCTACACGAGAGTGTTCTCTGAGCCCCGGAAAATACGTACACAGAACCTGACTCTCTGCCTGTCTTCTTCCACAGAGCAAACTTCCCATGACTAACAAATGCTGGCCTAGATTATGAGCTCAAACAAGAACGCTCGCTACAATCGTTTCTCCAGTGGCACAACAAACATCACTACTTCCGAAAACACTAACGGGGTAAGGATCAATGTTGTTGGCAGAGCACAGGGGCTAGGGCTGCTTCTTCTGTTCTCATCCTTTCTTTTGGGGAAATGGAGATGCCTGCTGAAAATGTTATTTTCTGCTATTGAAAATTAAAATATTCACAGATAAAAGCTGGAAATATGTACGTACATTTTTTCACCACTTCAGGAAAGGTAGCAAGCCTTTGGGCTGTGCTGCAGTGATACGCGCTGACCTTCATTTTGTCAATATTTCAGACAAGAATGGAAACAACTTTTGGGCCAGCCTACTCTGCTGTGACTACCATCACAAAGGGTGAGTGTATTTCATGCACAGAGCTTCTCCCCAAAGCACTGTGTGTGATTCCTACCAGTTTTTTGTTATTGTTGCTGCTCTTTTACAAATCATAAGGCTTTTGGGAGAATCATTGTGTTCATTATAGACAGGTGCCGAGGTGTTGTTTTTAGTATTACGCAGCCCAAGTGTTATTTAATCATGGCATCTGATCACCAGACATGATGGAAATGAGCATGCACAGAACTTTTCTCCCATTACACAGAGTTAACGGTACCACTGGGAAGCCCTAGCTGTAACTGGGATAGAACAACAGGGTTTGATACAACAAAGCCCAGTACCAAACCTTATTTATCTCTGTGACTCCTCATGCAATCATTACCAGTGCTGAAAATTGTGTCTTCACTCCCTGCCTGCCTGAGTCACTCTGGATGCTTTGGTAAAACCCCCGTGGCCATTTTTAGCTCAGACAGGAGGGCATGCAAGTGTGTACCTCATTTAAAATTCTTGCGTTTTGTTCCTCAAAGCGCAGCAGGTGAGGAGTCTGAGCCCTGACATGTGGTGTGAATGTGGGAAGAGGTCTGGTTTCATTTTGGAATATAAATATCCTTACCTTTTAGTAAAGACAAACGGTGGCATTTGACACTGATTTAGATAAGGAAATGAACGTTGGCCCAAGGAAAATGTTTGGATTATATTTGTCCAGGACTCTAGATTTTTTGGACTCCTTAATATTTACATTCAAAATTTGATGTAAAGTCATGTGTAATATGATAAAGATATGATAAAGTAATATGATCTTTATACAAATATCATGTTTAATTTAGCATGCTTCCCTTGCATGACCAGAATATCCAGACCTCCCTTGATCGAAGCAATTTTTGTTGGTGACCGAGATATGTGGGAGTATAAGGTTTCCTTTTAATAATATTTTTAACCTGTGGACCTGGTACAATATTATCTGTGCTCTTTTCTGGGTAAGCAGCCTTCAAAGGGCCGCATGCATTTCAGCAAGCTATCAGAGATCAAGATTGTTCTGTCTGCACTGTTATGTCCAGGTCATGGAGTTGGGGAATCCCTAGTCTTTTCCATTTCTGAGGAACACTTAAAGCTACAGAGACTGACCCATAGCTGGAAATGTTACCGAGGAGCCTAAATGCTTGCCTTTTTTTTTTTTTTTTTTTTGGCTTTAAAGCTGACGGGACCAATACTTTTAAACAGCATCGTCGGACACCATCCTCCTCCAGCACCCTCACCTATTCCCCACGAGATGAGGATGATGGCATGGTAGGTGCTGCTGCTGACTGGCTTAGCTGATTATATGACAAATGAGAGAAGTCTGGTGCTCCTCTGGACTTCTCTGCCTCCCTTATCATTCCGATGCACTTTGTTCTGTCGGAGGCAGATGGCAGATGTCTGCACTGGAGGCAGGACCAGCCTCAGTGTTTCCTGGCTGGCCTGGTGGTTGGTGCAGTGGGGAAGCAGAGGCTACTTCTGACCTGGGGTGTTAGGCTGGTATGCTGGTGCTTATTTTCAAACTGTTTGAGAATGGTATGTGGTTACAAAACCCAGGAGCTACACAAATCCTGCAGGCCTACTTTTGAGGGTGTACCCTGTGCTCTGGGTCTCCTGAGCTTGGGAGAAAGCAGAGCTACTGCCAGCAATGTCTGGGGCTGTGGCTGAGGCCGGTCAGTCTCGATCAGGGCGTGTTGGATGGACCATCCAGCAGCACAGCTGGCCCTGCAGTTATAACCAGAAAATCCATTCCTATTTCTGCCTCCAGATGGGGCTTCTGACCACAGGGAGCAGGTTTGAAATCTGCGGAGTGGGATGTCAGACACTACAGACTATGCTTGGCTCCTGGGGATTACATCATCGGGGTCTTCTCACACAAACCATTCCCACGTTTCACAGTATCTTTGCAGAAAAGCACTTCTCAATTTTGTATCCAGCGTTCTCATTCATCACACTCACTTCAGAGTAACTTCTTTCTTGGGGGAATTTAGTGGTCCAACAGGCCTCAGGGTTAGCTGCTTAAAGAGAAATTAAATTGGCTAAATCAATTAAATAAAGAACAGCAAAGCAAACCTCAGTGAATGGATGGATATCTCTGAGGTCTTGACCTTCCCCTGTCCCTAATGCTCCAGCCACATCTCATAACTGCAAGCTCCTTTTTAGATTTAAGCATGTTAGTAGTACACTTCAAATTAAGTAAGCATTTGTAGGCTTTGTCAGGTTACAAGACCTGGCTTCCAAGCCAGGGATAAATGGATCACTGCTGCTGCTGAAGTTGGGCACTGGCAGAGACTGAGGTCAGCAACAGTATAGAGCTACAACAGTTCTTAAAATAAATTTGACACCAGATTGCAAAGAGCTTTATTGTCAGCATCCTATAAAGTTCCTTCTGTTGCTCAGAGATCTTGCTGTGTTTTATGTGAGCATGTGTTTTTTGTTTTGTTTTTCAAAAAGTCCTTTGAACATTTGCCTCATGTCCTTGGCAAAAGCAACTCTCCATCACATCACTGACCCCATGGTGCTGGGCCACTGTTCCAGGAAGCCCTTGGCTGTCAGCACTGATCCTGTGGGCTCAGTACTGTGCTCACTGCACCCTTTTTACAAGCTGTGCAGTTCTCACAGAGCATAGGTGAAGATTTTTTCAGAGGAGTTGGGGGTGCTGGGGACATTATATTTAGCCATGCCTGATGGAAAAGCTCCCTAACTCCTTTGAAAACTCCAGTGTCATGAACTGAGGTGTGCAGCCAAGAATAGGAGAGATCTTTTCTAGGACCGAGCCTCAGTCCTCTTGGACAGTCTCAGCTCACCTTCCCTGAAGTGCTAAATATTCTTAAGCAACAATAGCAAGAGGTTTAATGAGCGGTTCAGGAAGCAGCCTGCAGTGTGAGGTACTAACAAACCAGAAGTACCACAGCCCTGCTCTGCCTGCTGCTCCAGACAAACTCTCACTAACCCTTTTAGGAAGCTTCCTTTGCTTTGTCGAGAAATAGTCTGGGATTTCCCTTCCTCATTGCTAAGTCTTCCCTTCTCCAGAAGCTGCCAAGGGCTTGTCAACCATCAGAGACAGCTGGAGACGAGTCAGAGCTCTCCTGTGACCTCTGCCACCCTTTTTTCTTTCTTTTTAAAACTTCTGTTAATGAAACCAAAAGCAGAGGAGCATGTGCTGTGTGCAAGGCAGGGTTATTGAGCAGCTGCTGTCATCTTTCCTGAAAACAGTGTCACGAGTTCCCAGCCTCATTATGCCTATAGGGAGCAAAAATGAGGGCTGTACTAGAGCCTTCATGTAAAGGCTGCTTTTGTAGCTGACGTGATGGGAACTGCAGCTAAAGATTACAGCTGAATATTGGGGCAAATGTATATTAATGGATGGAGAGCTGACTGGCTGTCCAGTCTCAGTTGTTTACAGGGAGCTTCACCTCTGAACCAGAGGTTTGACTGTGTTACTGGCCAGCCGCAAGCTATCCATTTTCCATCAGAAGATGTTTGAGCACTCCATCTGTGGGCTCTTTGAAGGTAAACTTGATGTTCAGTGCAGAAGTAGCCCTGGCACAGCTGTGGAGAGGTGGGACCCTTCTGACAGATCCTCCCAAATCCACGCCTGGCCAAAGCAGTGCCACTTGTGCCACCTTGCCCCTGAACTCTGCAAGCCTTGAACTGCAAACCCAGCAGCACGGCCTGGTGCTCCTTGGCTTTGGGGCGTATGGGTTCCCCACCCCAGCCTGGGCAGATGCCCTTAGTGGGGGTCCTGTGTTCTTCGCTCCCTATTTGCTGTGCAACAGCACCCTGCAGTCAGATCCTTGTGCTGGCTGCTCTACATGTGACTGTGCTGCAAAGCTCAGTCTAAATAGCCAGGTTAGGAGTGGGAAGCGGTGCAGTGGCTGACCCTGTGGAGCTGAGGGTTCTCTAGTTTCAGCCTTGTTTACTTGGCAGAAGCAAAGGCTGCAGATGCGTAGAGAGGGAGCACACACCTTTGCCATTCAGCGTTATCTCTGCAGCAGGAGTGACCTTTCTCAGCACATCAACTTCTCTCCTGCGTAGTTAACACCGGCATTGGCCCACCCAGGATGCAGAGTCCACAGTGTTGCACAGGCCTAGCAAAGCTGTCTCACACCCCTGCCTCCTGGCACTGCTCTTGGGCTGTGGTGTCCTGTCCCGTCCGTCCTTCCTCGTTGTCCCCCCCCCGCCATCAGTGATTGGCACAGGGTGTTGCTTTTGATAAAACTGCCTCCATGCAGAGCCTGCCTTTGCTGCCTTGATCTCTGTGTCACCTCCAGAATGGGGACTATGCACAGTCATTCTTGTTATTTTAGTAACTTCTGTTACTAGTGGAGGAAAATAATAAAATTAATGGATACACATAAATTTGATTTACCTCGTTAGAATCATTCCTGCTCAAGGTTTACATATTTAGCCAATAAATATGCTGTCTTTAAGGAAAAGAGCTTTATGCTTTGCCTTCTAAGCAGATGCAGCATTTCTGAGCTCCTAAGATCCCAGTATCATAAAAATTAAGAAGCAGAGCAGTGTGAAGAACCAGCAGGATCCTGGTCTGTTCCTCTTCTGCAGCCCAGCAAGGACTGCACTCAGACTGCAGTATAGTTTGTCTCTGGGGAAGGCAGCAGTCTCTGGACCTCATCTTGCATCTTTCATTGCTGAATTTCCTGATTGCCCCACTGGTCTCCTGCATTGCTTTTGTCAGTCCTTGGGTCTGATGTCACATGCTTTCACCCAGGGCAAGCACACAAAATGCAGCTCGGGAGGTTCAGGTTGAATGTGAGAGAAAAAATGTTTTGCTCACAAGGAGATGCAGGACAGGAGCCCGTGGCGGTGGAGTCTCGCCCACACAGCTTTCCCCATTCCAGCTGGGCAGTGCCAGGGCTGACCTGATCCAGGGCCAGGGAGAGTCCCTCTTCGAGCAGGCAGTGGGACCAGTGATTTCCAGCACTCCTTCCAGCCAGTGCTTCTAGGAGTTTGTGACTGATGTAGGCTACAGTCAAGCCACATATAGGTGTGATACGTACAGGCGCAGGCAGCTTGGGCATTGGTCATCTCTTGTTGCTAAGTGTCTGAAGCTTATGGCTTATTCTTCCACTTCTTTGTCAGCCCATCCATTCGGCTCATTCAAAACTTTTATTGTGTCTCTCTGCACTCTTCCCAGTCTGCCAGCAGCATCCCTTCCAGAGCAACCCAGCAGTGGCTGCGCTACCAGCCGTGCTGGACCCCCAAACCCAGTCACCCCATGGTCTGAAGGGTCTCCGGTTTCACTTTGACAATGAATTGCATCTTGGCTATGTGCTGCTGGTTGATATTCCACCCTTAGAGATGTGGTGCTGGTTAATATTCCAGCAGCAGCATTCCCTCAAAGCCAATCCCAAGGCTGCTGTAACCAGTGGGATTTTTCTTGATTGGCACACACGATGTCCACTGAGCTCTCCCCTCCCCAGCAGGAAGCGACAAAGCCGGTCTGTTACTGAATTGAATAGAAGGAAGTCTCCACACTTACGCAAAGAAATTTGGCAGAAGTTAGATAGCGAGTGAAACAACAAGTGCTGCTACAGAGATTATAGAAATTGCAGAAGCTGGTAGCTGTCTCTGGGGGAGATTTACAAAGCTTTCTATGAAGGATTAATTCTTCCAAATCATTGCATTGCGGGTGCGCACGGTAAGTGTACAAACGAATGCACCTTTGAGAAGATTACGTGTTTGGAATTTAGATGTCGACTTGGTTTAGTAAGTTAAACCTGAATGATGCCTGTCCTGTCTCTGGGCATGGTGCAGTGTTCCCAGCTGCTGGGAAGGGCATGCAGCAGTGAGACGCACTACTTCTGGGGGCCACTCAATGCAGCTTGGCAGAGTGGATGAACAAATGGAGCAGCTGAGTTTTGTGAAGAGGGGGGGACTGAACTTGAAGTCTCTGTACATAGGGTTTTGGAGTGGGAGGGAATTATTTGTGATAATTCCGGTTTTTATCTCTTTGAAGCCTCCGATCAGCACCCCACGCCGCTCTGACTCTGCTATCTCCGTCCGTTCATTGCACTCTGAGTCCAACATGTCCTTGCGCTCGACGTTCTCACTCCATGAGGAAGAGGAGGAGCCAGTAGGTATTTGGGATTGTCTGAAGGAGCAGTATTAGGAAGTTCAGTGTCAAAAGAGAAACTTAGTGGACGCTTGTGAGTACATAGAGCTATCATGGGCAGATTTTTCGTGATGTCTGGCAACTAAAACCCTGGCTGTCAGGACTCGTGGTTTTAATTTTGCTTCCAGCACCAACTTCTGTGAGTTACTTTGCTTTGTTGTGTACCATATCCCTATCTGTAAAGAGGGGTCAATGTGTGGCTTTTCTGCTGCAAGGCTTTGCAAAGTTGTGTGTGATTCCCTGGCTCTGCTGCAGAGCTGTAGGGGGTTGCAAGTCTTTAGACTGGTGGTCTAGCCCCAGGCAGCAAGACTAATACAATTCCCCACTGATAAAGAGCCCTATCCTGCATTTAGGGCTGTGTGGCACCCCACTGACTTGACTGTAAGCCCCAGGAGGGTGCAAGGAATTGTCCACATGTGACTGTTTTTGGGGGAGGACACTTTTAAGCTGAGCTTAGCTTGTGACCCAGTAACTAACACCAGACTGGATGCATAAAAGGTCAGGTGGCATTTTGCCACAGATCTGGGATAAAAGTGTGTGTTTCATATTTGAGAACCCAGGGGGTTGTGTTTGCATTTCTGAGAGCAGCACAGGATGAAAAGACAGATTGAACTGCAGTGATTGATTTGAAATGCTCTGAAATGTGAAGCCCTGCTCTGGTGTGGAGAGGAGAGCTGTGCTGCTCCAGGAGGACGTGCTCAGAACCCGCATTCTGGCAGTCTTAGTTGGTAAACAAAACTGGAGAGATGGGCCCATTGTGGCAGAAACAATGTTGTTTCTGCTTCATAAGAGAATGAAAGAGCCCTTCCTTGAAGATGTTTCAGAAATGCAAAAGGGCAAGCTGGTTTAAAATTCACTTAAACTTCAGGCTTAGTACAGGGGACATTTTTGACAATACATTGTTCGGTGCAACCAAGTACCAGACAGAGCAGCTCACACAGTTCTGGTTACTCACGTCACTCTGGCAAAGCAGTTGGTCTGTCCCTTTCGCTGTTGAGTCCTGATCCTGCCCGATGCTGGTGGCCCCCAGTCTGTGATGAGCTGAGAGTCTCTGGCCATTCCCAAGTTCATTCTTCCCCTGCCTCTTACATACTGGAGGTCAGCAGGTCCATACTGAAGTTTATTTTGAGATAATGAAATCCTTAGCGTGCCCTGTGCCCAGGCTCCCCAGGGCTCACTGCTGAAAAGCTGTTTTGTTCCTTCTGCAGAGCTGGAAGCTCTTGCATTTGGACTAATCCCTGTGCTTTCTCTGTCCCTTTCTCTCCTCCTTTTCAGGAGCCACTGGTGTTTGCTGAACAACCGTCCGTGAAGCTGTGCTGCCAACTGTGCTGTAGTGTGTTTAAGGATCCAGTCATCACAACCTGTGGGGTAAGGCAATACCCTTCCAAATATCGAGTGTGGGCTCCACAGATGTCCCACGTGAGCTATAGCCAGGCCCTGACTCTCCCCAGTGACTGTCAGCCTGAGCGAGGGAAGACAAGGCAGCCCGTGCGCGGGGAAGCCAGGCTGGTGTAGGAACAGAGGCGCTGGACGTGTTACATTTCCCCACAAGGCAGCTCTGAACCAGTCTGCAGTGGGGTGTGTGGGCACTCTGCAGTTAGCCAGAGAAGCCTGGGGCTTGCTTAAAATTCTGCGCTGTTTCCCAGGAGAGCTGTCCTGGCCATGTTCGGTCGGTCTCCTTGGTGTGGCTTCAGTAAGGTCTAAGGCTCCTCGTTCCCTGTCCTGAAGGGCTCTGCAGAGTGCTGCTGCCTCCTGGGCGCCCTGGGAACAGTTGCTCTTCCATTGTGAAGAAAGTTTCTTATAAAACAAGAATGGCTTGAAGCTTCATTTAGTTAATGCTTGCAAAGGGATTTGAGATCCTCTAATGAAAGGCAGAGACTATTATGAATGTTCTTCTGTATTCCATTTTACTGGGATTTAATAGAAACAGTATATTATTCCTGCTTCTGTGCTACATGTGAAGAAAGATGGCTTCGTGACGGGCTCTCTAATGCTTCTGACTTGCTTCTGATTACTAGGATGGAGCTGTAGCAAGAAAAGCAGAGAGCAGGATTGTTTATTGCAGTGAGGGTGCTATCCCCAAAGGTGCTGGAAGCTGGTGTGGTTTCGCTGCACCATTTCAGTAAGCAGCTCTTCATGGAGACACTGAGATTTACTGGTTAAGATGGGAAAAAAAAAATCTGCAGGAAGCAGACTGGCTTCATTTGCAGTCCTGGTTTGGCAGCTCTGGAGAGAGCACGGTGCAGCTGTGCAGGGCAGGAAAAGGCCGTGTGAGCAGGGCAGCAGATAACAGCTCTGAAGGGTGACTTGCAGCCTCTCCAGCGCTGCTGCCAAGCACTGGCCCTGTGGCAGGGGAACGTGGCTGAGGAGGCTCTAGAGAACCCACGAGGCAAGTTCAGGATCAGCAAAATGCTGCAGCCTTTGTTCCTTTCTGTATTTTCATTAGCATGTTAAATTGTATTTGCTACTTTTATCAAGTTAAATTCTTACTATACATTTCTGTTGTAAGAATCAAGGGATAGACAGCTGTTTAAAGTGACAAAAATTACAGTGCGTTTAATGGGCTTACAAACCAGCTGTCTCATCCACCTGACAGCAGGACAGCTTCGACTGTGTTAGAAGAGCTATGGAGGGATATAGGTGGTGGGCTGACTGGCCAAGCACAGGGAGAGGCCAGGCTTCCCCTTGCTTTTCCCCTTGAGGAATTCTCAGGGAAATGAGAGGAATGACATGGACTAAAGTGGAGGGTGAAGCAGAGAAGCCCCATGCAGAGTTGGAAGGTGGGAATATCGGAGTGTTGCAGAACATGTCCATGGCTTTGGCTTGCACCCTGATCGTGGCCTGAGCCTGAACAGGGCAGAACCCTCAAAGCTTCAAATGACGTGCTTAATACTTTTCAGGAGCAGGACCCGACAGGACCCATGTTGCACTTTTAGCTGCCTGAGCAAGCAGCTGGTTTTTGCCCTGTGGTGCAGACTCAAGAGCATGCTGAGCTATAAAGCAGCAGAACAGCTGCTGAGGCCCCTGAGCCACAGGCTTTGGTATCTCCCACCTTTCTCATCATTAGCCACAGGGAATAATTTGTCCAATATTGTTTACGCTGACACTGCTGTTCCTCTTTGTCTCCACAGCACACATTTTGCAGAAGATGTGCCTTAACATCTGGTGAGTACAGAACTACACTTGTGTGATGCAGCCAAAACGCTTGTTATTTTCTGGTTTGTTTGCCTTCGCTTAACAAGAAACCCGCAGAAAGATCTCTGAAGGTCTTAAAACAAGCTGCTGGTCACAGGCTGCCACTGCAGCAGTGAAGGGCTGGGGCATGGGTGGCTCTGCAGCTCCGAGCTCTGATGGTAAACGCTGTAGCATGGGCACTGGAGGGCTGGGCCTGGCTCTTGGGCACAGGATGTTCTCAAATCCTGGAATATGCAATGGATAATCCCAGGATAATACATGTCTCGCCCAGAGCTGACCCATTGATTTCAGACAGAAAGCTTTCTGTGGCTGCCTGTCTAAGGAATAGGGGGCTGTGTTTGGCAAAGACCCATCAAACCCCTCCTCCCCCATCCCGTCAGTGCCAGCTCTCTGGCCGCTGGCTGAGCCTGTGCACAGCAGCACACAGAGCTGCTTTAGCTCACCCAGCTCTTCCAGAAACCTGATGGAGCCCAAGCGCCTGGCTGCTGGCCTGGCCTAACCAGCTCCTGCTTGGTTTAGACTTTGCACTACAAAAAGGACTTTATTCAGCATGAGCCTGTGCCCCTTTTGGAAAGCCGTTCAGCACAAAGCCAGGCCATTTGTATTACCAGAACAGCGAGCCCTGAGGAGGTTCCCTAGGGAGTCCAGCAAAACAGCAGCTCTTCCTGCTTTAAGATGTTCATCTTCCACATGTGAGGTGTTCCTCTGCTTTGCATGCTAATCCCCCATAACCATGTTGTGCTGTATCTATCCCAACCAACAGATTTGTATCAAAAGGCTTTGCAGTTGCAATTCTGAGTTGCTCAGTTTTGCTCCTACCCTCAGAGCTCCTGTCTTTGCTTTGCTGCAGCATCCCTGGGCTGCAGCACCCTGCCAGCAGCAGAGGAGCTGGGCCCCAGACCTGAGGGGGGAATAGGTTATGTATGGGGCATCTGCTAGGCTGCGGTCACTGCCTGTGAATACTCTCAGGCTCCAATAAGCACAAGGTAGTCTCAATTAGCGTGGCCTTCTTTGATTGGCAGCTAGCTCAAATTATCATGGATTAACATAAACTAACTTTTCACCAAGCCCCAAAACAAATCAGAGATAGCACTTGCGGACCTTTTGTGAATGAATATTCATGGCTGGGTCCATTGCCACCCATCTGGGAGTTGGCCATCTCGGCCAGAGAATGCAAAAGAATAAAATCTCCACGCAGAGGCTCTTGGAAATGCTCCTGCAGTGTCTCAGTTCTTGCTGACACTCTCTTTTGCTTCCCTACCTGGCAGAGAAGTGCCCCGTGGACAATGCCAAACTGACCGTAGTAGTTAACAACATTGCGGTGGCTGAGCAGATCGGGGAGCTCTTCATTCACTGCAAGTATGGCTGCCGGCCTGCAGCCAGCAGCAAGCCCGCTGCCTTCGAGGTGGACCCCCGTGGATGTCCGTTTACAATTAAACTGAGTGCCAGGAAGTAAGTGGCTTGTTAGCAGCGTGCAGCCTCTCCAGGGAAAGGGCTCCACCACCAGCAATCTGCTGTTGTATTTGAGCTGCCCTGCGGCTCCTGGGGACAGTGCAGGTCCTGCCAGCAGTCCTCTTCTGGGGCGTGCAGGGCTGTGGGAATGAGCAGGGTGACTGGAAGGGACAATTCTTACCGCTGGGTCTCAGTCTTAGGGTGGTGGCAGATGGGACTGGTCTCAGGGAAAGGATGCTGTTCTCTGCCTGCAGCTTACCTGGGTGTCTCAGCATTGGGCCAGAGGATACACTGTGAAAGCAGCCACCTGCCCAACTGGGTTGAAAAACTGTGGCTACGGTCAAGCAGAGACCTTGGGATTCTTTTGTAAGAGGAGTTATCCTAAATGTATCCCAGGAATCTGAAATCTTATCTCCCTCCCCATCCTAAATGCATTCACTGTATCACGTGACTATTGCCTGTGGCTGATAGCTGCCTGAAGGCTCAGCCGATCAGCTACAGCAGATATTCCCTGCGTAAATGTGGCTTATTATTGTTCTCAATTTACTGGCCAAATGAGAATTCAAAGCTGTAATTGCAGTCTTAGAACAGGAGGCTTTCGATCACCTGACAGTCTCACAGGGCTGGTTTGCTCCTTTCCTGACGGATCTGTGTTGTTTTCATTAATTTTTGCTTATCGCTGATTTTCCCTCCTTTTGCTTCTCTCCATGGGCAGAGATCATGAAAGCAGCTGTGATTACAGGCCAGTTCGCTGCCCCAATAACCCAAACTGCCCACCTCTCCTGAAAATGAACCTGGAGGCACATCTGAAAGAGTGCGAGCACATAAAGTGTCCCCACTCCAAATACGGGTAAGGAGCTGATGCTTTTCAGTGAGAAGGGTGTACTGAGCTCATTTCTGAGCTGCTTTTTGGTTACTTCAGCCTTGAGATAGCCCCCTGGACTCTGAGCAGCTCTACCCTGTCCTGTGCACTGGCCTGAGACTGAAAGGAGGCTTGCAGGGCTTGCAGAAGGCAGCCCCCAAGCCTCATGTTGAGAACAGGCAGGTCACACTGCCCAGCTGTAAGCCCTGCTGTCCGCCGAGGAGGAGGGTGAGGTGTGTAGGCAGAAGAAACAGCTGGAGGAGAGTCAGAGCAGTGGATGTGGCCAGGGCCATGCAGGGAGGAGGATGAGTACAAGAATAATTCGAGCACCATGGCAGTGACTTTCAGACCAGTCCTTCTCCCAGGGCAAGGGAAGTGCTGATCAGCCTGAGAGGGTTGGTTGTCACCCGAGCAGGAGTGCAGCCCGGGCTGGGGGTTCCCTGCAGGATGCACAGCTAAGGTTACTGTTCCAGGGGGAGATGTCCTGGCAGAAGCAGAGCAAGGCAAGTCCTGACAGAGCAGCCCTGACTCCTTGCCGTGCTGCAGGCCCAAGGCAGTGTCTGCTGAGGTCAGCTGCAGTTTTTTTCCATTAGTTTTGCTAGTTCTTAGATTGGGCTCCTGGTGAGCGCATGAACTGACGCCACAATCTGTCTCTTGCCCAAGATCTGCTTTTCCTTGCAACTAGCTAGACAGACAGACAGTCAGACAGACAATTCAGTTTGGGGCCAGTGCCCTGGCCTGAAGAATGGGAGCTGCTTGGCCACCTGTGTTGCCCTGCAAGTTGCCTGCACCCAGCGGGATGGTGAATTGCACTGCCACTGCTCCTGTTAGGAGGAGCAGAGCAGCTGGGGGCCCACGCAGTCCTCAGACTTCCCTCTGAGGAGCTAGCTGAGCAAGGAGGTCTCCAGTGTGAGCCCTGCTTCAGCCAGTGTTTGCCTTCCCTTGTAGGTGTACATTCATAGGAAATCAAGACACTTATGAGACCCACTTGGAAACGTGCAAGTTTGAGGGTCTGAAGGAATTCCTGCAGCAGACAGATGATCGCTTCCATGAGATGCAGGTGGCGATGGCCCAGAAGGACCAAGAAATTGCCTTCCTGCGCTCCATGCTGGGGAAGCTCTCAGAGAAAATTGACCAGCTGGAGAAGAACCTGGAGCTTAAATTTGGTGAGTCTGCACCAGGCAAGCGCTGTGGTCAGAGCTCTACGGACAGGGCAGCTCTCTGTTAGGCTGGCGCATTACAGGATTCATTCCAGTTTTTAAACTGGTGCTGAGTAGGTTTCAGGAGGTTCAGATATTCCTTACAGAGGAACAAATAGGGGTTCCATTGACTTCTCTGCTGCCAGAACATCACGGGACCTTAATCCTGCAGTCACCATTCACATTGCAAGTCCTGTGACTTATTTCTGTGAAGTCCATGGGCACAGGCCCCACTAATAATCAGCAAGTTGAGTAGCCAACAATGCAGCCGTCCTGGAGCGAGCATGCTTCTTGGACACCATTGCTGTGCCTAGCCCTGTCCTGCCTCCAAAATTTGCTGGGTCTTCAGCATCCAAGTACAATTTGCATTTGAGTAGCAGTCACCCTCCTGCTTTTCCCTGCTGATAACAACAGTGTGTTCTGCTCCCGCCTCGCCTGGTTCAGAGGCTGGGTGGCAGTGGGTGATCTCTGTTTGCTCCCCTGGATGCTGTCGCTGACTCTGCGTGACTATGGGCCTGTCCATCTCTCATAGATGTGCTGGACGAGAACCAGAGCAAGCTGAGTGAGGACCTGATGGAATTCCGCAGGGATGCCTCCATGCTGAATGTGAGGAGGGGGCTGGGCCCTGGGGCGGAGTAAGGGATCGCGTGCAGTTGGCTGGCTCCACTACTAGTTAGGTTTCTCCTGCAGTGGGGGAAGTCTTTGTGGTTCCCTCCTGCTTGCTGGCACGGCTCACCCGAGGTTTGGTTTGTGTTTGTCTGGGTGAAGGTTTCCCCTTGGCTGAGTTAAAGGCAGCTCAGTGAGCACGTTCTGGTCACTGCATCTGGGCTGCCTTTTTAACTGGTTCTGCTGCCTTTTCTCAGCCTCTTGCTGGTCTGGAAATGTATTAAGAGAGGAAAGGACCCCTGCAGCAAGGAGAGAGCCCTCTGCTCCAAAGCCTGAGCACTCCTGTACCTTTTATACAGGGACAATATGCCCTTCTCCGTGCCTGCAAAGGAAGTGGGAAGATAAGCAGATCCCTGCTAACAAGCTGGGAGTGAGAGCTGTCTCATGATTTTGGACATTATTCAAGCACTGATGCTGGATAGGCATTCCTCCCTAGTTCAGGCAGACTGCATCCCACTGCTTGTACCTGGTTTCCCTAAGCATCCCCATGGATGCAGTAGGGACTGGACTGTGGAAGGACACTACAAAAAGACCTTCCAGTTCTTCTCCAGCAAGGTGGGCTTCAAAAGCCCAGCTGAGCAAGCAGTCCCCATAACCGATTTGATTATTTTTAGCAGTCTGGTGAATGGCAGAGCAAGGACAGTATATTCTGAAAGGTATTTCTGTGCCTGCCTGAATGTTGAAGAGTTGAGTGCAGGTGTGAGTTGCTGTCAGAGCCCTGTGGTCTCTGGAGGGAGGTGACTGAGGGGTGTAAGCATAGAGTCCTAGAGCAGGGGACTCCTGATGGGAGCATGAGTCAGCTGCGGAGGGAGGGCCTTCACAGGGAGTCAAGACCTGTCCAAAGGCAGGGGTGGTTTTAGCAGTGGAGGGGGCAGTCTTAAAACCCTGCCCAGAAGGCAGGCTGGTCTTGATGGCTCCGCAGCTCATGCAGTTTGTTCTGTTTTTCAGGATGAGCTCTCCCACATTAATGCTCGGCTCAACATGGGCATCCTTGGATGTGAGTATGCATGTGCTTTTTTCCTCTCAGGCTGGGTTTGGGGTGATGTCCCAATGAGCCCTTTTAGGTGAGGTCACAGATACGCAAAGTAACAGTTGTCTTTGGGTGCAGCAGTAATTTGTTCACAGGGCCAGCGCTGCTGCAGGAAGAAAATACTGGTGGGAGAGTTTGCCAGAAGCACTGGCTGAAGGGGAACTCACAGCGCTGCAGGGTTATTAGCTGCTGGGGAGGGATGTCAGATGGGCTCTGCATCTCTGGCCTCCCTAAGTCCAGCCTGGGAACTGCATTAGGGAGATGAGTCCCGAAGCTCGAAGCGTTAAGTCAATGAGCGTGGGTGGGACACAAAATCTTCCAGCCAGACTGGGAGGGTCTCACAGTTCCTTCTGGCCTGCAACAACGTGAAGCGCAAGGAGCACCTGCCAGGCCAGTGCAGGGAGCTGTGTCCCCTCCGAACTCAGCGTGACATGGCGCAGCACTGTTCTCCCACCTCTCACCTGCCCTCTTGTTTCTGTAGCCTATGATCCTCAGCAGATCTTCAAGTGCAAGGGGACCTTTGTGGGACACCAGGGCCCTGTCTGGTGTTTGTGCGTTTACTCCATAGGAGACTTGCTCTTCAGTGGCTCTTCAGACAAAACCATTAAGGTAAGAGCTTGCCTCTTCTGTATATCTTCTGCATTTGAAAATGTGCTTCAGGTGGGACAGAAGTGGAGTTGCAGTTTGGGGGTGGGGGGATGTCACTTCCCAAAGAATCTTAAATGATTCTTTGCAATTATAGCTGGGCAAAATTCTCTGTAAGGAAATGTTATGTGATAGTGAGATTGAGAAAGAAACAGTGGTTTTTGCAAAGCCCTGATTAGAATCTCCTTCCTGCTGCTGGTGGTTTTGCTTTATATGGTGTTTAGGGCATTCAAACCTATTTGGCTTCTGATTTTATTTTCCCTTGTTATAAAAAGCCATCTTAGAAAAAAAATATTTTTCCCTGATCAGATGTGTCCTTTTTCCATTTTATGGCGTGTTTGTTTTTCTTTGTCCTGTTTTCAGTAACTCGAACTGACAGCACTGCTCCATTGCAACCTAAACAACAGTTCCCAGTGTCACCGCACTGGCTGCTGGTGGCTGCTGGCTGGGCTGGGGAGCCACGTGGGCTACCACAACTAGCCCTGCCGGGAGCAGAGCTTTGGTTTAGTCTTTGAGTCTTTGGTCTTTGAGCGACAGCAAGAGCCACGCAGAAGAAAATGGGCATTGCTGTACTTTATTGAAAGAAAACAGCTCTCTCCCCTGTCCTGGGTCCTCTGGGCACCATGTTCCTGTGTTCCCTCTTGAGAGAGTGGTGTGTGCCCAGTGGGGAAAACCTTTGCAGTGGCAGAGGAGGCTGTGCTGTGCCATTGGAGCCCTAGGGCAGGGTGTGAATTGCTAAAGGAGGAGTCTGAGAGCTCCTTTCTCCGAATCCCTGTGTTCTGCTGGCCTGGGCTGTGAAAGGCAGAGCTGGAGAGGGCTGAAGCGTGCTGCTTTGCTGTCCAGTGTCTCATTAACTTCAACCTGACCCTTTGCAGTAAATTTCCTTTCCTAGACAAGCTTATCTCTGTCTGGGAGCCCGGAAGGCAGGTGCCCAGGTGACAGCCTGTTTCCTTGTTTCGGTGCTTTTGTGGCTTTGCTGACATCCTGGCCGGGACCCCAGCTGCTCTGTCTGCCGGCGTGTGACCCTTTGCTGACTTGTGTTTCCTGTTAGGTGTGGGATACCTGTACTACATACAAGTGCCAAAAGACCTTGGAGGGTCATGATGGAATTGTACTGGCTCTCTGCATCCAGGGGTGAGTGGAGAGGGGCGCCTGACCCTGCAGGAGAGCAGGGGGAGAGCACTGGGGCTCCTGAGCGTGTCCTTCTGATTCCCATCCTTGGTCCTCGACATGCCAAGGTTGTGCATGAGAGGCACATCTCGCCTCTTTTTGCTCTTGAAAAATCGACAAAGCGAGTATCTCTTTGGCCTCCTCTGCTGTCCTGGCTTCCTTCCCCCGTCACCAGCAGGGTGCCTGGCCTCCTGCTCAAAGGACCAATCCAGCCTGGCCTCCCCACGAGACCTGGGCTCCGCTCCAGGCGTTGGTGTATTTAGTCTTGGCCCAGCGAGGCCGTGGGAGTGCAGCTCCTCGCCCAGCACGGTGCCTGGGAACGAGCTGGGACCCTGCATGCGTTGCTCTCCCTTGCTGACCTCCTTTTGTTTTCTGGTGACATTACAGGAACAAGCTGTACAGCGGCTCTGCTGACTGCACCATAATTGTGAGTACCCAGGACCCCTGCTCTGCTTCGCAGTTGGGATGTGAGATCTACCGGCCAGCCTCAGGCTGGTGTAGAGCAGGGACCTGCATCCCTTTTTCTATAAGGCTCTTCAGCTGCCAGTGGCGTAAGACTGATAACCCGTGTGTACTTTACCCACTGCCTTCAGCCAAGTCTCTCATGGGTTGGATTTGGGTGTTCCCTGCAGGCTGGATTTCCCGCTCCTGCTCCAGTGTGGTGAGCAGGAGGCTGGTGCTTGGCGCTGGGGCAGGGTGGTCAGTCCTGATCAGGCCAGGATAGTGGCTCGTACAAAAGGGCCTGTGTTTTTACCTGTGTGCGATTGCCTGCCTCCAGAGGCAAAGAGGAAGGGCTTTGGTACAATGCCCTCATGGGCACTCTTCTCCTCCTTTGCAGGTCTGGGATATTCAAAACCTGCAGAAAGTGAACACGATCCGAGCACATGACAATCCTGTTTGCACTTTGGTTTCCTCGCACAACATGCTGTTCAGCGGCTCTCTCAAAGCTATCAAGGTAGAGCTCTGGGGTGACTCCTCTCGGTCTGGTTGGGGACCAGTTGTTAGCAGCAGTATCCAAACAAGAAGAAAAGCGGCATTTTGGTCTGTAGGTGACCTTGTTACTATGCTTTTCTGAGCTCTACAGAAGAAGCACAGCTACACAGAGCAGCCAGTGCTGCAGAGGTTTAGCCCGTGCTCTGTGCCGAAACCAAAAGATGTTCTGGGATTTTGTTTCTACTAACTGTGAAAACCTGAGACTGCAAGTGGAGTATCATGGCAGTTCCTGAGTATGTGTGTCCTTGGGCCTCCAACAGACCTACTCAGACCATTTGGAATTGGTCTGGGGTCCAGAATTGGCTGGGAATTCAGGCTGCCTGTTTTGAAACCCCCTCCAAAGGTTCTTGAATCTGCATCCTGTACCTAAAGCATGCAGAAATCAGGGAACAGCTTTGCAAGTTGCCCTTTAGAGCCTTGGCTAGATTCCCTTGCTTCTGCTTCCAGCTCCTGGTGAGAGGCTTATGGGACCGTCCATCTGTAAGAGGGTGCATGCTCTTTTCTTTATCTGGGGCCTGGAGTGGTTCAGTTATCTAGAGGAGCACTCAGGGCTGGAAGAGCAAGGAGATGGCACTAAGCAGAAGAAGAACTTGGGGCCTTTTGTTTTTGTTGTCTTCAGCCACCTTCTGCCAGATGAGCCAAGCAGGCCAGCAGTGCTGCTTGGAGTGGTGAGTTCAGATGGGTGAGCTCTGTCAGTCCCTGCGTGCTGGGGGTTTTGGCCACGGTTTCCTGGGAGCTGTGGGAATGGAGCTTTCTGTGGGCAGGCTGGGAGTGGAAGTCCAGAGCAGTTCTTACTGTAGATCTGGTTTTAAGTTTGTCAAGCCTGTGGCTCTGCCAGGGATAATGCAGTCTCCAAGCTGGCTCTCCCAGGTCCCCAGGGAACATGTTTGTTAAGCATAGTTATTGTGTGTTTTATCTGCAAGTCAGTGGGTCCAGGCGATTCCCCCCCGGGGAGGAGAGCCAACCCAAGGTTCCCCATTGTGAGCTGTTAGGGCCTTGTGCTGGCTGGCTGGGCAGCACCTGGCCTCGAGCTAGAGGCTGACCTGTTCTGCCCCATCGCTGCCCGGTCCCACTGAGACTCTCCTGTCTGTCTGTGTTGGTGCTTTCCACAGGTCTGGGATATTGTAGGTACCGAGCTCAAACTGAAGAAGGAGCTGACAGGTCTCAATCACTGGGTGCGAGCGCTGGTGGCTTCTCAAAACTATCTCTACAGCGGATCTTACCAAACAATCAAGGTGGGACCCTGAGACTCGTGGCAATTGTAAACCATCAGCCTCTGTCTGTCTGTATTCTGCAGCATGGGTAGGTGGAGCAGGACAAAAGGTAGCTGCTAGGATGTGAAAGCACTGCTGTAGTGTTGCTGACACACTAGATTTTACTGTGCTGATTGCATCTTTGCAGGCACAAAGGCTGGGCTCTGCCTGGTCCTTGGGAGTGCAGCTGCTGGAGGATGCTCGCTAAGATAAAACGCGGCCTCGCAGCCGTGGCACCTCATGCTGCCTCCACAGCTGCCGCAGCGTTATCTGCGCTGACAGTGCTGCTGATAAGAGGAGAAGGTCACTGTCTGGCTGCAGAGTTACCATAAATCTCTATGTGGTTTCTAAAATGCCCTCATCTGTGTTGGCTCAGGCTTTGATGAATAGTTCACCTCTCAGCATCTGGGAGACACAAAGAGAATTTGAAGTTGCCCTCCTCAGTGTTAATAAATCCCTGATAATTTGTCTGCATCAGTTTTTAGTGCTATCAAGGACTGGGTTGTGTGTGCACATGTGTGTGCGTAGTCACACACAAAGGGTGTGACTTTTTCAGCCTGGAAGTTCAAAGCTGCGCAGCTTTGCTCAATCAGTAGTCAACATTTCTGGCTGGACAGATTTGTCCTTGAAGATGTGATCTGGGCACACAGGGAGCCAGGCTGACTCCATATGGGGCTGGAGAATTGCTTCAAGGGAGCTCCCTCCTGGAGAGGAGTCCTTGCACGGGTCTCATCTTGCCTTTGCTTCGGCATCTCTTTCAGATCTGGGACATCCGCAACTTGGAGTGTGTCCACGTGCTGCAGACGTCAGGAGGCAGCGTCTACTCCATCGCTGTGACAAACCACCACATTGTGTGTGGCACCTACGAGAACCTCATCCATGTAAGGGCTGTGGGGTTTGATGCATTTGTCGGCTTGAGGCAGGGGGCGAGGGGCAAGGAGGTGGGCACCTGGCTCTGCCTGTCCCCTTTATGGCAAACACGGAGCGTGGGTGCACAGCACCCACCCTAGAAGTGCGCATGGAGGTGGAAGCACCTCTTGGAGGAGAAGTTGGTGGCCTGCAGCCCAGTGCCATCTCCGAGCCCTGCGCTCCTCCCGCAGGTCTGGGATATAGAGACAAAGGAACAAGTCCGCACGCTGACCGGGCACGTGGGTACAGTCTATGCCCTCGCTGTCATCTCCACGCCGGATCAAACCAAAGTCTTCAGTGCATCGTATGACCGGTCTCTCAGGGTACGTGTCTGGGGCTGTGCAGCTGCATCTGTGTGTTTGTTAAAACACAGACAGCCTTGAGGGAAGGAAGGACAGGGGTTCCTCATCCCTGCATGCCACAGGGCCTCGTATTTAATTTCTGTCCCCGGGCTTGAACCCTGTGGCACGTGGCGTGGCACGCGGCATGCCCCCTTCCTTGCCAGTGCTCGGGGTTGTGCCAGAGCACCGTGCTGTCCACTTGGTTCACCCTCCCCTGTGCCCACAGGTGTGGAGCATGGACAACATGATCTGTACTCAGACGCTGCTGCGACACCAGGGTAGCGTCACCGCCCTCGCAGTCTCCAGGGGCCGCCTCTTCTCTGGCGCCGTGGACAGCACTGTAAAGGTCAGTTTCCTCAGGCTTCTCAACGTTGGTTTGGTCTCTTCCAGTACTAGAACTAGGGCATTAAAGGAGTTAGGAGGTGTCTTCAAAGAAACAAGAGGATGGTTCTCAATGGGTGGGAGGTTTAAATCCTGACAGAGGGTGTTGTGGATGTTGGAGGCCCAAAGGGAAGCTCCAAAGGGGGTGAAGAGAAACCCACAGAGCTGCTCAGAAGTCACTGCCATGGGTTCCTGTTGTCTCTTCTCCGCAGGTCTGGACGTGCTAGCGAGAGTGCCACACTAGTCCTGCACACTGAAAGACCAAAAACTCCTCCCCTCCGTCGGCCTGCTGGGTGACTAACACCACTATGAAGTAACTGCTGCAGCTCCTCTCCGCACCGACCACTGCCTGCTGCTGCCCATCAGCCGGTTCCCCCACCCGCAAGGACCACGGCTGGCAGCTCTCAGGATGGCTCTGGCCCACGGATGCTCCAAATGTTCCCTCAGATCCGCCATACGTGTTTGGAAATGCAGAGGAAGCCGTTCTGGTGCCAGCACCTTCTGCACAGCCAAGTGCCCTCCTCTGCCTGCGTCCCCCGAGCTGGGGAGCATCCTGTGGGGCCAGGGCTGGGCGGAGCTGGGCAGCCCCATGGGGCACCGGTGCAGACGCAGTGCAGCCTTGGCCAGTGATGGGACTGAACAGTTCAGCCTGTGAGCCAGCCGGGCCGGGGAGGTGACGCTGGGAGGCTGGTCCCCTTGTAAATGGTAGAACTGAGCATTAGGCCTTGCCCTGGGTTGGGACCCCGAACCTTTTCTGTCTCTAGTATTTAATTTTACTGCCAAGATGTCAGGCTGATCTGTCTGGGAAGAGGTGTTTTCTTGAGTAGCCAGGTACGATTTTTATGCCACAGCTAGTTCTCAAATAACACAAGCCCATTGTTCACCACCCTGTAATAATGGTCTCCACATTAAAGAGAAAAACCCTCCGTTGCATTTTTACTCACATTTTCTACTGTTTTTAAGATTGTAATATAGATTTGATTATTTCTTCATTGACAATAAAAGTGGAAAGAGTTGTTCCTGGCCAGCGTGAGTTATTGCAGGCTCCTGGGGGAGCCAGCGGCCAGCACGGGTCCTGCGGCAGCTCCTGCATCCAGCCTGTGCTTGGCCACCCCGGAGCGGCGGGCACGGCCACAGCACTGCTGTGAAAAATGGGGCGCAGGGACTGGGCACCTCTGGGGAGAGAGCAGTTCCCAGCCAGCCAGGCTGCCACACACCCTGCAGCACCGGCACCCAGCCTGGCCCAGGCAGGGGCACCCCAAGGGCGGCCTCAGACCACGCAGCAAGACACGACCACACCGAAGAGCCCGTGCCCACGGTGCCAGCACGGCCCGGGACCCGCCCCGGCCGCCCGCCAGCCCCAGCCCCAGCTGCGCAGCGGGAGTCGTTGCACGTACCAGCTGATGTTTTCTGGACACAGACAGTGGTGGCAGCGTGGCAGGGGTTTTATTTTTTTATTTTTCTTTAAATATTTGTTGCCAGACTTCGTATAGGAGCAAACTTCTTCACAGCATCACGAGCCATCTACTATTCAGAATAGGAAGAATAAGACGAGTAGAGGTGAAATCTAAGCACAGAAGAGCAGGGAGAAGCACCAAGATGCATAGCTTGACAGATGGGATACGATACAGAGTCCATAACTTAATCATAAAAAATATATATATGTATATATCCATCATGTAGAACTTTATGGATTTTTTTTTTTTAGATACATATTTTTTTTCTTTTCAACAGATATTTTCAGGCGGGTGATTTTTTTTTTTTGTTATTTTTAAAGTCTTTTTGTTGTTTTTTTTTTTTAAAAGAAATTTCAAAGTTGTGCCAAACACATCTGGATCAGCGACCACAACGGGAGAGAGGGGGCGGCGGGGGAGAGAGAAGGGGGGAGAGGGAAGGAGGAAGGCGAAGGGAGAGACCACTCTGTACGTCTCAAGAAAAGAAAGGAACAGCAACACTTCGTTTTGAAACCACAAGCAAAAAATGCATTCATCAGGACTCAAGCGACTGAACCAGACTCCAACTCCAGTTTATACATGAATATACAGCGGTGCGTCCCGCAGAACGCACGCGAGCACACGCACCCCCGCGTGCACACACACACACCCCCCACACACGCGCACACCAAACAAATGCTTAAAAAGAAAAAAATTAAACCAGAACCTGAAGACACTCCAACAGAAATGAAACACCTCCAGTATAAGAATTAACAAAAACCTCCATAAAACAAGGCACATCCTTTGAGTTCTTAACGGTGTAAAAATAAAGACGCGACACTGAATCCCAACGGAAAGACCCGAACAGAACTGCTTGCACGTACCTTCCACCCAGAGAAAAGGTAAATATTGTGCTACTCTTAGAATGAGTTTGCCACAAGACACACAGCTTAGTATAATCTAATAGTTTTTCTCAAGCTAAAATCCAGTTTTCTCTTGATTTCTTTTAAACTGCTTTATATATAATTGCTAATATTTTTAAATCTTTTAAATATATATTTGTTAAAGTTTATTCTTTTTATTTTTTTTGGGGTGGGGGAAATTGGTTTATATCTTTTTTTTTTTTTCTTCCCCTCCAATAAATTAATACTTCTTTATAGCTTATCACCGTCCTCTCCCCTGGCAGGGAGGGGCCGGGCAGGGGCACGTCCCGCTGCCCCCCGCCCGCGCCGCCGAGGGCCCCAAGACGGGGCGTTCGCTCCCCGCTTTGCCACCACCGTCACCCAAACCCCGTGGCCGAGGCGAAGCCCTGGCGAAGGGGAGCCCCACGGCTGGGCCCCCGTGCCCCTCGGGCAGCAGCATCCCTCCCTGGGGCAGCCCCCAGCCTGCTGCGATCCTGCGCCCTGCCCATCCCCAGCCAACAACAACGGAAAAAGAAAGAACCATTAAAAAGGAAAAATTAAAAAAAAAGAGGAGAAAAGAAACCCAAGTGCATTTGCCCACCCGGACCCGCCACCAGCACGGCCACCAGCCAGCACCGCCGGGGCCACCGCACCGGGCAGGGCTTGTGCTACATTCGGGCCGCGGCAACGCGCGGCACCGGGGCCGGCAGGGCATGGGCACAGCGACGGCCACCGGGCAGGTAGGGCGAGAAACCCCCCGGAGCCCCGGCAGGGAGGTGTTTCGGTCCAGGGTGTGTTGCTTTGTTTCTTCTGTTGGTTTTTTTGTTTTTGTTTTTTTTTTTGCTTCTGCAAAAGGGAGTCCTGCCAGAGCCGGCGCCGAGTCCGTGAGCACAATCCTGAGGTATCTTCTTCTTTGTGCAAACCCCGAGGGACGGGATGTCCAGGAGGGGACGGCTGTACAAGGGGGACGGGGGGAGGGCGGTGGGGCCGGGGGGTCGTGGATCGTTGTGCCCTTGTGCCCACGTAAGCCCTGAGGTTCGCGGGGCCCTGGCGCCCCTCACTCCAGCATGGCATCCAGCTGGTCCGCCAGGTCGTCGAACATGCTGCCGATGTCGTCCAAAATGCTCACGGTGCTCTTTGACTCCACGGCCGAGCTGGGCGAGTGGCGGGGATGAGTCAGTGCCACGCACGGGACAGTGGCACTGCACGGCCCCCCTGCCCCACAGCCCGCACGTCCAGCTCTGCTCAGCGCCGTGGCCCCAGCGTCCCCTCCCCAGGGCCACTGCATGGCTGGGGCCAGCCCAGCCGCAGGATGCTCCAGCTCAGTGTCCCCTCTCCAGGGCAGCCCCCAGCACACACGCACACCCAGGTCCCCCTGCCCATGCTGCTCTGACACGGTGTCCCCCAGCGTCAACCCTCCAACACAGCTCCAGCCAGGGCCCTGGGATGCTCTAGCACAGCATGCTCCCAGCACAGCCCCATTCCCACCGTGGTGGCACAGCCTGATCCCCTGCCCACGATGCCCATGCGCCCCTGACCCCCGCCATCCCCATGCAGACCAGTGGCACAGCATAACCCTGTGCCCTCCCCACAGCACCCCCCGCCACCGCCCTGCGCCTCCTTACTCTGCTGCCTGACTGTCCTCCTGCTTGATCTTCTCTTCCACCGCCTGCAGCGCCGCGGCCAGGGACGCACTCGTCTCCTCCAGCTTCTGTTGCACCAGCTCAGGGCCGGCGCTGTCGACGGAGGGCCCAGCGATGGCGGAACGAGGCGGCTTCACTGGCACCTGCTGGGGCTGCGCACTGGGCGAGAGGGGCTTGGCGGGGCTGGAGCAGAGCGAGGGCGGCGTGCTGGACGGCTTGGCGGCGGTGGCACCCAGCTGCCGGGCAGGGGACGGGGCCGGTGTGGAGCTGGCGCTCACCGACTGGATGGCAGCGTGGGGCTTGGGGGGCTTGGGTGCCGTGGGGGGTGGTGCAGGCTTGGGGGACACGGGGGGCGGCGTGCCATGGACCCGCTTCACCTCTGCAGAGAGAAGGGAGAGGGGCAGAAGGGTGACAGGGCTGTGGGATCCCCAGTGTCCACCCCGGGGGTCTCCCGTCCCAGCCAGGGGGGATGGCAGGGCACCTACCTGGGCTGCCGGGGCTCGGGATGGGCACTTTTTTGGGGATGGGCACCGGTGGCCCAGGCACCTTCTGGGGCGGCTGCATCAGCACGGGCTTGGGGGACACCGGCGGCTTGAAGGGCTTCTTGGGCTCAGCAGGCGGCGGGGCGTACTCGGGGCCATCGGGGCGGGCGGTGGGCAGCGGCGTGGGGGGTGGCTCAGCCCCACTCATCTCGGAGGCCGGCCGCCGCTTGACGGTGCCGGTGCCATTCTGGTAGACAGCGAGTGAGGCCGGCTCCAGCGTCGGCTCCTTGTCCTTGGCCTTAGGCCGGCGCTTGACGGTGTCGGACTCGGTGAGGACAAAGCGGACACCGTCCTGCTGGCTCTGCCTGGCCCGAATCCGCCGCTTGAGCGTGGCGCTGGCCTCCACCTTGGCCAGCTCCCCGTGGCGGTGGGCTGGGGACAGCCCCTCACCCGCCTCTCCCCGAGCTGGACCCAGGGGCCGCGGCCGTTGCTTGATGGTGAGGTTGCCCTCCTCGGCGAAGGGAATGCCATCTGGGGAGCCGCCGCGCTCAACCCGCAACCGCTCCCCGGGGCCATCAGCGTCCGCCTCTGCCCGCATGCTGTCAGCACGCTCGCGGCGGGCAGCTGCCACCAGCCCGGTGACAGGGCCGCTGATGGTCCGGCGCCGGTTCACCACCTCCCCGTCCAGTCCAATAGCCTCCTTGTGCTTGACAGTGGCTAGGACAGTGGCCACGCGGGCACGCTCAGGACTGCCCAGGGGGGCCCCCGGCTGCAGGTAGTAGCCCTCAGGTGCCTTGGCGGGCCCTGGCGCCCCGGCCCCGGGTGGCTTCTGCAGTGCCAGCGCCCGGGCCCCACCACCAATGGAGGACATCTCCAGCATGGCTGCAATGCTGCGCACGCTGCCAGCGCTGCCCGTGTCCACGCTGCCGCCCAGGTCGCTGGCCCGCCGCTGCTCCCGGCGACTCTCCCCCTCAGCGGTGGGGGGCCCGGCGCCCACCTCACCCTCACCCTCCTTGGGGAAGTCCTCGGCCATGCCGGCGCTGGAGATGGCAGAGCTGGAGCGCTTGGGGGGTGGCGGGGGGGGCCCCTTCTTCTTGGGGCGGACGGCGAAGGACTGGCTCCGGTTGACATTCTTGTCGCCGCCGGCGGGTGCCCGCACCGAGTGGCTGCGCCCGACACGGCGCTGGACGGTGGCATATGGCCCCGCGTCCGGCACCAGCAGCTCATCCCTCTCCGGCTCACTGTCCGAGGCGGCATAACGGTTCAGGCTGTGCGCCCGCTTCTTCGGCCTCCCTGGCTCCTCCTCACCCTCACCTGCCGGCGGCAGGCACAGCACCGGCACCGAGACGGGCAGGACGGGCACCCCTGGGGGCCCCGCCTCGGCCTCAGTGGGCTGTGGCAGGACGTAGGCAAAGCCGCGGTGGGTGGGCGACTGGGGCAGGGAGCGGGGCGACGCGGGGCGCTCACCCGGCGGCAGCAGCTGCGGGGTGGGCTTCACCTTGGCGGTAGCGTGGGGTGCTGGCAGGCCCTGCGGGGAGGGGGGTCGTGGCTTGCCGGGGGTCTGCGGTGGCGTCAGCTGCCCGGCCGAGGGCGAGAAGGGCTGTCGGGGCTTGCCAGGCACCGGCGGCACGCTGGCACGCTTGACGGGGTGGCCGTGCCGGGGCGGGCGCCCCTCCTTGGGTGGTGCAGGGGGACCCTCACCGGCCCCCTCCGCCAGGTACTCTTGGCTCTTGGAGATGGCAGAGGCAGGGGGGGTGCGCGGGCCATCCCCCAGCAGCTCCTGCGAGCTGCTCATCAGCCTGGTGCGTCCACCCAGCCCCGGGGGCGAGCGGTAGCTGGGGGCTGCGGTGTTCACGGCCTTCTCGGGGGGCTCCTCAGGGGCTTCACCGGTCATGGCCACCTGCAGCTCGCTGCTGAGCTCGCTGTCCTGGAAGGTGGTCATCTTGGGCGACTGGCACTCGGGTGGCTCCGGCGGGGGGGACTCTATGGCCAGCACCTCCGGGCATGCCGCGGCTGCTGCCTTCCTCTTCAGCGTGCCTGGCTCGTACTTGCCCAGCTCAGCACGCTGCAGCTCCGCCAGCTTCTTCACTGCCAGCATCAGCTTCTTCTGGTGGCCTAGGGGTGGCACGGGGCATCAGCACTGCTGCCATGGGCCAAGGCCACCACAGCCAGCGCCATGGCACAGAACCTTACCCAGCTTGGTGATGCCGATCTCTTGCAAGTCCTCCCAGGTGATGTCGGTGATGAAGTCGATGTTCTCATAGCCATTCTCCACCAGCACCTTGTAGTACTGGGACAGGCCGATCATGGAGAGCCACAGCGCCAGGTTGGCCTTGGGGGGGGGGGGGGGGGGGGGGGGCGGGGAGGGGGCACAGGGCACAGCTCAGCGCCAGCTGGCAGCAGAGTCTGGCCCTGGCACCCCCCAGTATGGCAGCACTCCTGATACGCGGGTGATCCCACCTCACCGGGGGACAGCCCCAAGGGACTCCCCTTGTCCCTGTGCTCCCAGGGCCATGCCCAGCCCTGGTCCGTGGGAAGCCCCTTGCTGTGTCCAGCTGATGGGCAGGGGACACAGTGTCATGTCCATGCGGTGACAGCTAGCACCAGCCATGCCATCCCCGAGTTGCTGGGAGGAGACATGCACAGCTCCGGGACCATGGGACGCAGGCATCGTCTGGTGGTGGTGAACTGACTCCCAGCCTCATCCCCCTGTGCAACCCCCTCCCTGGAGGGGACACGGTGGAGGGGACTAGTTGCCACCTGGGACGTGGCTTCACCATCCCTGGCCCCGTGCAGCCCCTACCGGCTTGTACTCCGGCAGCCACTCGGGGATATTGAGGTTGTTGATCTCAGAGGCGATTTTCTTCCTGTGCCCCGGCTTGGTGACACCGATGGCCGTGAGGTCCTGGGGCAGAGAGGCGGGTCAGTGCTGCTCCATACTGGCCGTGCCTCCCTCCCTGCAGCACCGGCCAGCCCCAGCAGCCCCACGGCCTCACCTCTGGCGTCATCCGGCTAATGGTGGTGATGTCGTAGCCAGCATTGATGAAGTTGGGCGCGTAGAGCTGCAGCTGGAACTTACAGAGCCACTGGTACACGGCCTCTGAGCTCTGGGCGAGGGGGACAGCATGGCAGGTCCCTGTCCCCAAGGCTGCCACCCCTGCCTGTTTCCCTCAGGCTGTCCCCACACCCATCCGGGTGCCTGCAGGAGACCCCAGCGGGGAGCCAGCACTGCAGAGGGGCTGCATGGCCCTGTGGCACCCTGGCACGCGCCTGTGCCCTGGGGGTGTGCAGGGGGCTGGTGCCGTGCCGCTGGGGGGGGGGCAGCAGCCGCAGGGATGACTCACAGTGCTGGCTCATGGCACAGCACAGCACCCCACAGGCACCGCACCCAGAGCCATGCCAGCCTCGATGGTCGCATCACTGGGCTGCCAAAGCACCTGCAGCTGGGGGTGAGGGGGTCCCACGATGTGGCCATGCCTGTGGTCCCTCCCCCAGCACTGTGCTCCACCGTGGGGCTCCCCACGCCACCCCAGTGCTTCCCACTCACCTTCCCCTCCGATGGCGGCTCCATTTTCTTCAGCTGGGGCTCGGCCGGGGGCTGGGGGGCGTACGGGGAGCTGGCCACGCTCTGCGACCTCGACGAACCTGCCGGAGAGGCAGCAGTCAGCAGGGCCGGGGCTGCGCACCCCCGGGCTCGACAAGCGAGTTGGGGAGCCGAGCCCTCGCCACGGGTGGGATGCCACGGCCACGGCCCCCAGGTTGGCAGGGCCAGGGCGGGCACGGGGGAGCAACACCCACCCTGGCACAGCAGCCCCGAGCACCCCGGGTGCCCTGGACACAGGGTCTGCTCCCCTAGAACGGGCAGGGGTATGCAGGGCATCATGCCCCCCTGGGGTGCAGCCCCTACCACCGAATCCTGGTGAGGACTGCACCTGCACCGGGCTCTGCAGGGCGCCCGGCCACCAGCACCACGCTGTGCACAGCTCCCGAGTGTCACAGCACCGCTGGGGCAGCCTGTGCTCCTGCCCCTGCCCACCCACCCAGAGCCAGGCGAGCCCCCAGCCCGGCCGGGGTGTGCAGTGCACCCAGTGCAGCCCCAAGCAGAGGGGACCCAGCCGGCCCCCTCCTCCAGAGCGGGTTTCCCTGGCTGCCCACCTCCCCCAGGCAGCGGCCAGAGGGTCCCACTGCCCAAAGCCCTCTGTCCCTACTCCTCTGGCCATGCCACCAACCCGGGACAAGGCTCATCCCACCACTGTGCCCCACAGCGAGGGGCCTGGCTGGGGAGGGCAGGCTGGCATGAGCTGCCTCATCCCCCAGGACCCCCACACAGGCACCTCCAGCTGGTGCCTTTGGCAGCCCTGGGGGTGATGTAGGCTGCCCAGAAATTTCTGCCTCCCATTTCTGATCAGGGCCAGCAAGAGTAGCCCCCTCCCCTCGCTGCAACTGCATCCTCCATGCATGTGTGCATCCGATGCGTGTGTGTGCATCCCCCGCCGCGTGCATGTGTGTGTGTTGTGCATCCTCCTTGCATGTGCATCCTTCTGGCATCTGCATTCCACTTGCGTGGGCACCCTCCTCACATGTGCATCCCTCTGCCATGTGCATCTCCCTCATGTCTGCATCCCACTTGCATGTGCATCTCTCCAACATGTGCTTCCCCCTCCCCTCCCCCCCGGCAACGTCTGCATTCCCCCTCTATGTGTGCATCCCCCCCGCCCTACGTGCATATCCCCCCTTGCCTGGGTTTCTATCCCCTCTGCGTGTGCATCTCCACAGCCCCGGCATCCCCCAACACTCATCCCCCACGTGTGCATCCTCCTCGCACGTGCATCTCCCGTCTGCAACCCCCCCCCGCCCCCCGCCGACACCAGCCTGTGCCTCCCCCACGGCATGGGCACCCCCGCGGCATGGCCATGCTCCCCGCTGCCAGGGCAGCCCCCGCCCGCAGCCCCCTGGATGGCGGTGGCGGAGGGGGGGACCCCAGCTCAGGCTCCGGCGGGGCTGGCGGGGGGCCAGGGAAGGGAAGGGGCCGGGGAGGAGCACTGCCGTCCCCTGCTCGCCCACGCCGCCCCCCGCCCCCCGCGGGGCCCTCACTAACCGAGGCAGGAGAAGGCCTGGCAGCAGCCGAAAGGCGACAGAGTCATTTTTTACCCACACGTTTTTCTTCTGGCGACGGGTGCCGTGGCAATAAAAAAAAAAGACAAATCCCTGGATCCACGGCACGCCCGCGGCAGGGCCAGGGCTCCTCCTGCTCCGGCAGCCGGGCGGCCAGCAGCACGCACCTGCAGGGATGTCCTGCGCCTTGGCCGGCCCATCGCCCACGGCAGACTCTTGCGCAGAAGCCTTCTGGGAAAGGACCGTTGCCAGCAGCTGAAAAACACCCCGGGAAGGGGGGAGACGGAGCAGCCAGGAGTGAGGCAGGCGGCGGGGGCCGGTGGGCGCATGCCACGGGTGCTGCGGGTGCTTCGGGTGCTGCGGCGGCCACCCCGCCGCCAGCCTGGGCGCGGGTGGGCAGGGAGGGATGCAGCCGGCTCGGGGAGCTGCACAGATGGCACCTGGCAGGCAGCAGGAGCCGGCGGCACCCCGAATGCAGCCCCACGCGTGCCTGGCACAGGTTGCCGGCGTTGGCTGGGAGGCCCTCCCTGCCCACAAAGCGGAGCCCCCCACGGCCCTCAGCACGCTGCTGGCTCAGGGGTGGGCGCATGCCGTGCCCAGCCTGCTCCAGCACAACGTGGGCAGGATGCCAGGGGAGGGGGGCTCACGGGTGTCTCAGCCCCGGCACTGCATGCTGCCATGGGCAGTGCCCAGCGCACAGGGTGCAACGGGCAACATGCCGGCACCAGCACGCAATGCTGCAGGGGCGTGCAGGGGGCTGTGTGCTGGCAGCGGCAGGCAGGGGCTCTGTGCAGCGTGGAGCTGCAGTGGACAGCATGCTGCTGGCAGCCAGCACGGGGGGCACCGTGCGGTGCGGAGGCACCTGCCGGCAGCAGCAGAGGCACAGCACGTGCGGGCAGCCCCTGCAGCCCAGTGGGACGTGACACCGGGGTCCAGCCAGCAAAGGACACGATGGTGGCTGCCGTTGGTGACAGTAGTGGCTGGTGGCACGCTGGGTGCTGGTAGGACCTCACAGCACCCAGCTGAGCATCGATCCCAGCGGGGAGCAGGGGCAGCTGCCAAGGCAGTAAACACCTGCCCTGGGGCAAGGGCCAGTGCCAGGACTGGAGCCAAGAGCCACTGCAGGCTGGCACAGCCACCTCGGGGCTTGCCTTACCTTGACACCTTCAGAGCCAGCGTGCAGGGCGTGCGCCCCACTGCCCGCGCTCTGCCCGCTCCCCGAGCTGCGGGCAGAGGCCACGCTGCCTGTGCTGCCCAGGCTGCTGCGGTCACCACCTGCGCAGAGAGAGGAGATGCTGTCAGGGCACCGAGCCCCACGGCCGGGCCGGGGAACGCTGCAGCGAAGCCATGCCCTGCCAGAGCCACCACCACATCCTGGGACCTGCTCCCCCCAGGGACAGGAGGGTCCCAGCAGCGCGCACCCACCTGCAAAGGGTTTCCGCAGCACCCAGATTTCCTCCGCGGGAGCTGGCGCAGCCGATCCGCCCTGCGATGGTGAGAGGTGGGATGGGCTCATGTCGGCCCCGCGGGACCCTTGATGGCAGAGCAGAGAGAGCAGCTGTCAGGCATGCATGGCTCGGGCTCCGGCGGTGTGCACGGGGTGAGGCAACCTGTGGCCCCAGGGCCCTTCACTGCTGCACGCAGGGGAAACCCCGCAGCAAAGGTGGGGGGTCCTCAGCCATGCCCAGAGATGTCACTGCTGTCCTGGGGGCCTGTCCCCCCAGACTGCTGGCACAGGGTGACAGTGACCAGCCCTGGGACCTCGTCTTGCAGGGCATCCCCTCACTGCCACCGGCTGGGAATCTGTGGAGGGATTCCCAGTGCCCCAGCGCAGCCTAGGCAGGGGACAAGGACAGCGTCACCCCTGTGCAGAGCAGGATGGGGACATGATCCAGTGCAGAGGAGCAAAGGGAACCAGGAAAACTCAAGCAGGGAAGACCAGAGTCCCCATCGCACTGTCCCCTGGCCAAGATGGCACTGCCCATGCCCCTGCGGCTGCCTGCACCCATCTGGGGTAGGATGTGGGGGCTGCGCAGGGCCTGGCACCGGGTGCTGTCCCCCCTGTGCTCCCCAGGGTGCCCCATGGCAGCCGGCAACACATGGGTGACACCGCAGTGGGTGAGAGGATGCGGCGCTGCCAGCGGGCACGGCTCGAGGGTCACCCCCAAAGCACTGCTGCTCCAGCGGCTCCACCGTGCTGCCCACGTTTGCCGGGTCCTGCTCGCACCGGGGCTGGCCGGGGGCACCCAGCACTGAGCCCGGGGTTTAAAATGGCATCAGATGAGATGGACAACGGCCCGGCCCTGCCGCAGTCCTGCTGCCAGCCACCGGGGAGCCCGGCTCAGCCTGGCCCCAGTGCCGGCCACCAGGCACAGGGCACTGCCACCCTGCCACTGCCAGGGCCGACCTCACTCATCAAGCCGCTCACCCCGTTAGCAGCCAGGCTGTAGCAGGGGGCGGTGGATGATACAAGGTGATAAAGTCACCAAAGGAGCGCGAGGGGGAACGAACTGCCACGCCGCAATCCGGCTGGGATGTCCCTGAGCTGCACGTGCCGCGGCCACACCGAGAGGAGCCCACGCTGCCTGTGCAGGCAAAAGGTTCCGTGCGACCCAGCAGGGAGGGAAAACCTCGGAGAAAAGTTTTGCTCCCCTGTCCCCATCACCAGCATGGCCAGCCTGGTGCTCTCCCATCACAACCTGCCACGCCACCACCACCGGGCACATGCAATAACCCCCCCCCAGCCCCCAGGCAGCCAGTGGCAGCCCCGGTGGGCATGGCACAGGGTGCACCCCTGCAATCCTCCCACCAAATAGCTGCTCTCCGGGCGCTCCCAACACAGAGCCCTACAGCATCCATCACCTGCCCATGCCGTGGGGACAGGCCCCAGGGTTTAGCTGGGCACCGCCTGCGCTAAGCCAGCCCCGAGAGCATCCCCCAGGAAAGCACGCCCGGTGCCGCAGCCCCAGCCCAGCCAGAGTGGCTCGCTGCGTGCTGCACACCTGGCTGCGGGGGCTGCAGCGGGCAAAGGGTCCCTGAACCTGTGGCTCCTGGCTGGGCACCTCACCACCCTGCCCTGCCCCTGGCACCGAGCCTGGGGAGTGCTTTTGGGGGTCCCCATGCACCCAGAGAGGGTGGGCAGGAGAGCAGGGGCTGCGGACAGAGCTTGGACAGCCGGGCACAGCGCTGCCCCCAGCCCTGCCCCACAGGCAGGGACACCAGGGTGATGAGGGGTCGGATGTTGTGGCAGCGGAGCCGTGGGCTGCGGATGCTGCACAGCGCTGGAGAAGGCGTGCAGGGGAGGGGGCCGATGGCATGCATGTGTGCACGCACCCACACGCACACGCCTGCCTGCATGCACACACACATGCACACACCTGCATGCACACACACATGTCCACACGCACACGCACCCACGTGCACGCACTTGCACACGCCTGCACGCACCCGCGTGCAAACACACCACAGCAAGAGGGAGAGAGGCCGAGCAGAAAGAAAAGACTCGATAGACACTTCAAAGGAAAAGAAAGAAATCCATCGAGAGCACGAAGCGAGCGGTGAACTACCTTGTCCATAACGCGGCTCGTCGGCACTGCTAGGGGAGAGCCTGTGATAGCCAAAGGAACTGAAAAGAGTCTGATGGGAATGTGGTGGTGGAGGTGGAGGTGGAGGCAGGGAATGGAACGGATGGGACGAGGCGTCACCGTTTAGCACAGCAGCCCCGTAAGCCGGGAGCGGGATCTTTTGGTACTGTTGGGGGATTGTTACAGTCTCCCATGAACCTGATAATAAAACATAACAAGAGACAAAATGAAAAGAATCAAAATAATAGAGACACGCTTAGCACCGCCAAAAAAAAAAAAAAAAAAAAAAAAAAAAGAAGGGGAAAAAAAAAGCAGCAAATGAAAAAAGCAACCAAAGGAACGTGGAGAAGCCAGAACGGAGACCCAACCACTGCGCAGCCGAGCTGAGGAGCAGCAGCAGGAGCTCAGCGCATGGCCCAGCCTGGCGGCAGGGCACAGCCCACGGGCACATCCCGCAGACACCCATGGCTCCCCAGCGGGGCACGGGCACCAGAGCAGCCCCATGCCCGAGCCAGTGGCAGCTTATGGGGCTCCTGCAGCTGCGGGGCTCCCACAGCCGGGCTGCTGGGGGTCCTGCTCCTCGCGACGGCATCCCCGGAGCAGAGGGGCTGCAGGCACAGCTGGGCTGGGGTCTGCAGTGCCAGCACCCCATGCCTGGCCATCCAAGCCCTGGTGCAGCCACCGCCTGCGCCCCACACTGCTGGCCCGCTGCACAGACCCAGGGCTGCAGGTGGTGGGGTGGCTACGACCCCCCCAGCATTGCTGCGGAGCCAGCTGCATCCCAGGAGCCACGGAGCTCATCCCGCGGTACCGGCACAGGACCCATGGCCGGAGGGAGCCTCTACCCCTGCCTGTCCAGCAGCTCCGCAGCCTGTGTGGCAGTGCCCGGCAGCTGGCAGGCACTCCTGCCGCTGCTCCCTTGGGATCTTCATCAAATGCTGCTGTTCCCTGCCCGTGCCCCACTGATGTGGCTGCCCCCGAGATCGTGTGGGGTTGGGAGGGGAGCGAGATGGTCAGTGTGGGGCCCTTCAATGCTGCCCGCAGAAGCATCAGCCCCATTGTGCTGCTCCTGGCAGCGGGCACAGCACGGGCCATCCCAGGGGACCACGCACACCAGCAGGAGCCTACAGGGATGGGGATGGGGACAGGGACAGGCAGCCGCAGGGCAGGGGAGCAGGATCTGATCCCTGACCAGGGAGAGGATCCCTGTGGGGCAGCGCCGGGTCCCTGGCACCGATGCCCAGCCCTGCTGCTCAGACCCCAAGCACCAGGTCCCGTGTTTGCACCACTGCACCATCTCCTCGGGACCACAGTGACGCCTCCGGCTCTCCCCATGCACCAACCTCCTGCCACCACCACCAATGCCCCCACCAGCCCAAAGCCAGCCTGGCCTTGGGGCTGCCCCGCAAGCACCCTTGGGCTGCCGACACCAGCACCACCTGCACCAGGTGGGCACCGACCCCACACGCCTGATGGGGACACCAGCCCCACATGCACAACGGGGACACTGACCCCACACGCCTGATGGGGACACCAGCCCCACATGCACAATGGGGACACCGACCCCACACGCCTGATGGGGACACCAGCCCCACATGCACAATGGGGACACCGACCCCACACGCCTGATGGGGACACCAGCCCCATGCACGTCATGGGGCACTAACCCCACATGCACAACAGGGACACCAGCCCCACACACTTGAAGGCACTGACCCCACATGCATGACGCGGGCATCACCCCAGCTTGGCTTCACCAGCTGCACCCCCAACACCCCCGTCACCGCCAGACCGAAATAGGGTTCCCTGGGGCTGCGTGTTGGGGAGCAGCCCCGTGGGGGGAGGTGGGGGGGGTCGCGGATTATTTGCCTGTTCGTTTGCTTATGGCCTCGACGAGGCTGGAGGGGAAGTAGCCCACACGGTCGTTGCCGGTCCGGTTGTCGTGAATGCAGCCCTTCCAGCGCCCGTCCGCGTGCTGCTCCAGCACCTGCGGGCAGGGGCCGGGTCAGGGGCCGGTGCCACCAGCGGGGTTTCCCCGGCCCCCCCCAGCCGCACTCACGGTGATGACGTCCCCGGCTTTCACGTTGAGGCTGGTCAGGTCGTAGTTGTTGCAATAGTCCTTGATGGCCCGGACCTGCAGCGCGGCGGAGGCGTCTGTGGGGACAGAGCGGAAGCGTCACTGGCCGCCCACCCTGCAAGGACTGTCACCCCCAACCCGGCACCCCCCCTGGCCCCCCTACCCCGCAACATCTGCTTGATCTCCTTGCTGGCCTGGCTGGTGGTGAACTGGTTGACGATGTCCAGAGCGGTCTGGTTGTAGGTGTTCCTGACGTGGGCGTTGATCCCGCTCTGCAACGGCACGGAGCAGGCTTGGGAGGAGGCTGCCCCCTGCCACCCTCCAGGACCCCCCCGGCCCACCCCAGGACCAGCAGCTGGAGGGCACAGCTCACTGCCTTGCTGTGTCCCCGACTGGGACCCTCACCCCCATGCCCTGGGAGAGCTGCACACGCTGTTCTGCAACCCTCAGCCGCAGGGTCACTCCCCTCCCGCAGCCTCTCCCTAGGTGGGGGTGCCTGGGGGGCCCTTACATCCAGCAGCAGCCGCACCACGTCTGTCTTGCCGCAGAGGGCCGCCTCGTGCAGCGCCGTGCCCGCCTTGGTTTGCCGGTTGATGTCGATGCCAGCCTGCAGCAGCAGCCTGCAGGCAGACGGCGGAGTCAGCAATGGGGGGGGGGGGAGGGGGCGCGGACACCCACCGGCGCTGCCCTCCCCACCCGTGGCACCCACCGGATGATGTCAATGTGGCCGTTCTTGGCGGCGAGGTGCAGGGGGCTGGTGCCATTGGGGTCGGTGGCATCCCCCGGCTTGGGCTCCAGCAGCGCAGCACACATGTTGCTGTTCAGGAGCAGTTGGACCACCTGGCTCAGCAAACACAGACGGAGCAGGGCTGCAAGGGCGGCTCAGCCGCCTGCCGGGGCTGTGGCCACCCCAGCCCCCCACCTCCCCTCCCTACTCTTCCCCCTCCTCCAGCAGCCAGAGACCCCCGGCAGCGGTGGCACCGCAGGTCCCCACCACGAGCCATCCCAGGGGCTGCCCTGTGCCCCCGGGCTGCTCCAGCACCCCAGGGACCTCGCTATGCCCCCATCCCCTTCCGCTCTTCCTCTCGGGGGTCCCGGCCCTGTGAGGACTTACCCCCGACCCGGCCAAACTCGCATGCCAGGTCCAGGGGCGTCTTCCCCGAATTGTCCATGATGCAGGGGTTGGACTGGTGCTGCAGGAGCATCTCTGACTGCGGAGGAGTGAGATCCCAGCTCAGCGAGGGCAGCGAGGGCAGCACAGCCCCCCAGCCACCACCAACCGGCCCCACCGTACCACGTCGTAGTGCCCGTGCTGTGCTGCCAGGTGCAGGGGGATCTGGCCCTCATCCGACGGGATATTTACAGAGGAACCCGCTTTCAGCACCATTTTCATGGGCTCCTTCTTGCCTTGCCAAGCCGCGTAGTGCAGGGGCCTCATGCCTGCGGGCGTGCAGGACAGCACCTGTCAGCCCCTCGGGCATGCCAACGCACCAGAGGGGCACGGGGCAGGGGGCCACAGCCAGGGCCCAGGGACTCGCCTTTGTTGTCCTTGATGTCCACCGCAGCCTGCGCCTCCAGCAGCAGCGAGATAAGCTCCGTGTTGCCGTTGAGCGCCGCATGGTGCAGAGCCGAGAACCTGGGGACCGGCCACGGTGTCAGGGGTCGTCCCTGTCCCTCCGTAGCCTTGGCAGCATGGCCTCAAGCCTGCAGCCACCACAGCACCCCAGGGCACTCACTCTGCCTCCCACATGCACGTGTCCCTAAGCTCCCCAGGCCACCCCACCTCTACATCCCTCCATGGGCATCCAGAGAAAGAGCTGCCGCAGGGACCATCTGGGGCCGAGGCATGAGCCAGCCGTGTCCCGGCATACAACAAGGGCCAGAGGGTGGGATGTGCCAGGGCAGATGTGGGTTTGCTCTCCAGCTCATCACTTTATTTAGTTTACCCTGGGATGCTGCAGCCACAGGACAGACCCCCCCAGCCCACGTGGTGGGGCACAGGGCTGGGGATGCCGCCGAGCTGGGAGCGGCAGCTGGTGGGTCGGATCAGGGGATGCTGGAGTGAGACGGATGCAGATGAAATGCTCCCTGGGGACGCTGAGACCCGATGGAGCTGGAGGTGATGGGCAAGACAAGCATGGGGCGGGGGTCCCACCCAGGGGACTGCTGACCCACTTCCTCCAGCCTGGCCCTAGCGGCATGACCACGGGCACCATCGCAAGGCAGGGGGCCCAGGCTGCCAGATGGCAGCGGTGCCCCTGTCTGCTGCTGGGTCTTGCCATAGGGTGGGGAAAGCCCCCAGCCCTGCACCCCGCTCTGCTTTCGCAGCACCCGGCATCGGCTGAGCCAGGAGGCTCACTGCTGGGAAGCAGGCCAGGAGCTGACCTACTTGCTGCTGCCGCCGGCAGCATCCTCCACGCGGCTGCGCTGGTGCCCGCCACCCCACTGCTCCGGGTCCTGGGCACACACAGCATCCCCGTCCCATCCCCAGGGACACCCCAGTGTCACCGAAGCACAGGAACAGGCTGCGGACCCCAGCGGGACCTGCCAGCCCCCACAGCTGCCCAGTGCCCGAGAGGCAGACAGTAGGGCAGCGATCCCATCTGCCCCCCATCACCAAGACCCCCAGCTGAGGCAGGAGGACGCATCCCCACCCGGGACCACACTCCAGCCACCACGTTCCCCACGGAGCTGCCGCGTGCGATCCCCCGGCAGGGAGCAGCGATGTGAGCAGACAGCTCGCGCAGGAGGCCGATCCCCAACGTCTGCCCGGGAAATGTCAACATTTTCCGCTCCAGCGCCCTGCTCAAATCCGCTCAAGATGGTGCAAATCGCAGTCCTCCCCGGGGCTGCCTCGAAGCCTTCCCCCTGGCATGGCCCACTCGGCCACGCGCTGGGCAGGGCATCGTCCCCCGGGCAAGCGCGGGGATACCAGCACGGTGCACACCTACGGTGCTCACCAGCCCAGGAATCAGCGAGCACAGCAGAGATGGGGAAACGGAGGCACAGCCCCACAGCTGGCCAAGCTGGCACAGCACACCAGTGGCACAGCAGAGCACACATGGGCTGCAGCCTGGCTCTGACCCGCATTCTCCCAAAGTAGATCCTTTCCAGGAGCAGCGCTGGAGGCTGCTCCCCAGTTGCAGGGCTGCTCTTGCACCCCCAAGCCAGCCAGCAGCCACAGGCAGTTGCAGGCAGGATTATGAGCAGGGGCCCTGCCTGCAGCTCCCAACTGCCACCCCAGCCCTGCTGCCACGCACAGCCCTCCACAACCTCTCCGGCAGCCACTGCACGAGGTGGTCTGTGGGGTGATGCACCCCCTCACCCTGCCCACACTGCGCCCTCCAGCCTCTGCCCCACGCAGGCAGCACCATGCGGCCGCCCCACCGCTGGCTGGCATGCGCGCTCCCACCGCCATGCACGCTGGCTCACACAGCCACGCTTGCATGCACACGCACACTCAGCTGCACAGCCACACGCTTGCATGCACCCATGCACACACACACACACGTGCACACACATAGGCTGGCAGAGCCAATGCACCGGCAGGTACCAGGGGATGACCACTGCCGCCGCCCCGGTGCCAGGGCCCTGCTCAGGGTGACGATGAGGAGGGACCGAGGCCGCTGCGGCTGTGTGTCACCAGGGCATGCCCTCCCATTCCTGACCCTATCTGGCCCCACCGCTCACTGCCATTTCCACAGCCACAACAGAGCTGTCCCTGGGGACCCAAGTGGCATCACCCTGGCCCGCATCCTGCTGCCCCACTCCATGGGGGGACCACGGGGCAGGGGGAGCCGGGGGCCGGGAGCGGCTGCTGGCCAGCTCTGCAAGCAGTGCTCCCCACTACCACCGCTGCCCCCTCTCCACGGTGCTCCGGCTGCCACCCTGCACCAGCAGCTTCATGAGTGTGAATTAGCAGGCGCAGAGCCCCCTCCCCTGCTACCCCCCACCTGATGCCAGCTGCAAAGCAGCCCAGCGGGGTCACAGCTCACCTGCCCCGTGCCCCGCAGAGCTGCTCCCTGCACAGCACCCACAGAGCCCCGAGCCTGCAGCAGAGCTGGGGAAGGGCCAGCCAGGCACCCCCAGGGCACAGCTCTCCCTCTGCCTTTCAGCCCTCACCTCCTGCCTCCCCTGACGCCCACAGCTGCTACACGCCAGCCCACTGGCTCAGGGGTGCAGGCAAGGCTCAGCCACACTGGCTAACAGGAATGAGAGCCCTCGTCCATCCGGACCCCAACATCTGGACTGCATCGCTCCAGAGAGCCCAGCATGCCCACACAGACACGAGAGTCCTGCCCACTGTGATGCATGCATCCCCCAGCACGCACAACCCTGCCCACAGCACCCCATGGCACACGCACCCTTTTTTTCTGTACCCCACAGCATGTGCACCCTTGCCCACACACCCCGCTGCATGCATGCCCGGGCACGGGGCTCCCACTCACCCGTCGGTGTCTTGGAAGTTGACGTTGACTTTCTTTGCTGATCCGAGGAGCTCTAGGAGGGAGGGAAGGGGACAGCACGTTAGAGCAGCGTGGGAGGCCGCTGGGGCAGGGACCCAGGGTGCCCTGGAGAGGTGACGCGGCTGCAGCTCCAGGTTTCCCTCCCCACCAAGGTTTCGGCTCCCTGCAGCTCTGCAGCCTGGGCTGGGGCGCAGCATGGTGCTGTGCAGGGCTGCCCGAGCCTGCAGGCAGCTGCAGGCCGGAGGGCTCGGGGTGGAGGGGTCCCCGCTGCCGGCAGCAGGGTCCGAGGGACTCTCCCGGCACCAGGGTCTCTGTTTGCCTGGGCTGCGGGGGGTTTGCCTGGGGTTCCCTCCCTGGCTCCTTCGACTCACTGGGGCTCTGGCATGGCCCCAGTGCCACACCGAGCCACCGGGCCAGGCTGCTTTGGCAGAGCAGGGAGCTCGGCACGCTCCCCTGTGCCCCAGCGTGCCCCCTGCCCCTGCAGCCCCCCCAGCACTGCCCCACTCCCGCCCCAGGCTTGCCTGTGTGGGAAAATAAACCACCCACCTCGGGGCAATCCAATTAGCACCACGAGGAAGGATGGAGCCAGATTTACATAAGATTTAACCGAAAAATGCCAGTTAGGCTTTCCAGTGAGCCTGCTCTTCCTTGCAGCCCCCAGCGGGGAGCCGCAGCAGGAGGAGGAGGAGGAAGGGGAGCGTGGCTGCAGCATGGCAGAGCCCCGGGGTGAGGAACCACGGAGCAGCCCCCGTGGCCACCACAGCGAGCCGGCACTGGCACTGCCCTGAGCTTATAATTCTAAGGCTGCACGGCCCGGCAGGGAGAAGGGGTGGCCGTCCCCTCCCCGGCAGCTCAGCAGGAAGCGTGCGGGGGACAAGTGCCAGCGACAAGCACTCGCTGGGAGAAGCCGGCTGGAAGGGGTGACTTCAGGCAGGGAAAGGAGATGCAGGGCCAGAGGGACGCTCCCGGTGCACCATGACCATGGCCTTGCTCGCTCCCCCTGTACTGCATCTCCTTGTCAGCATCCCACTGTGGTATTCAATTATTTGGCACAAAGGGCTGTGTCAGCAAATGGAGCACGGGGGCCACCGGCAGCAGGGAAGGCGGCTGTGCCCGGCCCTGACCCACAAGCCCGGGGAGCGGTGCCAGGCTGAGCCAATGCTGCCTGGGCCACACGTGGTGGATGGTTCGAGGGGCAGCTGCGGCAGTGGCAGGGGTTTCTCCCTGCCCATGCAGAGACTCCCAAGCTCTGGCACCCAGTGCCGGCTCCCTCCCGCGCTCCATCGGCCACTCGACAGTCGGAGCTGCAGGACATTTGCTAACGATGACACGGACTGGTGCTGATGGGCAAGAGCTACAGAGCATGACTTCGGAACAGCCACAACAATCAGTCTCCATCCACCACCTCCCCAGCACCGCACGTGGTGCCACAGGGTGGCTGTGGGATGACAGTGCGGGAAGGGACAGGGGCGCCGTGAGGTCCCCACGGTGTGAGGAGGAATGGGGGCACCACAAGGTCCCCTGGGTGCACAGAGGGATGGGGCGTCATGGGGTCCCCAAGGTGTGGGGAGGAACAGGGGCACCACAGGGTCCCTGTGTGCAGAGAGGGACCAGGCACTGTGGGGTCCCCAGGGCATGCAGAGGGACAGGGCACTGCAGGGTCCCCAGGGCATGCAGAGGGACAGGGTCACTGTGGGGTACCCGCAGGGAGCCCCACTCACCCTCCTTCCAGCAAACCAAGTGCCACCGGCCCAAGCCCCACACGATGACGCAGCCTCCCTTGCCCCGGCAGCCCACAGTTCAATTAACACACGAACAAACCACCCCAGCAACAAATCCCCATCGGGGTGGCCAGGCCCAGGGAACAGCCCCCACATCCCATTCCTGCTGCAGCATCCCTGTGCTCGGAAGGACTGGACGCTGCCGGCGGGCACAGCCCCCCGGCACTGGGACCGACCGCAGCGGACGGGGCCGAGTGGGTCCCCGCCAGCCCCGAGCTGCCGCCAGGCTCCCCAACAAAGGTGCCATTCAGTGCCGGTGGAGAGGAGCCCAGGACCGCTTCCGCTGCTGCCCCGCGCCAAAAAGCAGATCCCAGGAGAAGGGGGCCGAGCCACCCCCCAGGGATGCAAATGGCCAGTGGACAAAAGGAGCCGGCGGGCGCAGGAGCGGCATCGTGCCCGGCACTGGCTCCAATCTCCGGCCCCGAGAGGGGCCCCTCTCCGGCTAACCGGTCCTTGCAGACGGACGGACGGATGTCAGCAGGTCTGCGGTGCCTGGCCTTTCCCACGGGTTGCTCCCAGCGAGGGGCTGGGATGGAGCAATGCCTGGGGATCGGCGTTGCGGGGTGCAGCGGTGACGTCGTTGGCATCACTGCTACGCCCCGCGACACCGACCCCCAGGTGTGTGCCGGCAGCCCCCAGCACTGGCCAAACCAGCATCAGCCGAACACACCGTAGCAGTGAATCTCTCCTCCCTGCACCTGCAGGAGAGGCTGTGGCTGCCAAAATCTGTTTAGCACTTCCATCAACACCCGTGCCAAGTGCTTAGTCAGTGACTTCCAGCCACGCAGCGGTTTGACTTTCATTAAAGCTCTGGCAGTGGCCGCCAGCCTACCAGTGCCCCGTGCTGGGCTGCGGTGAGCTCAGGCCCCAGCATGACTTCAAGTGCTGCCGGGAAAAGGTCTCTGGGTGCAGCATGGGTCTGTTGGGTCCCCTGGGGAGCAGCCAGGTGGTCTCATGTCCTCCTTTGGTGCAGCACCCCAGGTGCTGCCAGCTGCCTGGCAGCATGGTGAGGTGTGGATGGTGGTACTGATGATGGTGCAGCGGCTGGCATCCCCGCAGGGCCAGCCCAAGGTCCCAGACGGTGGGAGCTGGCATGGTACCAGTGGAGAATCAACCCTGTGTCTGCACCAGCACCAGGACCCTTGAGGGACAGTAGCTTTGCACAGGCAGCAGGCAGGGCAGGGAAAGCAGCAGTTGCCACATCAGCCAGCACCACCAAAGCTCCTGAGGGGCTGCGAGCAAAACCCTTACCTCATGGTCCCACCGCCCAGGAATTAAGCCCCTCCTGTAACGAAGGAGCGCACTTGTACAGCACAGCATTGGAAGCCTGGCAAAAAGGTCGCAGCGCTGCAGCCAGAGCATGGAGCCCAACCAAGCTCTTGGCAAGCCCTGCTGCAGCTGGGTGCTCCCAGTTCCCTGGGCAGGGGGAGCAGGACGGGCACCCCAACATGCTGCCAGACCCACAGCCCAGGGCCACATCAGCCCCACTGCAGGATCTGCAGCTTGTCTGGGGGCACCGAGACATGGGAGAGCTTGTTAACATCTGGGACGCACAAGGAAAACTGCTCCGCTAACAAGGGAGAGGGAAAGGAGCTGAGAGCGCTGCCAATTAAAAATACCAGCCACAAAAGGAGACAGGCACGGCGGGGAGGAGAACAGGGCTCCTGCACAGCCACGCTGCCAGCAGGCACCGAGCATGTCCCTGGCCATCCTCCCTGCTGGGATCGCTGGCAGGGTGACAGAGATCACCGAGCACCTGCGAGCACCCACGGGCACCGTCCCGCCCTGTCCGTTCAGAGGTGGATGCCGGAGCCATCAGGCAGATGTTGCAGCACAGAGGGACAATGGCAACCCCAGCACTGGGGTCCTTGCTCAGATCGCCTGAGCCCCACACTGGTGACACCCCAGTGTCCCCTCTTTGCTCCCCATGGGCTGCTCAGGTAATGGTCATGCCACGTGGGAGCACAGGGTTCCCCTTGCATCGCAGCCCCATGGCACAGCCGCCCCCCCCCCCCCCCCCCCAGCTCTTGGGGCGCCCTGCACCCTGTGAGCATCCTGAGAGGCCTGATGGTGCTGAGTAGGGTCAGGCAGGCCCCAGGCCAGGGGAACGCTGCGCTGCCTCCAGCAAGCTCTGGCACCACTGGGTCCGGCTCCAGCCCACGGCTCCTGCCGCTGCCGTCTGCCATAGACACCGACTACAAACAGCGTCTGCTGCGAGTAAACACCGCCGCGGGGAGCTCAGCCCAGCCGCTACTCCCAGAAATGCCTTTACTTAAAGACAAGAATCACGGTAGCTAAATGCACGCTTGAATTCCGCCTGGCGCTCTGCATGCAGCGAGCTCCTCGCCGGTACCGGCCTCCCCTGGCACGTGCCGGCCTGTGCCTGCCGCCCCACCGCAGCGACAGCCCCGGGCGGGCACTGCGATGGCAGGTGACGCACGCATCGGCTGCACGTGCAGGGCTGGGCGGGTACCAGGGAGCTGCCCTGTCCGACCCCAGGGTCTGGCTGTGCATCACCCTGACCCCCTGCAACCACAGCTCTGGGCACACCAGCGCACACCTTGGGGAGACCTCTGTGCCCAACAGCTGCTCTGGGCACCCTGGTGCATGCCATGGGGACACCCTTGTGCCCAACCGCTGCTCCAGGAACCCTGGTGCACGCCACGGGGAAACCCTCATGCCTAAGCACTGCTTTGGGCACCCTGGTGCATGCCACAGGGAGACCCTCCGTGCCCAACTGCTGCTTCCAGGCACCCTGGTGCGTGCCACAGGAAGACCCTCATGGCCAACCACTGCTCTAAGCACCCTGGTGCACGCCATGGGGAGACCCTCACGGCCAACCGCTGCTCCAGGCACTCTGGTGCACACCACAGGGAGACCCCCTGCCCAGCCACAGCTCTGGGCACCCTGGCACATGCCACAGGGAGACCTCCATGCCCAGCTGCTCCAGCCCTGTCCCTGAACACGTCTGAGGCGACGGCCACACATGGAGGGACTGCTCAGTTCCTCTCCCTTCCCAGCAGCGGGGCCACACAGCACCTATTGGCATGCTCATGCACCAGCCCCCTGCATCTGCAGCCAGTACAGCGCCAGCAGTGATCGATGCCCGGCTGGGGCGCAGGGGCTCCCGGCCAAGCCCCCGCTGACAAAGCACATCCTCGCCCAGCTCCCCCCAGCAGTGCTGCGCCAGCTCACTGGGAGCCGGCGGCTGCTCCGAGCAGATGGCTCCAGCCTCCGCTAAATCAACATCTACTTAATGAGGGGAAAGCCGTCACTGCCCCCTCCCAGCTTGGCAGCAATGGCAAATGAGCCAGGGCAACCCCTCAAATCCTCCTCCCCATCCCCTCCATCACCCCACTGCAGTGGTCTCCCTCTCCTCTGGCCCCACCATCCCTGCCACTTCCCCCCTCCACAGCCCATGTGGCCAGCAGGACCTCACGTGTCCCCTTGCACACACAACAGGGACCCCCAGGACCCCACAAGCAGGATGACACCAAGTATCCACAGGAAAGATATTCAAGGCAAAGCTCCTGTTTAGGAGGAGGAGGGAGGACCCTGCAGCAGCATTGCCGTGAGCTGCCGGATAAAGGAAGCATCCAAAATAGCTGCTCTTAATTATATCCTTGCTGACGAGCGCCACACAAACAACAGGCGCTGCAAGCACTCGCTGCACGAGGAGCCCTGGCACAAGTGGTCTTATTCCTCACAGCAAGGAGGGGGTCCCTGCTGTGGGGTCCCCATGGGGGCGTGTGCACGGGCAGAGTGTGTGGCCACACACAGCCCCACGGAGGTGACTGGAACAGCCCCAGCTGGGTCCGATGGAGATGGGGATGCGGGGAGCCAGTCCTCACCACTGTCAGACAGCAAAAAGCTTGTACTCCTGCAGCCAAGGTCGTGCCAAGCACCGAGGCTGAAGCGATGTTCAGATGCTAATGAAGCTGTTATCATCTTCTGATCGATTTTGACTGTATAAATAATGCACCGGGAAGCTCGAAGGCTGTTGGCTGCATGGGAAGGGATTGCCTGGGGCAAGGAGGTGGCAGAGATGGGATGGACCCATTGAGACCAGAACCCACCACAGCTGGACAGCCTGGTGCCCACCACAACTGGATAACAACTGCTCATCACAGCTGGACACCCCAGTGCCCACCACAGCTGGATAGCAACTGCCCATCACAGCTGGACACCCCAATGCCCACCACAGCTGGATAACAACTGCTCACCACAGCTGGACACCCCAATGCCCACCACCACTGGATAACTGCCCATCACAACTGGATAACAACTGCTCACCACAGCTGGACACCACAGGGCCCATCATAGCTGGACACCCACAGCTGGGTGCCCCAGTGCCCATCACAAGCCATTCCCAAAATCCCAAGGCACTTTTGGGGGATGCTGGCCCTGTGCCCCGCACACTTGCTGGCGGTCTGGAACACCCAGCCCTTGCACGGAACCTTCCCTGGGGAGCGGAGAAATCTTCCCTTCAAAATCAATAGGCCATGGCAGCCTGAGTCATGGTGCTGCAGCAGCGCAGGGCTGTCCCCTGAGGCCGGGATGAAGCAACTTAAATACAGCTTTCAAGAGGCAGTGGGGACTCCTCTGTGATTTTTTTTGTTTAAAAAAGGGAAACTTTTTGATTCTGAGGGAGGACGAGTGGCTGAGCCTACGGGCTGCCTGGGCAGGCAGGGACAGGGGACGTGGGTACCCAAGGCAGAGCCCACCACTAAAATCCTAGGACTGAAGCTGGCCAGGTGACCCAGCACCCCATGGTGCCCACCAGCACCGTGCCGGGTCAGAGGTGCCCACCAGTGGCTCCCACGAGCATTCCCATTCTCCCTGCATCACCGAGCCGTATCCTCACCTGACCTTTGCTGTGTGGTGCCGTGGAGCCTGGCCGAGCCACACTGCATCAGCCAGACGCCCCCAGCACTGCAGGGCCTCCCTCAGCCCCAGTTTGGGGGTCAGCCGTGCAGCCCCCCGGCTCTGCAGATGCTTCCGACGGGCACAGGGTTGCTGCCTGTGAAGTCCTGGCAGCCCCCTGCCCACTCCGGGCTGCCAGCAAACCCACTGACCCCTGAACCACACACAGTGCCGTGCTGCCCTGCCTTGCAAAGGCTGCCGGTGACTCGGCCCCGTGTAGCTGGGGATGCAGGGAAGCTGGCAGCAGGGACAGGCAGGGGGGCAGGCAGTGCAGCGATGCATCGGCTCTGGCCCCACAGGTGGGACAGGAGGTGTCACATTCAGCCCCACGGGACCAGCACCAAGCATTGCGCCAGCCCTATCGCACCCATCACTGCCAGCCCGGTGCCAGCCATACGCCCACCCTCGTCTCTGCGGAAATGCATGTTGGTGTCGCTTCCACAGAGCCTTAATTGACAGCCTGCTCTCCCCACGCTGGGGTGGTGGCAAACAGGTAATTTTCAGTAATCAGCCTGGTTGGAACGAGTCACCACCAGCACAGTGAGGCTGCCACAGCAGGGGATGGGATGTGGCTGCTCAGGGCCACTGCCAGTCTGCATCCACCCATCCATCACTGCGTCCACATCCCAGCACAACTGGCACCGCACATCCTCAGTGCCTGAGCAGAGGCCGCCCAGGACACGGGAGCAGAGAGGGGCAGATGCTGGCACCACTCACCTCCACCCCGTGGCAGAGATGATCCTGCCCATCCCCACCCTCCCCACCTCCTTCCCATCCCTGCCTCCTCTGCGGGGCCAGGGAGGGCCAACCCCAGCCATGCTGGCCTGCAGAGAGGGATCAGTGGCTTTGTGTATCTTAAAGCATCATTAACTAGCAGTCACTGTCATCTGGCCTCCCACGAACCCAGTTCAATGTCGCTGGGAAGTGGCGGGGAGCTCCCCGGTGGACACAGAGCACGTGCCTGTGTGCATGCATGTGCATGTGTGTGCATGCAGGTGGCCCAGATAAATCAGAGGGCAACAGGCGCTGCTGCAGTGCTGAGCTCCCACACCGTACGTGGGTAAAACAGGCCCTAGGGTCTATTTTAAACATGTTGCCTTTAGTGCCATCGTTTGTCCCCGTCCACACAGCCTGGTTTCTGCACGTGCCGGTGCACCGTGGCCACCCACACCCCCCCTGCACCGCTGTGGCGTTCCCAGCAGTGCCCGCAGCAGGACCGGCACGGCAATGGGCAGCTCTGTGGGCGCACGGGCTGGCAGCTCAGTGACGATGCAGTTACTGCCAGGGTGCATGGGCAGCGCAGCGATGTGCAGCCAGGCGATGCCATGCAACTGCCCTGAGCACTGGCAGCCCAGCCAGAGGCCTCACACTGCCACCGACAGCCTAGCAGCGCTGCAGAGGAAGGGCAGGGCTCTCAGGACCCATCCCAGTATCCCCAGTGTCTCCAGCATGGCGGGGGCTGGCAGGGGGCTGGCAGGGGCAGTGCAGGACCGCCTGGCTCATTGCTGCCAGGGGCTGAGGCTTAGTCAGAGGCAGCCCCAGGATCCGCACGCCGGAGCGGAGGCAGCCAGGAGAATAGCTGAATAGCTGCTGCGGAGCCGCACAGCCGCGAGGAGCGTGCCGTAAACAGCCCAGCTGCAATGCAGGAGCCGGGCAGGCGGCTGCTTTGTCTGCTCCAACAGCTCCGGCAGCCACGGACCGAAAACCTATGTGGGCCTCAGCGAGGAGGCAGCACAGAGCTGGGCTCCCGGCAGCCACATCTGGAAGGGATCAGCCAGCTGCTGCCACTGCTGCTGAGAGCCATCCCCGGTGCTGAGCCCCACGCCAGGCCGGGCAGGAGGCACTGCCAAAGCAGCCAGTGGAGACAGATGCGGGCACACGGATGCCCAGGGTAGATGCACACGGGCACATGATGTGGGCACTGGGATGCACAGAAGCACGCGACACACGCAGACGCACAGGGGCAGATGCACGCACACAGATGCACGCAGGTGCAGAGGGGCACACGCAGGCATGCTGGCAGTGCAGGGCTGGTGCAGAGTGGCCCGCTGCTGGCAGGCATGGTGCTGGGAGAAACAGTGTCTGGGCTGTGCCCACGGCAGCTACTTGGTCACCATCTCCAACCTACTCCCTCCTCCAGCTGATACGGGCTGTGGCAGGGCACAGAGCCAGGGTCCCATCACCTTGCTGCACCCCGGGGGACCCCAGCCCCAAAACCACCTCCGTCTGCTCGGCTCCCACCAGGTAGTGACCTTGCTGGTGAGACCCAAGGAGACCCAGGCAGAGCTGGCACTCCTCTGCCAGCCGTGCTCCTATGCCACCCCGGCACCCTGCTTCCCTGGCCAAAGGCTCATGCCAGGCACCGGTACCTGTCCATCAGCAGAGCAGGTCTGGCAGCACCGGGCTGTCAGGCCAAGCCGAGGCCAGCGCTGCATCCCTGGCTTCCCATTTCTCAGGCTGATTGCTCCTGTCGCTGCGGAGCCCAGCGTTAAACACCTCATTTTCTACTCCCGTATTGAGTTGGAAAATACTATTAACATTTCATTACGGCTTAAAGATCCCTCACAGCCCGGCATGAAGAGCCGGCCCACCGGTGGGATCGCTCCTGCACCAGGCAGGCTGCACTGGCCCTGTCCCTCTGGGGAGAGGGGACTGGAGAGCAAGTCCCATGTGTCCCAGCTGCGGGGTGGGATGGTAACCCGGGGCAGAGGTGGACATCAGCACTGCATGCTGGCTCTGCAACCAGCCTGGCACAGCCCATGCTCACGGCACACTCAGCCACAGATGGGTCACAAAACGGTGATGGAGCAGCACCAGCATGAGCCCAGGTGCTCCCGAGCGAGTTTTGCTTCCCAGCACCCTTCCCTCGCCCGTGGGAGCCTGGCCCAGCAGAAACAGTATCAGCCATTAAATACTAAATACCAACAGATTAGTTCTCCAACAGTCTCCCAACAGTGCCTGAATGCTTGCGAAAGGCACCTTTAGCTACCAGCTGGCAAGGGCAGTGTGCAGCAAGTTCACAGCCAGCACCCACCCAGGGGCTCACCAGCCCCGGCTCTTCAGGGTGATCAGCGGCGCCCAGCCCCGGCAATGCCCAGCCCCGGCGCAGCAGCACACACCGCTCCCGGCACATGCCACACTGGCACTGGGATGAAACATGCCATGGTAAACATGGGCAAGCACAGCCCTGAGCATCGCCCCAGAGCCAGGCGGCCCCCTCCACCGCTCACCCCACCGGCAATACCACAGCTCCCCCCTGCCACGATACCATCACCAAGGGCCCACCACCGCTTTGGCACCCACCCAGGCCCTGGCACAGCACCACAGAGCCGCACTCCACAGGCATCACCATGCGGTGCCCCGCAGACACAGGGGGAGCGGGAAGGGGCTGGGGGCGCACCAAGGGAAGGGGCTGATGGCAGCCTTTCCCAGCAGCTGGGAAGGGGAGGGAAGGGTTAAAGGGAGCACAGCGCAGGGGAGAGGAGCCAGACGCCAGCTTGGCTACTGGAAACCACAATGGGCTGGCAGCGCGCTGGCTGTGGAGGGGAGCTCAGGGAACCCACAGCACCCAACGCTGCTGCACCACCAGCACCCTGAGCACCCACGGGTGCAGCCTGGTCCTGCCACGTCCCTAGCCACCCCTGGGAGCATCACCCCACCACAGTGCATGGGCAGCAAGGAGCATCACAGCAGCTGGCAGTGAGGTCCTCGTGCGGGAGATAGCCAGGGCCGGCGGCTGCGGGAGACTGCTGGGCACGAGGGGCCACCTGCCGCTGGCAAAGGGCTAATTGGTGTAAAGCCAGGTGAATTCAGGACTGCCGCGAGAAAATCCAGGCCAGCGAGGGAGTCTCGAGCTGGGAGCAGAGCTGCCAGCCCATGGCCCTGCTGCTCCACTGTGGCCAACAGCCCCAGGTCCTCTGCAGCATCCCCCTGCGGACAGGGACCCCACGGTGGCACCAAAATGGGAGCTGTACCGGGGGCGCAGGGGGCAGAGGAGGGTTTGCACCCACAACTCCAGCCCAGCTGGAGAGGCAAGAAAATGTAAAATAATGAGATGTCACCCCAGGCTGAGTAATAATCCCCCTCTGTAAGGAAACTTGGCATACACCAGCCTGCGTCAGCCTGCCAAGTCCTGCCAGTAGTGAGGTTTCACACACCGGCTAGGAACCCCGAGAAGTTTAAGGGACCTGCTGACACACCATTGAGCACAGCAGCAGCAGGAGCTGCTCGGCCCCGACTGCCATCCCGGACAGCCCCAGGCCCCGTGCCTGGGATGCACCAACATCACCCCATGACAGCATCGTGACAGCATCGCCCCGCACACCCCAGCCACCGCCTTGGAGTTTCACCGCTTAACCCACGCTGAGGGGATCAAGGGGACTGCTGGAGCAGCACCCAGCCATGGGACAGTGAATGCACGGGGGGCCCAGCACCCCTTTACAGCTCCCCAGCTTCCCACAGGATCTGGCACCACAGCCCCTTTCTCCCACACCAATGGCTCCAGAGGCTGGCAGCACCCAGGGGCTCCGCTATCCTGGCAAGCACCGCCTGCTCCCCCCTGCCCAGGCTTCCCCTCCAGTAAGGGGGGGCTGCCCCAGCACCCGTGCCCAGGCAGTGGCAGTGGGGGCCATTAGAAGCAGCTGTGGCCCAGGGAACCTTCCTGCATTACCCGAGGGCCGGGGGGGAACCAGGCAGCTCCGGCGGCTGCTGGCCACACGCGCCCTGGGCACTGCACCACAATTGGATTTGCAGCTGCCCTGCCTTTTACTGCATGGAAATTGAATTGTAAAATGTCAAAGACATTTCCTAACTGCGCCATATTAGCCTGGTTTTATTAAATACTGTTATCAGAGGAGATTATTAATGCAATCAAATGCAAGCAAAAAAAACCCAGAATTAACTGGCCGCTGTGCAGGAGGACGTGCCAGAGGGCAGGAGCAGCCAGCAAGGCCCTGCCTGGGGAGGCCATGTCCCCAAGGGGTCTGGCTCTTGCTTCCCGCTGCCCCCACATCCCGGAGTGCTGGTGAAGCAGCGATCCTGCCCAGCGGCTGCAGTTCCACTCACACCCAGGGATGGGTCCTCACAGGATGGCAGCTCCCCAGAGGGTGAGGAGCCTCAGGGTGGTTGCTGAGCTTTGGGGTCCCTGCCCTGCTGCCCACTCCCAGGCAGGCTGCCCACACCACGCACGCCCCTCCGGGGGCCGCCTGGCTCCTGTCCTGGTCTTTTCACTGTAGTGGGTTCTGACTGCCATGCTTGGCCCGGAGCTGGGAGCAGCATGGCCGGAGGCAGCCATGGGGCCTGGGCGGCACTGGTGGTGCCAGCAGGACTGGGGTCCCTCCCCGGGTAGGGCAGGACCTGCTCCCCACGCACAGCAGCGAAGCTAGGGCTGGCTGGGATAAGCCCTGGGATGCCGAGGGTACTGGCAGCAACACGCAGGGCAGGATGCAGAGCCCTGCGCAGGTGGCAGCGTGGGAACGGGGCGCTCCCATCCAGGGCAGGGGCACCACGAGAGCTGCCCACACCTTGGCACCCACACCCCTGGGCAGTGGGGCCAGGCTGGGCTGGGTTAGCCGAGCACAGCAGGGTGCAGGGGATGTGGGACACCATGCCCAGCTCCCAAGCCCAGCCAGGCAGCATGGCTCACCCAGCCCCGGGTGTCCCGGAGTGAGGTACCCAGAGCTCCAGCAACACACGGGGACACAAGCCCCAGCTGCAACCTGGGGGACCATGACGGCACCAGGGGTCAGGCATGCGGTGGGCAGTGCAGCCCCACAGGACACTGCCCTGGCTCCCACCTGCACGGCCAGACTGCAGCCGGCCCCTGCCACCACCAGATGCTCGCCCTGGCACCACGGGGCCTCATGCTGGGACATCTCCTTAGCCACACCAAGCTGCCGCATGTGGAAGCACTTTGCAAAGCCCCCGCAGCCTGGCATGAGGCAAAGCTGGGGCAGGGAGCTCTGACCCTTGGCTCGAGGTCTCTCCTACGGCACCAGTGGCTACCACACAGGAGCAGTTTCCAAAGTGAACAAACACACTGGCCTCACCGGGAAGGAGCCTGCTCCAACACAGCATGGATGAGGAACCATGGTTCCCCAGCACGGCGCATCGCAGCCCCGTGCCCCGCTGCCCACAGCCCCAGGTGCCCGGGCTGGGAACGGTGCGGCCGGCAGGGCTGCTGCTGGGGACACCCCAGGGCCCCGTCCCATCCCATGGTGCCCGAGCTGGGGAACCGAGGGGAAAACGCCAAGTCACTACAATTCTTCGAGGTAGCACCAGGGAGGAGGGGACAAGGAGGGAAACAGTTTGCTGCCAAATCCCTGCATCTGATTTGCGTAACTTTCAGACAACCTCATCAATTATGGATGCCCGGGAAGCAAGCGCGGTGCGCGCTGCGGCCAGCCCGGGCCCCACAAACTCGTACTCCACATGCTACATGCTAAATCGGGCCCCACATCGCCATAGCAACCCGTGTTAATTCACGCAGGGATTTTTAAAATCTTTTATTAAACCCCACATGAATAGGATATTATCCAGATAACAGAGCTAAGTTACAAATCTTACTGGTGCCACGCAGCGCAGAGAGTGCCGGAGGCACGCGTGGGACTCGCGTGCGGAGGGGACAGGGCAACATGGGGATGCCACAGCACGGGGACAGTCCCTGCTTGGTGCTCTCACCCTGTACCGTGCACCGCTCCCCCAGCCCTGCCACTGCAGCCAGAGGTGCTCAGGTACCCGAGGCTGGGGGCACGGCACCCACCGCCACACATGCACCCTGCTGCCGGGCAGGAGAGCCGGGTCCTGCAGGGAAGCGACGCCAGAGCAGCCCAGCACCAGCGGGTTCAGCAGAGCCGGAGACACGCAGCCCAGCCAGGGCACAGGGCAAGCATCCAGGCCCACAGTGGGAATCTCCCCAACAGGAGGCTGGCCAGGCTCGGCCTCCCTGGGTGTCCCTTGTCCCTTGCCTGTGAGCCCAGCACGGGGAGCACCGCTGGTCCCCGTGGCCATCCCACCCGGCAGCTGGAGGGCTCTGCAGCGGGAGAGCGGCCAGGGTGGGAGATGCAGCAAAGCAGGGCTGGGAAGGAGAGGGATGCAGGAGGAGGTGGTGGCACTCCGGCACCTCTGGCCGTTGCCACAGCAACACCAGCTGTGCACCCAGGCCAGCAGGGATTGGAGAGGGGTGTGTGGGGGACAGCGCTGGGCACAGGCCAGGTGTCATCCCCATCCCCACATGCCACTCTCAGAGGCCACGGCAGCAGCAGCACCTGGAGCAGGTTGGGATGACGGGGGCTTTAAGCTGGAGCCTCTCCTCCCCCTGCACAGTCCCTTGGCAGCAACAGAAATGATGGCACTGGGGACAGAGGGGACACCATGCCAGCCCTGTACGGTACCAGGACACGAGGGACACTACACTGGCCCTGCACAGCACGAGGGACCCCGCAATGGCCCTGTGTGGCACCGACAATGTGGTGGATGCCACGCCAGCCCTGCACTACAGCAGGGACATGGGGTATGCCTGCTTAGCACCAGGACACAGGGGACACCACACTGACCCTGCTCAGCCAGCAGCAACCCTGCACAACCAGGGACGGGGGCACCACACCAGCCTTGCATGGCTGCAGGGCCACGGGGGTGCCCAGGGTCGGGGAGCACTGGGCCCTGGGAGGGAGGGACACAGGGCGCGGTGGCGAAGGGGCTGTGTGCCCAGTGAGCTGATGCCACACAAGTGCTCCCTGTGGTCCCTGCCCATGCCCAAGGACGGTCCCTGGCCCCCCAGGTCGGCCCCACGCACCAGGCCTGAAACCTGCGGCTGCATCAGCACCATGAATAATTCAGCCCCAGGCGGAGCGCCTCAACAGAGCAGTTCTGTGGTACAGAGAGCAGATACTCCTGGAGCTACACACACGTCCACACAGAGACACACGTAGACACACGTACACCCCCGCAGCCTCACGCCTGGGCACACACACGCGGGTGCACACGTAGAGACGTGCAAAGCCCACCGCAGAGATGCACACGGGGAGATACCCGTGGAGCTACATCCAAACACCCCCACACGGAGAAACACCAACACAGCCACATCCAAACACACATATGCCAGGGTACACACCGATACACAAACACAGACACGCACCCAAACACAGGCACACACACACGCGCACGCAGACCCTGACACACACACACACGGAGCCGTGCAAACGTGTGCGGGCACCGGCAGCCCCGCTGCACACCCGCACGCCCCGTGCGCACACGCTCCGGGCACACGCACCTACCCCCTGCCCCTGCCCCGGGCAGCCCCCCGGGTGCACAGCCCCGCACCGGCCCCCCCGGGGCTCGGGACCTGCCCCCGGGCGCAGGGCAAGGGCAGCCCGGCCGGTACCCGGCCCTGCCGGGGGTTGCACCGGGGCCGGCGGGGCCATCCTGTGCAGCGCCGAGCTCCCGCGCAGCGCCCGGGGATGCTCGTCCGCCAGCCCCCCCCCCCCGCCCTCCACCCCGAGCCACCGCCGGGGGTCCCCGGCACGTCCACGGCACCACCCCTCCCCGAGGATGGGCCGGGGATGCTCCGGGGCCGGGCAGGGCGGCATCCCAGCCGGGCACCGCGAGCAGCGGGCAGGATGCGTGCCCCCAGCCGCCGAGCCCCGCCGGCCCCCCGGTGCCCCCCCGCCCGGGCCGGCCCGTTCCCGCGGCGCCCCCCGGCCCGGCCCGGCCCCGCCGCCGCAGCACTCACTGGCTTTGCCGGGCTTGGGCCTCTGCAGCAGCTTCTGCACGGCCGCGACGTCCTCCGCCTTCACCGCCTGCACCAGCTCCTGGTCCTTGCCCATGGCTCCGCGGCGCCGGGGCTGCCGGCTGCGGGCTCACGGCCCGAGCATCCTCCGCGGCGCGGCGAGGGGCGGGCGGCTCGGCTCGGCGCGGCTCGGCACGGCACGGCACGGCACGGCACGGCGCGGCGCGGGCCCCCCCGCCCAGCCCGCTCCGGAGGCGGGGGCGGCGGCGGCGGCGGCGGGCGCCCGGGGCGGGGCGGGGCGCGGCGGGGCGGGGGGGCCGCACCGGGAGCGCGGTGGGCAGCGGAGGAGGAGGGGGAGGGGGCCGGCCCGGTGTGTGCGGGCGGGGCACGGGGATCCCCCTCCCCGGCGCGGGGGAAGGTGCCGGGGCCCGGGGACGCCCCGCGGGGGCCGCCGCCGCGCAGCCGTGGCGTGTAATGAGCTGTCGGGTCTCAGCGGCCACGGCGGGAGCGGCGAGCGAGACTACCGGGGCCTCCTCTTCCTCGGGGCGGACCCGGCGCCCGGCGGTGCCGCCCGGGGACGGCTGGGGCCGCAGCCGGGGACTGGCGGGCCCGGCAGACCCTCCCCCGGGGCACGCCGCGGCCCCCGGCCCCGCTCCGGAGGGCCCTTCCCCCGCCCCCAGCCCGCCACCCAGCCTGGCCCTTGCAGTCGCCCACCGCCAGCCTGTGGTGCCTGATCCTGGGAACCAGGCTGGAGCAGCCTTGCAATTTCTTTGCATAAAGCCCTGACTACTGCCTAATTTCACTTTTGTAGACACAATGGCCAGTGACATTTGTCCTCTTATACTTTTTTATGACTTCAATGACTGAGACGTTAAAGGTGCGGAGGGTGCCTGACACTGCTGAGGATGCTGATGAACCAGATAAGAAATAGGGCCAGCAATGGAGAAGGCGTTGACATGCTAATGGGACCTGGTCGGAGCAGAGCGCAGCGTCGCCCGCACAAAATCACGCCCAAATTTCTCTCTCCCAGATGAGTTACTGTCTAAAAGTCTTGAGGAGGTCCCGGCTCTGGCAAACCAACGTTGGTCCAAAAGGCTGGTACTCAGCTGGTCACTACCGTGCTGGTCACTGCCGGGCGGTGTGGCAGGCAGCTGCACGGGTGCAGTGCATTGGTGGCTGCAGTGCACCAGGACCCGTGGCTGCAGTGCACTGGTGGGTATGGTGCGCTGGTGGCTGCAGTGCACAGGGACAGGCAGCTGCAGTGCACTGGTGGCTGCAGTGCACAGGGACCCGTGGCTGCAGTGCACTGGTGGGTATGGTGCGCTGGTGGCTGCAGTGCACAGGGACCCGTGGCTGCAGTGCACTGGTGGGTATGGTGCGCTGGTGGCTGCAGTGCACTGCTGACTGCAGGGCATGGGCATAGCTGCAGACCCATAGCTGCAGACCCAGGTAAGTGCCTGTGGCAAAGGGACAGAAGGTCCTGGTGCCCCCTGCCCACCCTGTGCTGGCCCACGCCCCCTGAGTTGGAGCCCAAGGTTGCCCTCCGCAGCCCACAACTACAGGGTGACCCCCCCTCGGGGATGGCTGGGTCCATCTCCTCTCCCCACCCCCACTTGCCAATCCAGGACATTTGGGTTACCAGCACAAAACGCCGTCTAATCTGCCCTTTAATCCTGCAGCCTGGCGGCATCCGGCTGCATGGGGGGCCTGAGCTGCTGCGGGTCTCCTTGGGCTGGGGGCTGGGGCTCCGCACGCGCCCGGGGGCCCAGGCAGGTCAGGGGCTTCCCTCACATCTGCTACCACTTGATAACAAATGAAGCTCCTCAACAAAGGTCCCTTTGTGCCCCTCAGCTCCCTCCTGCCAGGCTCCTGCACCCAGCGCCAGGACCCGGGGACACAGCACAGGCCCGGGATGGGGCAGCCCCTGCCCCGGTGGCCTTGTAGGGCACCGGGACCTTTGTGACCAAGCCAGGACACTGGGTGGTGGGGCTGTGTGGGGCTGAGTGGGGCATGCAGCCCGTCCCTCCTCCTGGGCTGAGCCAGGCATTTGCAGCAGGAGCTCGAGGCCGCCTCACATTTCTGCGGCTCCCTCTGCGCTCCTGCCAAGTGGGGCTGCTCCTTGCAGAGCAGAAGAATGTGCAGCGCAACGTCCGCGTCCTGCCCTGCCCGCCGAGCCAAAACCGGCGCCCTGAAATGCGCAGAGCTGCGGGCACGGCGGGTTTGCTTTTGCCTCCCCCACCACAGGGTTGGGCACCATGGAGGAACAGGGATGTGGAAACTCTGGCTTGCAGCGGCCGGCGGCACAGGGGTCCCCCTGCCATGGCTGCCTTTCCAACGGCCACGGGCGAGGAGGGCAGCGGGGGGTCCTGCCCGGGCACGGGAGGCAGGTCAGGCCTGGGAGCGCACGGAGCCCCTGGGCACAGGATTAACGGAGAGGAAGAGGTGAGAGCAGCGTTTGGAGGATGGCTTGGCTCGGGAAGCCAGCACCGCGCTTGTCCCCCACCCAGCGATCAGGGGCTCACGGTGGCGGCCGCTGCTGGAAGCAGACATGGGGGTGGAGAGCGGGTGCTGGCGCATCCCCCTGTGAGCTGCCCCCTCCCGCGTGCCAGCCCACACCTGCTGGCATGCAGCACCCAGCACCTGCGCCGAGCTGGATCCCATCCTGCAGGGAGGGCACGGCCACCCTCGAGGCCAGCACCAGGCACATGGGCAGCCCCGTGGGGGCAGCACCATGGGGCATCGGCTGCCCTCCCCCCACCAAAGCCTCCAGCTCTGGAAGAGCAGGAGCAAGGGGCCCAGGAGCTGTCGCAGGACAGACCCTGCCCTCTGCACCGACCCCGGCTCCCCCTCACCTGTCTGGGGTGGGCAGAGCCGTGGCCCCCTGCAGCACCCAGCAGCATCTACGAAAATACTTTATTGTGGAAGCGGGATGTGCAGGCGCTCTGTACAGTACAAACCAACGGCAGCAATGCGGTCACCAGCAAACACACACGACAGCGGCACCCTAAGCCCAGCCCAGGGGGGCCGCAGCTCCTACATGGCCTTGGGCCTGGCATTGAGGCGGATGATGGCTCGGTAGTCCCGTACCAGGTCCCGCAGCTGGTCCAGATAGGGGTTGATGTTCTCCTCCATCCACTCCTCCACGGTGTCAGGGAAGTAGACCCTCTCCAGCTGGGTGCGCAGGTTGTGGACAAAGCTCTCCCAGTCCTCATGGAGCCTGGTAGGGGGAGAACAGGGGGTCCAGCTGCCTCCTGCGAGGGTCCCCAGAGCCAAGCCCAGGAGAAACCCCAGCCCGACAAGGGCACCCGGGGGGACTTCCAGCCCCCAGCACCACGTACTTCAGCACCTTGCTGCCAAAGCTCTCCATGTTGCGGGGGTTGCCGAACTGGCGCTTGCGGTGGTAGGGGCTAAACCAGCCCTTGATGGCACTGGGGAGGCACAAGGGGAGTGGGGGGTGCAGGGGCCACCCAGGGATGGGGACCTGCACGCCGGGCAGGTCCCCTCCCAAGCAAAAGCTCTTGTGCTCCAGCCCCATGGCCAAAGAGAGCTGACCCCACCGCCTCCCGCTGCCTGTTACCTCTCTTCCTCCAGAGCCTTAAGGATGCTGTCCTTCAGGTGGCCATTAACCTGCTCGACCATGTGGTAGATCTCCGCACCAGGGAACACTCCCCTGCCCTCGCTAGGAAAAGAGAGGAGGGGGTGACAGCCCAACATGTGGGGTGCACTGGCCCTGCCAGTGCTCTGGGCTGGGAGGACCCCAGTACCCTGTGTGGCTGGAGGGTCCCTGCCCTCACCCCAGGCAGGTAGGTCTGGGACCAGGGTATTTGGGTAACCAACCCCCCGCTCCCCTCCAGTGCATCCCTTCTGATGCAACTGGGACAGCAGTGCCACGGCCACCCCCAGCCATGGCCAGGCTGTGCCACGCACCACATGCTCTGCTCCAGCTGCATGCTCTGGAAGCCCAGCATGTCCAGGACCTTCCTCTTCGCCTCCTCTGTGAAGCCCCCTGTGGAGGGTAAGGAGAGGCGCAGAAGAGCTGGGGCCACCCCTATGTCAGGCTCACCCCTGGCTTCACCACACCCCCAAAACTGGGGGAGCTGAAGCTGTCTTCCCCCTGCCACCCACCTCCCTCCCAGCACCTTCCCTGCCTGCAGGATAGGGTCTCGCAGGCAGTGGCTGCCTGTGGGTTGGGGAGATGGGGTGAGCCCAGCCGCGACGGCTGGTCGGGTGCTGGCAGCAGGGTGGTGGCTCACCGTTCACCAGGGTCTGCAGGCAGATGGCCAGGGAGGGGATGCCGACAGGCAGCAGCTCGCAGAGCACCGAGTAGTGATCGTACCTGCGGAGCGGGGCCAGCCACAGCATCGCCTCCCGCACCGCCACCGTCGGGGCTGCGTGGGTGCTGGGGAGGGCAGGGGTCCTGCTGCCTTTTACCTCTGCCAGCCGGTGAGGACGATGCCCTGGAAGCGCAGCGGGGCCAGCCGTGGCAGGGCCTGCATCACCGTCAGCCAGCTCAGGTGGTTTTTCAGGTGGTAGCTCAAGGGGGGCCAGGTCTGCGCCGGTCCCGTGGTGCCCTTGAAGGCGCTGGCAAACCACACTGCCTCGAAGCCACTCTCCGCGTACTTGGCGAGGAACTGCCCTGCAGCGGGACAGGCATGAGCCCCAAATACCACTGTCCTTGGGAGGCTGGCGAAAGCTCAGGGGGGTGTCCCCCTACCAGCCCTGGGAGCCTGGCATGTCACCTTACCAATCTGCTCAGCCTCAAAGTCAGGCGCATAGAACCACACCACGGGTGAGACGTGCTTCGCTATCCCAGACTCTGCAGGGGGAGTGGGGACGGGGACGTGGGCACTGGTGCCAGCAGCAGGAGGATGCCTGGGGCTCCTCGTGCTCCTCCGAGACCTGCATCCCTGCAGGGCCATGCCCGAGCTCCTCCCAGGCACCAGGCACAACGCCTGCCAGGGCAGCCACACAAATGGGTGCTGCTGAGAGGCCAGCTCAGGTACCACCACTGCCATCCCTGTCCTCTCACCCCGCAGGGCTCCCACGCTGATCTTCCTCAGCATGTCATCCCACATGAGTGCCCGCAGCCCCCAGTACTGCGTGGTGATGAAGCCCAGCACCTCCTTGATGTGCTTCAGGTACATGGTCCCCGTGTCACCCTTGTTGCGGCTCATCCAGTTCTTGGAGTCCATCCCCTCTCCGAGATGGAAGACCTGGACTTAGGGGAAGGGGGATGCTCAGCACCACTGGGAGCACCACTGGTGCCTGGGGTGAGGGCTGGGATCCCTGCGCGGCCCACCACTCACCTCGTCCGCGCCGATGTGGATCCAGGTGGAGCGCCTGTGCTTCTCAATCACCTGTGACAAGATGCTCTTGAGCAGGGCCAGGGTGTCGGGGACATGGGGGTTGAAGCTGTTGGGGAAGCGCTCAACCTCCCGCAGATGCTGGTACTTCTCGTGCTTGAGGATGAACTGTGTGGGAGGAGCTGTCAGGGGAGGTTTCCAGGGGGAACCTCCTGTGATGTGGGGTGAGGAGCGGGATCAGGACCCCCTACCTCCACGTGCCCAAAGGTCTGCACCAGGGGAACCACCTCCAGCTTGTGGAGCTCCGCCAGCTGCTGAATCCGCTCGATGTCCTCCTCGCTGGGAGGGCAGGGACAGGCTCACCAGGCGATGCCAGGGCAGAGGGCAGAGCATGAGGGCACTCCCTCCTCCTCTGGCACCCTGCCCACACGGCCCCGGCCACCCCACGCCTGTGTGGACTTTACTATGGGGACACAAATATTGACCCGGCGGGGCAGGAGGCTGGTCGGCCAGCGGCACAGCCCAGCACTGCAACCACGGTTATCACAGGCATGGGTGCAGGCAGGTCACACCCAGCCCCGGCACACCAGGACCTGCCGGGGCTGCACCGAGCCAGCAGCCCTACAGCCAGCTCAGCACCCGGCCCCGGCTCACCTGTAAGCGTATGGGGACTTCAGGATTTCCAGCTCCCCCTTGAAGGGGAACATGTCCTCGTACTCGATGAGGATGCCGTTGGCTCCCAGCTGCGACAGGAGGGGGAACACCTGTGGGACGGGCAGGGTGGGCTCAGCCTGTGGGGATGGCAGAGTCCCCGGTGGGCAGCGGGGACAGCTGGCAGGTTGAGCTTTGCTCTGCCTGTGCCCCCTCGGCACATCCCTCCCCAGCACTCCCTCCCTGTCCTGGGGCATCTTCACCTGCTCCAGGTAGGAGACCCTGGGCGCAGCTCCCTTGAAGTCCAGGTGGACCAGCCTCATCTCAGTGGCACCAATGTCCCTGGGGCCCTGCTGCTCCAGCTGTTGCCTCGGGGCTGTTATCTTTGCTGCAGGGAGCTCCAGAGCCTGGCTCTGGGAGCCAGCATCCTGGCCAGTGTCGCCCGTGTCCCCCCAGAACCCACTGTCCTTGGTGACATGCTTGTGCAGCTCCAGGGTAAAGCTGCAGGGAACACAGCAGGGCTGGGGGTGCCGTGGGGCATGGGGCACCTGCTGCCCCCCAGTACTGGGCATGACCCAGGGGCTCCCCACAGACCCCAACCCCGCTGGGGCCCTCACCCATGCCTGGAGTTCTGCTGCCACCTCACCTGTCACGGAAGAGGAATTTGATGCCAGCCAAGGCAACAAGGAGCAGCACGACGAGGCGAAGCAGGTTCAGCCTGTGGCTGCGCTGGAAGGCCATCTCTGCGGGGGACACACAAGGGTCTGGCTGCACTGCAGCACCCCAAGGCTGGGCAGTGGCCAGAAGGACCCCAAGTACGGGTGACCCTGCACAGCCCCACGTACTGTGCCCTGCTCCCCTGACCAGGGCAGCACAAGACCCAGAGAAAGGGGATATGGGGGAGACCCCACCCACCATCCCAGTCCCCAGCGGGGACCCCATGTCCCTCCTACCTCATGGGCACAGCACAGGGGCCAGTGGCCGGACCCGTCTTTGCCTTTGCCTCTGCTTGCAAGAGCACAGCCTCCTCGGGCTCCACCAGCACAGGAACAAACAAGGAACAAACAAGGCAGTGCCTGCAGGGAATCCCCTAGAGCCCTGTCACCTCCAAGACAAGGGCCGTGTCAGGGGGCGGCTGGTGGGGTGGCATCACGCAGTGGGCACAGGATGCAACAGCCCTGCGGACAGAAGGGAGGCAATTGGGGACCACCTGGGTACATGCCAGCACTGGGCTGCTCTGCGGATGGCACTGGCATGGCCATGGGCACCACCGGTGCAAGGGGGGCAGCCTGGACCCCCCTGGCACCCGCAGGGATGGGCACACGCTCTCCACACACAGCCCGCAGCATCCCCCTGGGGAGGCAAGTTCCCCCCCGGCACCACGGAGGGGAAGGGGCAGAGCTGCTTTGCCTGCCAAGAAACAACCTCAGAGTGGGGCAGGAGGCCAGCGGGGTCCGGCCACCCAGGCTCCGAGCCCCGTGAGAGGAGCTGCTGCTTTCCCTGCAGAGCGGGAGAGGGACAGGGTGGGATGGCCGTGCTGCCACTGCTGAGGGCTGCAAGACACCGCACCTGGTTAAACCCATGTGTGACCCCACGCAGGGCATGCAGGACAGGCCACGCGCAGTGCAGGGAACAGCTTGTGTCAAAGGGTTGTCACAATTCAGGATGAATAAAATTCAGTTTAAGTCTTTTTTTCCTAAACCAATTTTGAGAACTCCTGAGAGGGGGATCTACCTATTTAGATAAAAGTGAGGCCAAACCAAAGACAGACGCTGTGGGGCAGGAGGCAGCAGGTGCCCCTTCCCTGGTCCCCCCTGTGGCAACAGCTCGCGGGATTCACAGATATTTGTGACCACTGGCACGTGACCAGCCCCAGCACCAAGACCCACCGCAGTGTCCCATGCAGCCGGCATCGCAGCTGCAGCAGGAGATGCCGAGCCAGGCCAGGCCTCGGTGAGCCCAGCACTGGGGGCATCGCTCCCCCCAGCCCCAGGGAGCCACCGACCTCTGCAGCCCCATGGCATCCCCCTGGGAGAGCATCGCAGGGGGGAGTGCCAAGCACACCCTATGCCCTGCTCCTGCAGCCCCCTTGGGGCTCCTCCTCACCCACAGCCCCACTCCCAGGTGACAAGGGACCTGTGACCCCAGGAGCCCACAGCAGCCCGACAGGCAGGAGGCAGCATGAATCCTCCTGGAAGCTGCACAGGAGAAGCACTACCATCACTTCTGCCCTTTTTTCTCCTTTTTTGCCGACTGGTGGGTGCAGCGAGGCAGGGATGGGGCAGTGCCGCCAACACCCCCAGCCCCCAGCCGCTGCGAGCGCCGGGGCAGCTGCCACCAGCTCTCTTGGTTAGTTGCCACCCGAAGGTGCTGAAGTTCAGGGTTGAAGCAAGCATTGCCAGATTTGGGACCTGAAAAGCAGATTTTGGCGGCTGCCGGTGCATGAGCTGCTCAGCTGATCGCGAGGGTTTTGTTTGTGTTGCCAGAGCAGCGGCACCAGGGGAGAGCGGCGCTGAGCCGCCCCGTGCCTCTGGCTCTGAATTAGCCCTTTTTGTAGACACAGCCCTAATGCCTCCTGACATGCTCCTCCCGCACGCTGCCACGGGGTGCAGGGGGATTGCAGCGGCCGGGACCCCTGGCATGTCCTGCAGAGCCAGCGCAGGACGTGCCGTCCCCAGAGCATGAGGCCCCAGCAAGGCCACGTTACAGGGCAGGGCAGCAACGTGCAGGAGGGAGCTGGAGCATCCTGCTCCATCCCCATCGCCCAGTACCCGTGGGTACCCGGTCCTTTGGTGCTTGTACACAGGAGGCAGGGCAAGAGCTTGCTCTTGGGGCAGGTTGTGCCCACGCTGTCCCCTGCGCTCACACCTGGACGAGACACCTTGTGCTCAGCACTGCACCGCCTGTGCTGCGGGGGACAAACATGGCACCCCCTCCCTGTCCTGCCTGTTCCCACTGCCCTTCCAGCCTGCCTGGAAGCTCCTGGCAGCTCCGATGCAGCCCAGCAAGGATGTGCCAGGCTGGGGACAGCTGCCAGCCCGGGGCTTACCTGCATTGGGTGTGCGGGAAGGTACAGGGGGACATGGGACCGGGGGCTTAGTGGGCACGGGGCAGGTGGGCACGGGGAGCCCAGCACCCGGGAAGGCCATCAATATGTGAAGTGCTGGTCGTGCTGTCATGGGAACACAGCGCCTGATTAGAGCAGGGATAAATATTTAGACAGACGCTGTCAGCTCACCAAGATTTGGCATTTTTAGTATATGTAATCTTATTTAAATTGAGAACAGGTTTTCAGGGTTTGAGCCTCCCTGGCACAGCCCAGGTGCAGGTAGGCGGGATGGGGACACGCCAGTGGTGGGGTGCAGTGCCAGGGGGTGACAGTGGGGCAGCCACGACTCTGTGCCCCTGTGCTGATGGAAGAGCCCCTTGCAGCTGCTCGGTGCTGCCCCTCTAACCTGGCATCTCGCCACTAGACCCCGCTGTGTTTATTAACACATCTTCCTCTACCAACCCTTTGGGGACAGCGCCGACACCGGGTCCCCAGGAGGCTCGGAAGAGCCCACGGCTCCTTGCAACCAGCCAGCCAGCCTGGCTCAACACAGCAGCTGCAGGGCGGGGAGGGGGCCGGACCCTTGCCCCCCTCTCTGCCTCCACACAGCCTATGTGGGGTTTGCCCCCAGCAACCTGAAACCAGCCCAGCTCCCCACTTACCTTCCTGATCCTGGAGGAGAGGAGAATGGAAGCAAACCCAAACCTGACTCTGGGGAGAGTTGGGGCCATGGGGAGGACAGAGCTGAGTGCCCCCAGTGTGGCAGGTGCCACTGCAGCCCACAGGCTGGCAGTGAGGGTTTCGGATGCCACTGCAGGGTCTGGGTGCCACCCAGCTGCCCACTGCTCTGCTCCGGCATTCCCCAGCTGTTGCCACGCCAAACGCTCACTCCTGCTGGGTGCGCACGACAGTGCGGCCATAGGAAGAGTGATGCTGCACACTCACACATATTTGCACACACTCACATGCTTCCAGAGCCTTCCCTGGTCCCTCACCCCCAGCCTGTGTCTTCCCCATGGGATGAGCTGCCCCTCACCAGAGGCTGTGACACTGCAGCCCCACAGCTGCGGGCTCCTGCGTGGGGAGGCTGTGGACACCTGCAGCAGGGCTACAGCCCCCATGGCAGCAGGAGGGGGCTGTTCCCTGGCCCCTGGGCAGAGAGAGCCCCTGTGTCATGTCCACCCCAGGGATGCTTGGGCATGCACGGAGCAGCCCCTGGGCATGGGGGGGACTTACCACACCCCACCCAGCCCACCACACCACCAGGGCTCCACCCGCACCCTGCAAGCCTGGGGCATCTCGTGTCACCCCACACCCCAGGTACTCCTTGGGCATCCCTGCACCCCACAGCACCCTCCAGGCTCCGCTGGGCATTCCTGTGGCCCTGCTCCCCACTGTGGCCCTGGGCTTCCCTGCATCCCTCCAGGCATCCCTGCATCCCCACGGGCATTCCTACTGCACCAGGCATCCCTGCAGCCCTGGGCATCCCTGCATCCCCCTGGGCATCACTGCAGCCCTGGGCATCCCTGATTCCCGCTGGGCATCCCTATGGCCCTGGGCATCCCTGCATCCCCCTGGGCATCCCTGCATCCCTCCCGGGCATTCCTATGGCATCGGGCATCCCTGAATCCCTGAGCATCCCTGCATCCCCCCGGGTATCTTTGCACCCCCCGGGCATCCCGGCCGCCCCTGCACCCCCGACGCCCCGACGGCCCCGAGCATCCCTGGCCCTTACCGGCAGGTGCGGGGCCGCCGCGGGCACCGCCGGCAGCGGGCACGAGCGCAGACACGGGCCGCCGCCGCTGCCGCTCTTAAAGGGCCCGAGCGGTGCCGGTGCGGCGGGCGCTGCGGGGCCGGGGCCGGGCGGGGCAGGGAGCGGCCCCACGGCCCGCTGCGGCACCTGCACGGCGGGACACCCGCACAGCCGCAGCCCCCGGCCGTCCTGCCTCGGGCAGCACCGGCCTGCGGGGCGGCCCCGGCAGAGCTCCCGCTGTCCCGGTGGGCCTGGCCGTGCCCAGGCTGTGCGGGGCGGCTCTGGCCGTGGCCGGTGCCCCGTGTATGCCCGATGTGTGCCCGGTGTGTACCTGGTGCCCGATGTGTGCCCGGTGCCCGGTGTGTACACGGTGTGCGCCAGGTGCCCAGTGTGTGCCTGGGGCCCGGGGCCCGGCACGTTGTCAGTGCCTGGTGCCTGCTGTGTGCGCGGTGTGTTCCCGTGCCCGGTGTGTGCCCGGTGCCCCGTGTGTGCCCGGTGCGAGCCCGGTACCCGCCCCGCGGCGCTGGGCGCTGCACAGCCCCCTCTGCGCTGCGCCCCCTAGCGGCGGCGCTGGAAGCGTGCTCCACCTCTCACACCCCCCCCCCGTGCCCAGTGGTCTCTCCTACCCACCCCGCCCCCTGCGCATGGTCTCTCCCGCCGCCCCGCCCTTGCGCATGCGCTCTCTGCAGGCCCCGCCCCGGGCGGCTGCGCGCTGAGGCGGGGCGCACGGCGCGTGCGCGGGGCGTGCCGGGCTCCGCGCGTGCCGGTACCGGGGGAGCGGGGGGGGGCCGGGCCCTGCGGCGGGCGGGCTCTGCGGCTGCCGGTACCGGGGGGGGGCCTGGCCCGGGCCCCGGGCTCCCCCGCGCTGCGGGGCGGGCGGGGGGCGCAGGGGTGAGTGCCCGCCTGGGCGGGCTGGGGGGGCCTGAGCGGGCCCCGGCGGCGGGACCATGAACGCGGCGCAGGGCACGGTGGGCAGCGACCCCGTCATCCTGGCCACGGCCGGCTACGACCACACGGTGCGGTTCTGGCAGGCGCACAGCGGCATCTGCACCCGCACCGTGCAGCACCAGGACTCGGTATCCTTCCCCGCCCCGGGCTGGGGGCGGCGGGGAGCGCTCGGTGCCACGGGGCGGGCCCCGGGGGGTTCCTATTACCGACCTTAACGGGCGGCTGCAGCAGGTGAACGCGCTGGAGATCACCCCGGACCGCAGCATGATCGCCGCCGCAGGTGAGCCCCGGCCCCCCGGCCCCCGGCCCCCGGGCAGGGCAGGGCAGGGTGCCCGGTCAGCCGCTGCCCGCTCCCGCCGCAGGCTACCAGCACATCCGCATGTACGACCTCAACTCCAACAACCCCAACCCCGTCATCAACTACGACGGCGTCAGCAAGAACATCACCTCGGTGGGCTTCCACGAGGACGGGCGGTGGATGTACACGGGTGGGGAGGACTGCATGGCCCGCATCTGGGACCTGAGGTGGGCAGAGGCGGCACCGGGGGTGGCAGCGCTGATGTGCGCACCCGAACGTGCTCCCGAACAAACACGCTCTTTTCTTGCAGGTCTCGTAACCTCCAGTGCCAGCGGATTTTCCAGGTGAACGCTCCCATTAACTGCGTCTGCCTGCACCCCAACCAGGTGAGCGCTGCCTTCTCCACCATACCCCCCGGGTAAACCAGAGGGGCTGCGGAGTTCTGTTTTGGCAGCCCTGCCAAAAGCCCTGGGGGCTGGCTGGGGAGGGTGGCCTCCCTGGTGGCACGGACCCGCAGGCTGCTGGTGCCGTTGTTGGACAAGCAGCAGCTGGCTTCCCACACCCAGGCCACCCATCTGGCTGCTCCCTCAGCGAGCCACTGGAGCTTTGGGTCGCGATGGGAACGGAGCCCACGCCACACCGGAGCCGGCACAATCGATGCGTTGTCCCTCTGTCTGCCCTGGGAAAGCCAACGCTGCTTTGTGCGGTGGAGCAGAGCCCCCCAGGCAGCGGCGCTGGGAGCGAGCGGGTACCGCGGGCTCAGGCTGTGCCTGCAGCAGGTGTCTGTGCCACAGTCCCCGGCCTTTGTCTGCTGAGCTCGTTTGCCAGCTGGTGCACTTGCGCTAATTACCTGGTGGCTGTTGCAAAGAGGCAGCCTAATGGCTGTGCTGGGCCTCTTGTCCCGTGGGAGGGAGCGCTCCTTGGGGGCCATCCCTGCCCCGGGAACATAACCGAGGGGAGGTGGTGGGAGTGGAACTGGCGGCATGGGGTGGGCTGGGAAGCTTGAGGGTGGCACCGCTGCCAAGAAAAAGCATCTTGGGGCCCGTGGCCGCAGTTACCTTCAGGACCTTGGTCAGATTCGCTTCGAGATTCACTGTTCGGGTCAGGAGCTGTTGATAAACAGGGATGGCCGAGGCTCAGGAAACGAGGCTAAAAGGGAGTGTGGTGCATTAGAGGGGGTGGCGGTGAAAATCAATACGTATCATTGCAGTGCTAATAACCCGTCTGGTCCATTTTGTATTCACAGTGCTGCAGGGTTTGTTTGTTGGCATGGTAGTGCAGACTCTTAAAAAGCTGAATAATAGAAATATTTCTTTGCATTTGATTTTGCAAAGGTTTAATTTTGCAAGTCCAGAATTTCAGACCAGATTTGAGATCAGTTATTTGGCCTAGACTTTACCCAGATGCTTCTGATGCTCCTGCAGTGCTGATGCTGTGAGAATGTATTATCATAAAACAAATATTGTTGTTGTACATAGATCTTACATGTGAAATAATCACTAACCAAGATGCTGCTGAGGTGCAGGAGTGTGGTCCGTGAGCTGAACGCAGTTAATTAGTCCAGAGGTGGCAGTATTTATTCAGATAGCTTCATTGCTCTGCAATTCCCTGCTGCAGTGATGCTGATCCAGTTATCCAAGTGAAATTTCTCATGGCTTGGGTTTAGCAATTGCTAATTTCCGTGACAGCTTTAGCAATTGCACTTGCACCTGCTAAGAGTGGGCTAAGGACTGTGGCTGTGCAGTCAGCTAAATATATCGAGTGATGACTGCCTTCCTCAGAAATAAGCCTTTGCTCACAGGTACAGGATTAGCTGCGCCCGATGACCTGATCTCCTCTAGGGATTCTGCTAAAATTATGGACGGTGCAAGACTATCGATAAAAGCCCTGGTTTTAGTGGAGAGCTGCCAGCATTGTCTTCTGGTCTGAGTTTGGGATTGGAGCCAGAACTCCTGCCCTTCAGCTGGCTCTTGTCCTTCCCCTGAGAAGGAGAGAGAGAAAAAAAAATCTATTTAGGCTCGTGTTTTTCAGGTATCTGTACACTCTTGAGTGCTTCAGTTGTTCACTGGCCAACTTGCATCTTAATGCCTGCTTCTCAGACATGCTGAAAGTCATTTGGCTTCTGTGGATGTTGTTTGGAGCTGTAGCTGTGCAATGGTTCTGGAAATCGGGCAGCTGCTGTGTGCTCTGGGGTTTATAAAATTAGGAAACACTTCTGTAAAAGTAAACACTTCTTGCAGAGTGTAATGTGAGATCAGTACTCTTGCTTTCGGTGCACGGGGCAGTCAGCAGGCTGCTGGAGCTCTGAAACAGCCCTGAGCTGTGGAATAATGAGGCAGAACAGGACCCCGATGTTTAAAACCAGAGCAAGGCTCCACGTGGTGCCACACAGGCACGGCCTGAGCATCAGCTTGAGGCTGCTGCTTGTGGGGTTCTCCACAGAGAGACGAGGCTGCTGTTTTCTTGCAGGCAGAGCTAATTGTAGGTGATCAGAGCGGTGCCATTCACATCTGGGACCTAAAGACGGACCACAACGAGCAGCTGATTCCAGAGCCCGAAGTTTCTGTGAATTCGGTTCACATTGACCCCGATGCCAGCTACATGGCGGCCGTTAACAGCTCGGTGAGCTCCGACAGCCTTGGACGTGGGACAGGATTAACTGTGCTGCGGCCGCTGCTGGGCTGTGCCTCCTGTGGGCAGGGGCAGCCAGTCTGCACGTGCCGGCTTCACCTGCAGCTTTGCTGTGCTGTGGGCAGATGTGGGAAGTCCTGGCTGCTTTGGGTGGGTGGCTACCAGCCTGGCCACAGATCCCTCTGTCTCGCTGCAGGGAAATTGCTATGTGTGGAACCTGACGGGTGGCATCGGAGAGGAGGTGACGCAGCTGATCCCCAAGACCAAGATCCCAGCACACAACCGCTACGCCCTGCAGTGCAAGTTCAGCCCTGACTCCACGTGAGTGCATGCCAGCCCCTTGCCTACCTGTGATGGGAAACAGACGGTCCTTTCCAGGCAGGCAGAGGCCAGCTGTGCCTCCAGCTGTTGGCTGATGCTGGCTCCATACTGCCCTGCAGAGCCACCAGGGAGGAGTGGGACAGGCGGCATGGGATGTGTCAGCACTGGGTTGCTGTCGGTGGCATCCCAGCCTCGTGCTCTTTGGGCTCAGCAAGTTTTGCAGCCACGAACTGTTCTTACAGCTGGGGTCAAATTGCTGATCTCCAGGAATGAAGTGGTGGACTCCTTCACCAAGCCTGCTCAGCTTGCATCTCATCAAGCAGATGATTTAGGTGTAAAGAAATTTGATCACGGCAAACACAGGTCTCCAGCTCACATTACTGAGGGGCCCTTAGGCGTACAGCGTGACTAATAAGGTTGCCCTTGCATGTCTCTTCCTTGCAGGCTCTTGGCTACATGTTCTGCAGATCAGACGTGCAAGATCTGGAGGACTTCAAACTTCTCTCTGATGACAGAGCTGAGCATTAAGAGCAATAACCCGGGGGAAACGTCTCGGGGCTGGATGTGGGACTGTGCGTTCTCCGGGGACTCCCAGTACATTGTCACAGGTGACGCGCTGCTGTGCTCCTGCCCTTGGCCCCCCACTTGATTTGCACTATGCCAGGCCCCCAGCAGCAGGGCCCTGCGCTAGCCCAGGGCTTACCAGGGGCTCTAGCTGGGACGTTGCCAAACCCTTGTGCACCAGTGTGTGCGAGGAGAGAGCACCCAGCCTCGCACCCACCACTCAGTCCGCTAACGCCCTTAAGCATTTTGCCTGTGCTGCAATAGGGTGTCTGTTTAAACTGGAGAGCTGGTCTTTGTGTGTGCAGTTTATTTCACCTGGTAGCAATGCTGCTCGTAGTACGCAGCATGATAGTACCTTCAGAGCACGTGTTGTAACTTCACAGTAGCTTCTCTCTGAAATAATTAAAACCCCACATAATACAGAAATGCACTAAGCTGTTTGCTCTGCACAGCTCCCTTAGTGGTCATCAACATAATAATGGTCTTGAATGAAGCAAGAGGGAAGTCTTGCTTACAATAATTTAAAAGTTTAAAGGGTATTGCAATATATCCCACTCCCCTTTTCATGTTCTGTTCCAGCCTCCTCTGATAACCTGGCCAGACTTTGGTGTGTGGAGACAGGAGAGATCAAGAGGGAATACAGCGGCCACCAGAAAGCAGTCGTCTGCCTTGCTTTCAATGACAGCGTGTTGGGATAATGGTCATGTGTGGGAAGGAGAGGACCTCTGCTTGTTTTCCCTTGTCTTACACCCTCTCCAGAGCCCGAGGCATGCACTTGTAACCATCCTCCCCTCTGAGGGAGAGGGCTCAGTCTCTGGCAGAAGCAGCTGCATCTGCCTGGAGTGAGACCAGGCTTCAGCTCTGAGCAGATCATTACCAAAACGTGTGTGGCCTCTAAGGGAGGCTGCTGGGACAAAAGGGAATGGGAGAGGGACCCCACTGAGGGGAGCTGGATGCTGTCCAGCTGCAGGAATCCCTGTGGCATCAGCTGCTGACAGCTTTGTCATATTCTTGTACCCCAAAGTGGAAAAAAATAAAGAAATCGGCCTTTCTAAATGATGGAAGAGGCTGAGCAAAGAGGAGAGGCAGCTGTTTCTTGTTTGCAATCCCTTTATTCAAAGTGTATTTCACATACTCACTTGAAGACCTGCAGTCTTACAAAGCCAGCCACCCCCAACAAATTTAATAGCCTTGTGTTGAACGGGGCATGTAGCCATAAACCACCAGCTACTCCCTGTGACTCCTCTAGGCCTGAATCTCCTACTATCTACGTACAAGGTGCAGCCCTGGAGCTGCAAATAAAATGTCTGTACTGACAGTGCTGAGCAGAGTCCTGTTGTTTTTCTAAACTCTCCTGAAGTGCAGCGTGAAATCAGCAGGAAGCTTTTGGGGGATGCTGTGGGTGTTACCTTCCTGGTTGAAATCGGAGGCTTTTCAGGAATCCAGTTCAAGTATGTAGAGCAGTGAGAGGGCATCCGTGGCTGCAGGTCTTACTCGGGGAGGTAATAGAAGCAGATAGACACACAAATGTTGCTTGGGAAGCAGATGTCAATGCACAGATAGATCAGCCGCTGCTTCCCTGGACCTGCCAAATGAGCAAGGACAGCAAGATGAGAGGAACGCGTTTGTAGTCCTGCAGATACGAGTCCCTGGGGAGCCAAACAAGTGGAAAGCCTCAGGGAATGACCTTTCTCATTAAAGCTGGAGTAAGACGGAACAGAATGAGAGCTCAGTGGGCTGCTTTGGATGAAGAGGAGGCTGACAGGTATTAAAGCAACAGCGTTGCAGGGGGCTGCTCTGTGTTGCAGCTGTGCTGCAGGAGCAGGCTGCGCTGCCGGGGGAAGGGGGCTCAGCCTTTCCCAGCCGGCACCGTGGCTCGCTGCAGGCTGGGGTATGAGCCAGCAACTCGGTGATGGCTGAACAATGGTTTAATTCTGAACTAGAGGTCACCTGTCCCTGTCCTGGGCCTTGGCAGCCCGTCCTGGGGCGTGCACGAGCTTTTGGGCAGCAGAGCCTGCTCTCTTAGAGGTGGTAGAAACAACCGTGCTTCCCTCTTTGGCAAAGGGAAGTGTCCAACTTACCCTCCCCTCTCCGGACCCAGAAGATGGATGTCTGCTCACACAGGGTCTGGACAGCCTCCCCCAGGCTGTTGGGGTCCACCTGTTCCCCCGCCAGAACGCCCAGGAACTCCCGGTAGTACTTGGTCTGGTTATTCTGATGTAGCAGCCGATCAGCCTGAAAGAAACGTCCCTGTTTCTCCTCCCGAGGCACTTTTTCCCTCCCAGCGCTGCCCTCCGGCCCCGCAGAGCTGCTCTCACTGTCGAGGCACCCAAGGAGCCATCCCACCCGGCAGCGAGGGCAGGTTTCTCCCGACGGCTGCCGGCCCCACCAGGCTGTGGGGACACTGGGCAGCCCCTCACTGGCCCCGCAGCCTGGGAAGCCAGGGTCCCAGCTCCTCCCAGGCCCCTGGCTGTGCTGCTTTGTCCCCAAGCCTGGAGCTACATCACCATGCTGTGCCAGGTGCCACAACCGGCACAGCCCACCAGTCCGTCTGCCCACCCAGCGCTGCGCTGACCCATGGCAGCCCTGTCCCCTTGCCACCCCTGTCCCCTCGCCATGCACGAGAGCCCCCAGCACCAGGTGTGATGTGAATTGGTGGCTGTGAGCCCCGTGGGGGCTGGGACAGGGCAAAGCTGAGCCGAGGCTCCTCAGCACCAGGTCCTGGCTGACCGCGCGGGCTGCTGGCAGCCCCAGCACCACCAGCAATTTCAGTTCCCTTCAGGAGCCTCAGAGCTGGGCAGGTGCTTCCTTCTCCTCGCACCCCCCTCGGCAGCCTGCTCTCATGGGGGCTGCATGCCTACACTCCTCCGGGTTAAGCCCTGCCCGTCACTTCCCGGCTAGGTGGGAGCGGCAGGCGAGGCACCGGGAGCCCCCGGGAGCCCCTGAGGAAACGGAGAGCAGGTGGCAGGGGCACCAAAAAATGGGGCCTTCTGTGTTCTTGAAACAGAATCTGCCCCCTGCCCATGCATCCATTAACGTTTTCTTCAGAGGGTCCATATACGTGATTTACTCCAACTTTCTTCTCTGTCCATTGCTAACAAACCCCCTTTGTTTTTTGTTCCCCAGATTTTTGAGCAGGTAACAGAATCCAGTGGGAGCGGGTCCTGTGAGAGCTCTGCTATTCACCTCGGTGGGACATATCCCCCTTCCTCGACACGCAGCTCCGCTGTTTCTCCCAGAAGATAGGATATCAATAAACCCAGGAGCTGTTGCTCCGAGCTCACATAGTGAGCCCAGCACCCCAGCACTGCCAGGCAGAGCTTTGCTCCTGTGCAAAACACCAAGGCAGCCCCCCAGCAGAGAACTGCACAGAGCAGGGGGCTGCTGCTGCTACCCCCGGCTGGGAGGGTCCTGCCCTCATTTAGCCATGCTTGGGATGCTGGTGTCACCACTGCAAACACAAATCCATGCAGGAAAGGGCCTTCAGTGAGCCAGGACTCTGTGCAAAGCCCAATTCATCACCCCACTCCGCTCAGCCCCGGGGAATGGCTGCAGCAGCTGCTCACTCTCTGCTCAGACAAGTTGGAAGATGTCTGTAGGGTCTGGAGGTCCCAGGTGTCCATCCTCCTCAGGTAGCACGCACGCTGCTCCACGGGCTTGTAGCACACGTAGCCCTGCGAGACAGATTGTGCCCCCTTACAGCAGGCAGCGGCACGCACCCGCAGCTGTCTTAAGAGCCCGAGAGATGGGCATTCCTCCTTTTGCCCTGCGTTATCTTTCCCAACTAAAGGCACCGAGAAAGGCACCAAACAGCAGCTGGTTGATGTTTTTCCTGGTCTACACCTCCTGACTCCCACCCCAGCAACTTTTCACTCAGCAGTCTGGGCTCCTCTATTCAGTTCCACACTAATGAGGCAGGTAATTAACCTGACACACTTACGTTCCTGCTGTCATACAGCACCACGGCGGTGTGGTTACTCTGCGAGGTTATGTAGTAGGTCACGGTGCTCCTGGACTGGTCCACCAAGGCTGTCTGGTTTCTCAGCGGGTCGTGCTGGCCCTGGAGCGTTAGCTGGACGAGCTGCAAGCCAGCCTGGGCACAGAGAGGGAGGGCAGCACCCACCCTCGGCTGTTCAGTGCTCAGCACAGCATCTCCCCGCTGACGTCCCCAGCTGGACCCTTTGCCGGTCCATGTTGCTTGTCTGAATTATTTAGCAACAGAGAGCAGCTGTGACCCAAGGGAGGGGAGCAGATCTGGGAAGCAGACTGCTCTCCATCACACAGGGCTGCGGGAGAGGTGCCGGTGCCCCCCGCACTGAAGGCACCCACCCCGCCTGGCAGCAGGGTGCTGGAGGAGAGGGCCAGGGGGCTCGCCAGCCTCTGCCACAGCCACGCGTTGGGGGAGGCGGGGATCCTCCCCAGCTGGCACAGCTTGCTGGCAGCAGATGTGCCCGCACCCTCACCTCAGAGGACACAGCCACTCGTTGTCACGCACCTGCTTAGCAAAACACCCGCCTGCGTCTGCATTTACAACCGGTGCGCTGAAGTTCTTCTGATTTAAGCCAGGGTTTCTGGCAGGTGTGTTGCAGGGGTGATGCTCGCTCGCTGCCTGTAGCGCTGCCAGCACCTTCCCACCCTTCTGCAGCTTCCAGAGACGGGAACTGGCCAAACCCAGCCCTGACCTCAGCTGGTTCGTCCCTCCGGGCAAGTGCTTCCCACACAGATGAGGGCTGCAGGCAGGAGGCAGCTGCCTGCCTGGATCGGGATCCCTTACCTGGGCAGAGCTGGGGGAGAAGCTGAGAACCCCCGCGATGCTGATGCCAACAACTGCAAAAAACAAGGCAATGGACAGGATGATCCAGAATGTCCTGGATGGAGCTGTGAAGTGTGTGGCAATCCTCGTGTCCTGGGAGCCAAGGCAAAAGAAGGAAAGAACAGGAGTTAAAATTAACCTTCCTGCTGCTTCTTCGTCACCATAAAATGCACTTCCCCCTCACGATGCAAATCATTCTGCAAACTGCTGGGGTTTGAGCACAGAACTGCCAAAGCACTGCAGCAGCCCTGGAATAACGTCACTTGCACCCCCCAGTTTCAGATCCGACATCCTGGTAGCCAGCACTCCCACAGCCCAGCATTTTCCTCCTGCAGCCAGGGCAGCAGGTGAATGCTGCAAACCTGCCGAGGAAGGACCGGAGCAGGAAGCTTTCCACAGGCAGGGGCTGCTGCTGCGCTTTAGTAGCAAATGTAATTATTTTGGTTTATAGCAAAATCCCCAGGAGAACCATCAGCGTTTGAAGCAGACCCCATGTGGAGTGACCCTGCTTCCTTGCCTCTCTGTATATTTGGTTGCATTTTATTTTCTTGCCAAGTCGTTTTCTGTGCAGATCGAGCTGTTACTTGAAGCAGAAGAGTTTGGCAGTCATGTGGCACTTCCAGTGGCTCTATTAAAATTGACTTTAATCTTATATTGAAACAATTCAATTGAACTTAATGGCACATAACATTATTTTTACAAAGCAGAAAGAATGTGCTTTCAATCATCTCAGCTGTGGAGCCCACACTTAATAATCTGTTCCTCAGTCCTCTGAAGCACATAGAGAAATTTGATAAATGCCCATTGGTTAGGCTTGCTACAGCCACACAAAAAGAGGCTCTTCAAGCTCCAGATCAGTTCCTCATCTTTTTTCAGTAATACGTAACTTCCAGATATATCCCACCCGAAAAGCAGTGAGTCTTAATGTTAAAACTGTGCATAGCTGAAATCTTACCAATGCACACCCAGCAGAGCCCAAGCCCTACAGCAACAGGCAGGTTCTCAATAGCTAACAAAATTCCCTCGGGTGGGAAATGGGCAAATAAAGAAACCCAGCGACTGGTGTCCCTCGCTCACACAGGTGCTCGCATCCCGAGCGGCTCGGCAGCGTGCACACCCGGCTTCCTTAGCACCGCTAACCAGAGCGCCCTGCCCTGCCTTGTTACACCATCAGTTTAAGCCGTGGAAGTCCAGGCACTTCCACAACAATCCGGGTGACAGTCAGCTGCTTTACAAGAAGCTGAACTGGGGGGTCCTGAGGTTGGGGATGAACAAAATCTTACCGGGATCCACGGGAATGGCAGGAGCTCAGCCCCTTCAAAAGAGGAATCAAGCAAGCATAGAGCGGGGGTCCCTGCCTGTGGCAGCTGGGGGACCAGGGGTACTCACTGCAGGGGCAGCAGTGCCGGTGCCGTTCTGACCCTCCATCCTCCGCTTCAGTGCACCTCGTGCCTGCAGCTCTGCCTGCTGACACCACACGGACTGGGACTGGGCATGATCCTGAACGCCAGGCGTGCCGGGGAAACCTAAGCGTGCATCCACAAAATGTAAATATGTGTCCACGCAGCCAAAGGGCTTCCCAGCCAGGAGCTCCTCAACTCGGACCTTGGGGAGGCTGAAACCTTAGAGCTGCCACCTGGGGAGAGGGGAAGGGGGGCGAAGCCCAGGGCTGCCGAGCCATGCTGTCAGCGCATAAAACCACTCTTCCTGCTCACCTTGCGAGCCGGCTGGAGGGGGTGGGGGGACAACAATCGGGGGCTTTGTGTCAGCCCTCCCCGCTGGCAGCCCCTAATAGCGGGATGGGGTAAGCCTCATTAAGAGATAAAATGAATAGAGAAAGGTGGCAGCCTGCCCTTGTCATCGGTTATTTCTAGGTTTCAACATGAACTTTGTGCTGCCGGAGTTCCGTGGGCCGAAGCCAACTGTCCTGCTGCCCCACCGGCCTTGGCTGCACAGATACCCTGCGTCCCACCTGCAGACCTCGCTTCGGCCACAGCCCAGGGAAGGATCTGCCACAAAGCCACTGCCAACAACCCGAGCTGCGCTCGTGCTCACACTCGTGTCCTGCGATGAAACACCCCGCGGGGAACAGTGTTCCCAGCTCACCAGACCGTGGTTTTCCTGAGCAGTCCCAGAGACCCTGGAGGACCTTTGTGGTTCTACACCCTGCCAGCCAGATGTAACCAACGGAATGGAGACAAGGAAAACCTCAATGGAATTCCTCACATAGTCTCTGTCACAGGAAAATACAGCTTTTGGACATTTTCCTATCAAGCGTGGCCCAGTACTGATCCAACTCAGCCGAGGGGGCAGCTTGTCCTGGAGTTTCTCATCGTCAAAGCACTAGTGATGCCTCTCCCCGCTCACCCTCTTCCCTCCTGTAAGTCAAAAGAGCCGTTCCAGCAGGTCACTGCCTTGTTGCAGCACGCTGCTTCTGTGGGACACGCATTCCAACCCTGGACAAACACCCCGCAACAACGTGGCCAGCGAGAGTCAAACCGCCACCACGATCGCTCCTCTAAACCAGCAAACCCGAGAATGCCAGACTGCAGCACCCCGCACCGCTGCGGCTCTGATGAAAACGGGAATGGTGCTGGAGCAGTCAAACCACCGGCTCTGCTCCTGCTGGCTCAGGCATAGGGAGATCAGGCAGCGCTCCCCACAGCCTGCTTAGCTGGCTCCTGCTGCAGCGGAGCTTAGCGCAAGAAGTCTGAAAAACAAGCTGCATCTCGCAAGCAGGGTGCCCTCCCCACAGATTTTAACAGCAAGCCAGCCAACACTTAAGAAATTTATGCCCTGCCTGATCTGAGGCACAGGAAGGAAGCAAAACCCTCTATAAAACATGGTGACAGGATTACTGCGTTCCGTTCTGTGCTGTACTCAAAAAAGCAAATCCCAGCCCACGCCAAGAGCCCTGCACAGCTCTGGGATGTGAATCAGAGAAACATACTCCAGAGCTTGGATTTCCTTCCCTGATACTGCACGTGAGGAGTAAAGATGATAAACACAAACTGCATCCCTAACTCCCGGAATTTCCACACAATACAGCTGCACCAAAGTTAGCAGAAAAGAAACTACAAAATAAGGCAATGCCAGGGGAAAGCAGGTTTGTAAGTTTAATGTGAATTCAAGTAGAGGCTTAAAAACCGCTTGGAAGTTGTTACAGAGTTTTGAAGCATGATTGACACCTTCACCAGTACATTTCAGCGTACGTGAACAGAGGTAATGGTGCCCTCGTACAGCAAGCAGTACCCGGCAGGGACAGCTCACTGCCTGAACGAGGCTCAATGCCTCTCCTGGCATTCACTACTTCACTTGACGTATTCTGAAATTATAAGCACCAGATACAGGAACTGAATCAAAGAACATGGTTAAGTCAGACCCTCCCTGCAGTAAATCCATAAATGTCCATTTCCACGTTACCCAGATAATGTGAAAGTTCTACCTCTCGTAAGTTCACACAGTCACAGCCTTCCAGCTGGAGAAAGGAAAAGGGAAGAGATTATCCGTGCTTCCTTACACAATTCCCGAGTTACAAGTGAACACCCTTTTACAAGGTCAGCTAATATTCTGGTAACACTGAAAGACAATATGCACGGTTATTGCTGTACAAACAAGGTGTTTCGAGTGTCTGAGTGGAAGGAAATGGCATCAACGCACTGCTAGAGCTGTTCCGCTGAACAGTGGGAGATGAGGGAAGGCCAATGTTGAACTGCTGATAGCGGAATCTATGGAATAAAAGCATGTTATTTGCATATATAATTTTTCCCTTAATTCTGTAATGCAAAAGCTTTCAACTGTGGCCTTCAATTCAGCCAGCATAAAAACATACCCCGCAGCCTGAGCTGTGCACCACCCAAGCCCACCTAAAGTTCAGAACAAAATCATCACCTGAGCAAGCAAACACTCTTCTTCAGACAAGCAGCTGGTGCCAGGCCCCCACGCCAGACACACACGGAAGATATTAACCTCAGATAAAGGAAGCACGTGCCACTGTCACACACAGCCAGTACTCTCACAGGATTGTTTTGGTGGAAAGCTGTATTGCGTATTGCATCCATCCCTTGTGGACTGAGCATGAATTCAGATTCTGCAGCTAAAGCCAGGGCAAGCGGCTGTTTTGAGGCTGAGGGAAGTACAAGAACTGGTTTGGTACTAATCAGTCCCGTTATTTCTGGGAAGCAGCAGTAGTGAAGGACAGTCCTATATGGTTAAGACTTTCTGCTTTACCAAATGCAAAAGCTTAGGAGAATTAAATCTACTGTGATCAGTGAAATACATTCCTCTTATCCTCCCTTCTGGAAAACAAGATATATTATCATATACTATACTTAAATTTATAATTTAAATATATTCTCAATATATATTTAGAATTCAGGGTAGTTCCTGTATGTACATGTACTTTATACATACATCCAACACCTGGACAAATACAGAAGACACCGTTTGTATTTTGTGAGTGGAATCCTCCTAATCTGCATGACAAGTGCAATTTGCAATGGTCAAACAAAGGAGACAGATTTCAGTTTCTGTGACCTGATGCTTGCAGCGGGCTGTACTGCTAAAATAGGACCCCATCCAGGAAGAAACAAAAAAACAGATCAACCTAAGGCCAAACACTAGTTCTGCCAGCCACCGCAAGCGTTTACAAACACAGCTGCTAAGGTACTACACACTCCAAGAGTCATTTCCCTGAATAAACCAGACTGAGCCACAGCCTGAGTCCAGGTGAGGACACACCGCAAGATGTTAGGTTTTTTTCCTCAGATCCACCAGCTCTAGTTTCTTCAACTCAGTCTAGAGGACAATGTGACATCAAGTATCACAGACATTTGGATAGATGTGTTGCTTGGAATTTAAAATAAAGCCCCAAGCCCCCAAGACTTGGGTGACACTATAATGCCCTCCTTGTTTCAAAGTGCATTTAAAGACCGAGATGTAAACAAAATCATATCCAGAGGACAGAAAGGTTAAAAAGCTAAGGGTTGCTAATGCTGGGTGGTATTCTAGTGAGTACGTTACTGTCACAAGGTGATTAACAGGGGCCCTAATTGCGGTACCGCTGCAGAGGCTGCAAGCATTTTGCTATACTAATCCCCCAGCGCTGGGAGAAGGTCAGCTATGCTATCGACATAGTAATCGGGAACCAGGCTCTGCCGGGCAGGACAGTCGCTCTCCTGGTGACCCTTCACTTCATCCAGCGTGGTGACCCCGGTTAGCGTCAGCAGGGTGGTGAGCCCACAGCTATTGCCCATCAGGATGTCTGTGTCCAGCCGATCTCCCACCATGATGGTACGAGTGGGATCGATGTCAAACTCGCTTGCCACGCAATCAAACATGTACCGGTTGGGCTTTCCCACGATGAATGCCTCGCGCTGGGCTGCAGTCTCCACTGCTTTTACCAGGCACCCAGTCCCTAGGAAGAGAACAGCAGACATTGATTAGGGACTGCAGAAGACTCTTGGCATCTGCAGGAGCCGGTGCAAAACCGCATCATGCTTTAGGAGCGCAATGCCTCAGCTTCACAGACAGGAAAGGCGGAGGAATGGGTTAGTCCTGAGAGACGCGGTGCGTGAAACCTGCCAGGAGGCTGTGACAGTCCCACATCAAGATCAGAAAGGAACCACTATTCCCCAGGAAAGGCTCAACAAGGATTTTCCCTCTTTCGGGCGATGAGAAGGGGAAGCCCAGGCCCCGGGCCCAACGCACCGGGGATGGCAGTGCCGCCCTCGAGCGGGAGGCGGTGGTCGCGGTTGGTACCGACGAGCAGGCAGTCGGGGCCGCCGCGCAGGAGGTAGCGCAGGGCCTGGCACAGCTTGGCGTAGCTGAAATGCTCGTCGAACCCAACGAGGACGGCACGCACGGCAGGGTCCAGGGGCGCCTGGGCCCAGTCGGCGGGCGCGGGGCCGGGCAGGGCGGCGGGGCCGGGCCCCAGGTGCGGGACGCCGACGGCCTCCAGCTCGGCGGCCAGCGCGGGGCTGCCCAGCACGTAGGCGGCGGCGCCGAGCGGCAGGGCCTGGCGCAGGTAGCGGGCGGCGCAGTAGGCCGAGCCGAAGACGTGGCGCGGCTCGGCGGGCGGGAAGCCCAGCCGCCGCAGCTTCTCCGTGTAGGCCGCGCGCGTCCGGCTGCTGTTGTTGGTCACGTAGCAGAGCCGCTTCCCCGCCGCCGCCAGCCGGCCCAGCGCCGCCGCCGCGCCACCCACGGCCGCCTCGCCCCGCCACAGCACGCCGTCGCAGTCGAAGAGCAGCGTGTCGGCGGCGCCCAGCACGGCCCGAGCCGCGTCGGCCTCCAGCCGCCGGCACCGCCGCGGCCCGCCGCCCGCCATGGCCACCCCGCCGCGCCTCAGCCGAGTGTCCGCCCTCCCGCCGCTCCTATTGGCCGTGCCGCGCCCGAGCCGCGTCCCCATTGGCCGGCGGAGGCGGTCCCGACCCCCCCGCCGAGGGCCGGCGCCCGGCGTCCTCTCCCGCCCCTCCGCACGACGGGGCTCTCCCCGCTCTCATTGGCCACCCGCCCCACCGGCCCGCCCCCCGCGGGTTGCCATTGGCCAGCAGCGCGCGGTCACCCCAGGCGCTCCGCGACCTATTGGGCCACCCGCGCCGCCCCGGGGGATCGTTAGGTAACTCGTTAGGCTCCGGTCCGTCCGGGAGCGGGGGTCAGAGGTCACGGGGGGGCCCCGCGGGGCCCCGGCACCAACGGCGCCCAACGGTGCCCGGGCCGCGATTGGCTCCGGAACCCTCCGCGCGGCGGCCGCGTTCCCCGCCGAGCCCCCGCGGCGGCCCGTCCCGCGGCACGCGGCCCGTTGTTATGACGACACGGCCGTAAAGCCGCCATCTTGGCGGTGCGGCTCGTTGCGACATGGAGGCCGCGATGGCAACGAGCGTGGGGCCGGCGGGGCTTACGGCAGCCGCGGCTGAGGAGCGGGAGGGGGCAGCGGCCGTGGGCTCCGGCCCCACCGCGCCGCCCGCCGGCCCTGCCGCCTTCCTCAGCCTCCCGGCGCCCTTCAGTGAGGAAGGTACCAGGCGCGGGGCGGGCCCCGGCCGGAGCCGAGGGGAAAGCGGGGCCTGGAGGGCGGCGAGGCCCGCGGAGGCGCCCGAGGGGGCCCGGCCCGGCGGAACCGGCCCCGGCGGCGCTTGGCGCGGGGCGACGGGGGTCCTGGCGGGGCCGGTGCTGCCAGTGGGGGTCGGGGGGGCGGCTGGCGCCGGGTCTTCGTCCTTCTCTGCGCCCCGGCCCTCCGGGCTGCGGGAGCGGAGCTCCGGGGGCGATGGCTCCGCTCCCCCCCGCCAGAAAGCGCCTCGCTGCCGGCGCGGAGCCCCCTTCGGTCCCCCGGGGCCCGTTCCCCGCCCCAGGCCCGTCCCGCCGGGCGAGGGAGCTCACCGGGACAAGCACAACCGAAGTTTTCCGTGTAAACACTACTCGTTGATTAACAGGTGTCCTATTTTCTTAAACCGATGACTGAATTTTAAATCGTAGATGAAGATGATGTGCATAAGTGCGGTCGCTGCCAGTCGGAGTTCACCTCCTTGGAAGAATTTGTGCAACACAAATTACAAAAGGTCTGCCAGCGAGCTCCCGAAGCTCTTGCTGCTGCATCAGCAGGTCTCCTCAACCAAGAAGTACAAAAGGTGACAGCAGGCTTCTCCTCAAGCTGTGGCTGAAAATAATTAGGATGCAATGGTCTGTTGGGTTGGAGGGGAGAGGACAGAACGCAATGTTTTTAAAGGTAATAAAACTTTTCTGCTAAAATGTTGTCTGTTGCAGCAGGTCGTTCCTTCTGTTGAGGAGTCGATAACTGTTGCTCATATAGTCGTCGAAGCATCTTCAATAGCAGAGGAAATCAGCAACGCATCTGCTATAGTAGGTGAGCTTTGAGATGCTTGCCTTTATACCCCTGCTGGGTTAGGAACTCACTTGCTCGTCCAGTGGCCTCTTCTGTTCCGTTTTGTGCTGCAGCTGAGTATGTGGCACCTCCGTGCGACAGAGCACTGGGACTTGGGACTGAGCGTTTCCTCAGAGATGTGAGAGAGGCATCCCTCGGCCAGCTTTGCCACTCTCCGCATTAATACAAATGAGATTTAAAACTTTTCCAGAAGAATCCATTCTAATAATGATGCTCCAACAATGAGAACTTTGCAAAGACCCATGTTCCAGCTTTAAAGTACCTGGCTTTCCTTCCTGCTGCATGAAATGCTGAAACAGTAAATTGATCTAGCTGTGCAAAGCTCTCTTCTGTAAAGAACATAACTGTTTTCCTATCCTTTTCCCAGGTAGTGGGCACATCAAAGAAGTCATTGTTGCAGGAGACCACGTTTTCGAAAACCCAAATGGTCACATAGATGGGGAAGTCACTGAAGAGCAAGGCAACCCTGACGACCAGGAGCAGGATATTTCCACAGAACTGATAAAGGTTAAGCTGCTGGTCAACAAAGAAGGGCGATATGTATGCGAGTTATGTCAGAAGACATTTAAAACAGTAAGTATTGCTTGTACAGTGTTCGGGCTAGTGAGTTTTTTGGGCTAGCTGTTAACTAAGATATCTCAAGACTTGATAACAATGTGTTTTCCTACTGCATGCTGCACTTTCAAATGGGAAGTTCTGCTTTTGGAAGGAGCACTGTTATTTACAGTTGAAATGTAAAACCCTTAACTGCTGGAACATCTTTTAAAATGAAATTCTTTCCATAGGCCAGCATCCTCAAAGCTCACATGATTACTCACAGCAGCAGAAAGGACTATGAATGTAAACTTTGTGGGACTTCCTTCAGGACAAAAGGGTCTCTGATTCGACACCATCGGCGTCACACTGGTAAGACTGTTCTCCAAAATAAGAGCTCCTCATTGCTGGAGTGCGAGTGCGCTCTTGTGTGGTTATCCATTTCTCTTCCAGTGGAATTTGTTGTTGTTTTCTATCTGCTGCCCTGAGACTGTTGAGCTCCCCAATGTTTGGGTGCTGGGAGGCAGTGTGCGGTTTGGGGATAAGCACAGTTTGCTCACTGTAGAAAGGTGGAAGCATTTTTCTAGCAGTCTGTCGCATAAAGCTAATACTGGCAGTGGTCCGTTTAATACTGTTGGGTTTTGATTCTTGTAATTTCCAGATGAAAGACCTTACAAATGCAAGAAATGTGGGAAAAGCTTCCGGGAATCAGGAGCTTTGACTCGGCACCTGAAATCTCTGACACCCTGCACTGAAAAAATTCGCTTCAACATGAACAAAGAAATAGTAGTCAATAAAGATGATTTGCCAACAGGTCAGTGATGCTGTTAGTGCCTGCCGTGCATCTGATAAAACCAAGCATGCTCCCAGCGCTTGAACTGTAAATTTTTTCTCAGCTATAAAAAAATTTTCTGTGGTATTCAGTTTATATCTTTCATACAGGAAAAAAGTGGTTTATAGAGCTAAATTATTAATCTGAAGCACATGTAGCCAGGCATTGAGTGTGAAGAACATTTGTTACTCTGGTACAAAGCCAGCTTTAACGGGCACCTCATATTCCAAGATGCGTTTTTTGTAGGGCAAAAACTGCAAACTGATGAGGGGTGGCAGTACACAGAGTGATTCATTGTGCTGCTTTTCTTGAAGGATCCTGCAGTTCAAACGCAGACACTGTTTCATCAATAGCAAGTGAATCCATCGAGACCTCACCCGTCATTCATCTTGTGACGGATGCAAAAGGCAACGTTCTTCACGAAGTCCACGTCCAAATGCAGGAACTTCCTGTTGTAGATGCGAAATCCCTGGACCAAGATGTGAGTGTTGTTCCTCTTAAATAACCCTTCGCATGTTTTCTGTGAAGAAGTATTCTGAAGTATTTTACCTCATGAACAAAATTTTCTTAGGTGCTGAGAATAAATCTTTGTGGTGGAAGTAAATGGTTAATTTGCTTCTCTTTCATCTGAGAACATGGAAGGCACTCCGCTCTGACCTTGTCTGGCCATCTGCTGTTGCTGTGTATCTTAGCAGCACGTGTTTAGCATACAGGGGGATGCATAGGGTTTGTCACCCCGTACTGGATGATAGAGAAGGTGAGAGGGTGTTTTTGTTGACTGTTCCCTGCCGCAAGACACTGCGGTAGGAACAAAGGCTTATCATCCCCTGGACTGTGTGCTTTCAGAATACAGATTCACCTCATCTTCCTCCCCCGTCCAAGGTCATTCTCTTGTTGATCTTTCAACCCTGTATCACAACATTAGACACCCTAGGAAGAATGGCTTTGTAGCAACATGCTGTTAAAAAAAAAAAAAAAAGGGGGGTTGTGTATTTGCTGTACCAATTACTGGACTCTATCCCTTCAGCAGTCGCATCCTGAGGAGCTGCCGTGTGAGGGGGAAGTGAACAGTGAGAATCTGCTGAGGCAGGCCATGAGGAATTCGGGTATTGTGATAGAGAGAGTCGCTATGGAGGAAATGCAAAAGCCAGATGAGCCTGCTGTAGCTGCTACAGAAGAACTAGAAAACGAAGTGGTGGAGGCAGAAGAGGAGCCATGTGGGGAACAATGTGTTGAAGTAGAACAAGCAGAGTCTGTAAGTTTGCATTCCATAAAGAGATTAAAAAAATTAATCTTTCTTGCCCGCACTTGGTTGCGGACGGCACTGTTAGGCTCACCACCCTGCATGTTATCCATCAGCTCTCCCTGTGCCTTGCGTCCGTTTTTATTGTTACGTTTTTCCACGTATGCTTTAAGTGTGTTAGTACACGCACATGCTCGCTCTCCCTCCTGTTAACAATATAAATACCTTTCTTGTCAAAGCTGGAGTATTTTAATTGGGAATTTGGTTAGCAATACTTATTGTACGTGCCAGTACAAAAAGCACTTATGTTATATCATTTTCTTTCCAATAGACAGATGCAGAAAGAACAAATGGGTACAAAAATTATGTTTGCCCTCACTGTAATGAAGCCTTCAGTGAAGCTACTGCCCTTGAAACACACATCAAAGGTCATTTAGGTAAAGTTCTGCTGCTTATGCTGTTGTCTAAAATGTGCTGTGTTTTACTATGACCTTAAGCATAGCGCAGCTTGCTTTGTTTCAGATTCCTTGCCTTTACGTGGCCGTTAGCCATGCAAAATCAATTGCTTACATACTAATATGAAAAGGTTGAGTTTGAGCTCTAGAATAGAGGGTGAAAGAAAAAAATGTTTCCATGTTTTGGGGCTTACACTGCATACTTGAAAGCAGAATTTTGTGAAGAGGCCAATAAAAAGGTTAGCAAGGCAGAACAGGCTGAGCAGGCTGGAACTGCTGCTTGAAAGGCACCAATGTAAGAGCAACGTTTGAGCAGAATTCACTTTTGAACGAGACAAAGTTCATATACGCAGTTGAAAATGTAGTTTCATTCCTTCCCTGGGTTAATTTTTTTGTAAGAATTTAGTTATAGCATGTGTGAGATACTTGCTCCTGTATCAACCATGCATTCTCTCTCTCTCTCTCTCTAGATTACAAGCCTTTTAAGTGTGACGAGTGTGGCAAAGAGTTCACAAAGGGCTACCTGCTAAAAAAGCATCAAGAGGTGCACGTGAATGAACGGCGTTTCCGCTGTGGAGAGTGTGGCAAGCTCTACAAGACCATTGCACATGTGAAGGGGCATCGGAGAGTGCATTCTGATGAGCGGCCGTATTCCTGTCCGAAGTGTGGCAAGCGGTACAAGACAAAGGTGTGCCTCTGCCTCCCTCACAACAGACTTGCCTTCAGGTTTTCCTTTCCAGAGCCAGGGTTTGGGAGAAGTTGGGAGGCTTTGCTTTTGAAAGAAAAAATGCCAGCTCCCAGCTGCTTAATGAGCTGAAGCTCCAGAAGGAGGTTTTGTTTTAGTAGGGAAAAGAGGGACAGTCTTAATAAAACTTCCACATTTGTGAAGAAACTTCTTTCGTGTGTGGAAAAAATTACATAATAATAACAAAAAAAAATCTTTATTGTGTCTTACATGGGAAGAAGTCCTCAAAGGTGTTGACTTTTCCCTGGGAATCTAAAATACTGCTTGCTAGAGTTTGTCATTCCCTTCAGCTGCCTTTCTCTTGCTTCTCTCTTTGTACAGAATGCTCAGCAAGTTCATTTCCGTACGCACTTAGAGGATAAGCCTTATGTCTGTCAGTACTGCAGTCGGGGCTTTCGGGAAAAGGGCTCGCTGGTCCGTCACATCCGCCATCACACGGGAGAAAAGCCTTTTAAGTGTTACAAGTGCGGGCGAGGGTTTGCAGAGCACGGTACTCTCAACAGGCACTTAAAAACCAAAGGTGAGGGGTGTGTGTGTTTTGTTCTAGGGTTGGGTTTGGACAAGCTGCTTTTTGGCTCAATGGTAATGATTTTTAGAGTGGATGTAACCTGCATGCGAGGCCATTTGTTTATCTGCATCTCAGTTGCTGCATTATATTTTCTTTCATCTACATCAATGAGTATTTCTATTGTGATCTTTCTGACCAAAAATGATGCTGAACAAACAGCCATGAACCAGTTCTAATATAAAATCTAGATCATCTAAAGAGAAAGATAACCAAAACAGAATTTGCATTAAGAATCTAACTGCAGGAGTGCTGTGGGCTCTCTGCTCTAAACTCTGGCTGAAGTGGTCTGTGCAGTGTCCCTAATGGGCAAGACAGACCTTACACTGTACAAGACTCTACTCTGAACTGTGAAGTGGTTCTGTTCCAGGGCTATACACAAAGGAGGAAACAAATGTTTTTGCAAAGCATTGCCAGAGAGCGCTTGATTTCTGTGTTGGGGAATAGGTGAGAGGACTGTCAAACTTAGGATGTGGCACACAGTGTTATGGCTGAACTTGACCATTGGTTTGTTGGGGTGTTTTTTGCATTAAATTAATATTAATTTTGGGGATTTATGAAATCCTGTAAAAATACAAGGTGTGGATGTTCTGTGAGGAAAATGTCTTCAGTAGAGTTAAGTTCTCACAGATAATCATTTCATTGGATTAGTTGTGCTGGACCTGCTGCTCCTTTAGCTCCTAAGCACAGATCTTCAAACTTCTTCAGGTAGTGATGATGATGTATTTAGATTGCAAGAAGCAATACAAGCAATACCCAAGAGAAAAAAAAAAAGTTTCCTAGGTAAATACTGAAATGTAATGCATAAGCAGAAAAGATACGTGACTTACAATATACTGAAAGTCTTCCTGCATGTTCTTCACATATGGCTTTTGCAATCCCTTATGGTTTTATGCATCTGAATTTAGTTGTCTACTTTTTGAAGCTACACAGTTGCTCTGCTCGAGGTTCAGTTCCTTTGCTCTTCTAGGCAATGAAATAGCCTAGAATGAAATAGCCTCTTCTAGGCCATTACTTGGCCTGTTTTGGTGGGATGAGAGCCTGTTGTCTGACTGCTGCTCACTTGTCAGCGGCACCTTGTTAAAGGGGTCTCGTTTGTGCTGCATAGTATTTTCCAGGTGGTCCTATATTTGAGATGGTTATGAACAATTATGTTTTTCTGGCATTTGGAATACCATTCAGGTGGCTGCCTCCTTGCTTTGAAAGAGGTGGAAGAAGTGATGGTGTCTGAGGAAAGTCAGTCAGCTGACAACTTAGCTGCAACAGTCATTTCTGAAGATCCTCACACTGTGCTGGTAGAGTTTTCTTCAGTGGTGGCGGACACTCAGGAATACATCATTGAGGTAAGAAGTGCGGCATACAGCCATCTCATTCTGAACTGAGCATGGTATTTTGTTAGTAAAAACGGCAGTTGTGCATGTTCCTCATCTAGGCTTTTGGGAGAAGGTAAAACGGGATCTAGCCAATGCTACCCCTGCCTGCACAACCCTAGGAATAAACAGAACTAATCTTGTTCAGAAAGAGAGCACTTGGAGCCTACTTCACCACCCTTCTGAAGTCCTGCGTGTAATGTAGGCAGGAAAATGAGACTGCAGGGAAGACTGACAGTAGTTCATCAGAAGGCTGAGACAAAACTTCTGACCATATCAGATTTTATGTCCTTGCAAACTTGCTTCAGTTTTCCTTCAACATTTACCTACTCTTTTCTTCCACTTCTATTTAGCTGGTTTTGTCCAAAATAACCTCTGTTGGTTTTTAACTGGCTGTGGCCGCCAAACAATGAACTGCGGATTTCTCTTTCTCCCTCTTTGTGACAAAGAGCCAGTGTACTCATCCGTGCAGAATAACACAGTTCATTTATTGAGTCCCTTTAGTGCTGCCATAGTTTTTCTCCAACAGAAAAATCGGCCAGTCAGCTGAGTCCTGCTGAGAGATGTTCTATTTCAGTTATTTGTAAGCACTTTGCATTGCTTCTAAGTAGCTCTCAATAATGGGATTTGGAGGGAATTTCAGGGAGTTGTCTTCAGAGTACCTACAGCATCATGGGGGGAACAGAAAGACTTTTGTAAGAGATCTTAGTGTCCGTTATCTTGGTACTAAAAGATTTTTTTGCAATAATCTAAAAGGAATCATCATATTTTGTCTTTCAAGACTGCTACTGAAGACATGGAGACCAGTGAAGCTACTGAAATAATAGAGGGAACAAGACATGAGGTAAAGCAGCTACATAAACTGTTATTTTGGGTACTTGCTGTGGATGGAATTAATCAGTTTTTGTGTCTGAAAGTCATGCTAAATAAACCCAACTTCAAATAATTAATTTACTGACCTCGTAGTTTTGCAGACTGTCTGTATAAAAACATAATAATGGTCATACTGGGTTTGACTGAGTTCCATTAACCTCACATCCTCTCGGTGATGGTGGCTTGTTACTTCCATGGCTTCGTACATGACAGTGTAGCTGCCAGCTGAGTAGAACTGTACAATAACATTTAAGCCATGAGGAAATGATCCTCTGAAGGCATTCCTGAATGCTAGAAATAATGGTTGGTGCAAAGTCAGAGGCTGGCTTAGGCTCCTGAATTGCATTCAGCCAGTTTAAATGTCAGAGTGTGCTTTGTTAAGATTTTTCTATAAACAGTAGTTTGACTTTCTGTAGGAAGTACTCCGCAAAAATCTTCAGTGACATGTTCTAGGAGTCTGCTGTTCTTGGGGTGATGAGGGCTTCAGAGAACAGCTGGCGGAAATTAGAATTAAATGCTGTTTGTTGCACTGCCCTGCTGGTCATCAAGCACTGTTTCTAGTGATGATAATTGTACTTCTAACAGAGTACAATACACCAAGAAATGATGTGGCCTCTTTTCTCTTCAATTAGGTTGACAGCCACATTATGAAGGTTGTGCAACAAATAGTAAATCAAGCAAACTCTGGTCACCAGATCATTGTACAGAATGTCACTGTGGCGGAAAACTCTGAAGTCACCACAGATGCTGCAGACACCATCACCATTGCGACCCCTGAAAGCCTCACGGAGCAGGTCGCAATGACACTGGCTTCTGCCATCGGAGAAGGAACAGTGCTGACTACAGAGGGGAGCATCGAGACAGAAGAAGCAACGGTGACAATGGTGGCATCGGAGGATATTGAAATAATGGAACATGCAGGAGAGTTTGTGATTGCTTCCCAGGAGGGGGAGGTGGAAGTCCAGACTGTGATTGTGTAATGAACAGCATGCAGCTAGTGACAGATGTTAATGTAAAACTGACTGTTTTTCTCCAGTTTGGGGAATTTGATCAGTCTGAAGTTTGCCGTTATAATTGTTCAGAGAGCAGGGGAGAGAATGCTTCTATAGTTAAGTGTCTTAACAGGATGGTACAGCCCCAAGATATTTTCTGTTTAAAATGGAAATAACAGTAGTTAAAAACCTCTGCATGGTTATACTGTGGAAGTGACTGATATGCCATGTTTGACAGTCTCAATATTTTGTACAGCTGCCTCAAATAAAGGAAGATCCTTTGCAAAGCATTTACCTCTGACCACAGGACAGTAGTGTTCTGGTGTTTAAAAGGATTCTGAAAGTGAAGCAAATACATAAGGTCTCATAAGAGACTACTTAATCATATGCATTTAAAACAAAGAAAACCAAACCTAAGGAGTTCTGGTGTGCATTCACCACCACTCAGAAACTTTCATGCCTTTAACCTCACTACTTTAGTCCTCCTAAGGCATGGTACTGCAGTATTCTTTTATTTTATATCCTGGACAAGTAGCCTTACGTACTGGTCTATGACAGAATGCATCATTGTACCCTTGCAATGCCAGACAGGCTACTCTGAGAGCTAGTCTGTTGGTGTGTAAAGCCATATTGTATATGATTTTTTTTAAAACCATATATGGATTTTTAATTGCATATTGTACAGATTCAGCATGTAAATAAATACATTTTTAAAAATAAAGTTATTTAAAGTTCTTACTATATTTTTCCAATTTCTACTCTATTATCATTCAAATGGAAGAATTTCTAGAAGCAGAGAGGAACAGGGCCACTTAACATTGTGCTTAAGAAGCCTCATTGTTGGGTAAGTCAAACACGTTTTTTTTTTCCAGAACAAGCACAAGCCTCTAAAAGCAGCCAGTACATCTATGCTTTGGAATCTTTGAAGTGAGCCCTAGTTAGAGGGATTTCAGGTGGCCAGTTGCATAGCTCCAAGTTTACTTCTGTCTTCCAGTGTTAAAAAACCCCTCTGCCTTTTGGCATTCACCTAGAGAATCCCCCTAGAGAAGCTGAAGATGTGCTACTGCTGGTTTTGAAGTGGCCTGTTCAGTGATTACAGGTGGGCAGCCCTAGAAACGGCCTCAGCAACTCTTAACTTCCCCTGCTACAAAATGGCCAAAATACAAAGAAGTGCCTAAGACATGGCTGAGCCTCTCATTGTTCAATATATCTGTTCTGATACCCTTTTCAGGGTGCTGAAATTCTGTCTGGAAGTCTACCATTTTCATGACTCAAAGGCTGAAATGGCATTGTATTTTGTACAAGCTGAAAATAGGTATCAAGGAAGAGATTTTGTAGATAAGGTGAAGTAGCACTTGCAGTCATTCCCTTTCTGCAATTAAGGTCCTCCATACTAGTACAAATGTGCAGTAGAACATGGTTTCTGCAGGTTGTAACAGTAATGGTGTTTTTTTCAGCTAAATACATGCAACCTATTCTACATACTGTTAATAATGGGTTAATCATTTTCCAAAGATACTCACTAAAAGATGAAGCTTCCTCAAAGCTCACAGCAGGTCTTTGTTAGCTTCCCTTGCAAGTGCACACACAAAGATTCGCTTCAGTAAGATGGACCAAATTTGCCTCTCCATACCAGCGAATTCACTACTGGTCCCTCTAACAAACAAGAGGACTAAGCTTAACCTCAGAGATCTCACCAAGTGAAGTATCTTAAATGGCACTCTGCTGAGGCTTCGTTAATCAGAATACTGCAGTCAGCTGTGAGTTACTATTTTCCTGCAGGGAGAAAAGAAAAAATGAATAATTGGCAAATAAGTGCCACTTCCACATGTGCAACACTGCTATATTCCTGTAAAGTCTCCTGCAGGAAGACCTACTTCAGATGTACCAAAGTAACTTAGGCACTCAGTCTTCCTGTTAGACAGTGGTATATATTATGCAGGATACAGAACAGTAACCATAAAACCCCCCAACAGTTCCCTGTGTATGCGTTCCTTAGTCAAACCTAACTCTAGCGCAGCTTGTTTCTGTGCTGAGATTGTGTCTGAAAAGACTTAACAAGCCACTGTCACGACTGGTACCAGTAGTGTTACAGATAAACTTGGAAGAACTCTAGCTTTGAAGACCGTTTGGCTTTATCAAAAAATAGTTTCCAATTACTGAACTGAAATACAGCGATCTTTTACAAAAGTTGTTTGGGGCATCAAAGCACACTGCTGAAATAAAGTCTTACAAAAAGTTTAAAGATGCACATATGAACAATAATATCTTCATGCGTTCTTCCTTTCCAACGCTGTAGGAGGCTTAAAGATCTCCTTTAAATTCATCCAGATTCCTTTAGAATAAAGGTTTTTGTAGACAACTCCTCTGTCATAAGGCTGCAATGTTACATGGTGGGAACAACCGTATCTTCTGGATTTATGCCATTCGTTGGAAGTTTGGTTGGTTAAGGCCAAATACAGATTGAAACAGCAGTATGCACCCAGAACGAGCGTGAGAAGAATAACAAAACCAAGCATGAAGACAATCCTAGGAAAAGTCAAGAAAAGGTGCTGCAAAGAAAGAAAATAATAACTTAGTTAAAAGGCTGGAGCATTAAATTACGTGGAGGCAAGTGACCACTGTAACATGCTGGCTGAAACGCGCATCCATACGCACACCTAACTGTGGAGCCCCAGCGATAAGGTCACAGCCCTATGGACCATTCCTAATTGAATCTCTGAGTACACCATGCAGATTTCCAGCAATTTGTTTTCTCGCAAGCCTTGATGGTATGTGGGAGTATTTTCTACGTCCATCTATTTCTGAATGTTTTTATTTCATATTAGAGATCTGCTTGTTTGTTTTTTGTTGTTTTTTAAATTTAAAAGAATCATTAATGCAGATCATCTCAAAACAAACTGCCAAATGAAGAAGCTACAAGCTGGTACAACTTCAGGTTTTGCTGACATGATACTGTTTAAGCAGCTCTTTTCTGAATTAAAATTCCCATGCTGCAGAGTGCTAATGGTACTGTTCAAACATAAGCAAACATTCCCTGACCAAGATCCCTTTATAAAAGTCCACAGCTGAAACACCTGTTGTCTAGGCTGAGGAAAAGATAAAGCATTTACTACTTATTACCTCATTGCCATACTACAGAAAGGGACGAGGGGATCAAAATGCAAATGACTCAAGTACTAGACAGACTCAAAGTCACCCTTTGCTTGTATGTGAGAAAAAACATTCAAGTATCTAAATTCCAGGATAGCAGGGTCGTGTTTTATTGTCTCCATGAAGATACCTCAAGGATTGTCAATTGTTTCCTAAATGTTACTGCAGTAGATGGTCATTGGAATGATCTTTATGAATCTTTATGAACCAGATCTGCTGAGTGAAAGCAGACTGGAGACAAAACTCCATGGAGAATGGAATTTAAAAATTCCCATCTTTTTAAAGTATTCTGCAATGGTAGTTTTCTAAAATTAATAAGCTGTGTGGAGTTGGTAAAAAAATCCTGTAGTCTGTCCACATCCTGCCTGTGACAACTGGTGGACTTAGAAGATCCCTGAAAGCAAACACTGGGAGAAACCTTTTTATAAGCTAATAACCCAGCCAGCTTAAACTTACCTGAATGAGGAACAGAATCTCAACAGCATGCTCTTGTCCTTGGTCATCAATGTAACTCCCATACATCATATTTGACAGCAGCACCACTTGGATGAGAAACGCTGTTGTGATGACTGCAATGGTTGCAGCCATGGCAGTCAGTGTGAAGAGGTAAAGGAAGAAATACTTCGCATTGAAGGAGCCGATGCAGTTGTTGACCCACACACAGTGGTGATCAAAACGATGTACACACGTACTGCAGAAACCTGATGGGGAGCGAGTGGCAAGACAGTTCAGTTACTTATGTAATCAATTTGGTTTTTACACAGTTTAGGATAGTTTTTCATCTGAAAAAACCTGAGAGTTGTGGTCATGATTTAGCTGATAGCTTTTTAAGGAAACACATTTAATTTCAATTGCACATCATAAAAAACCCAATACTAAAAATAAAGACATGTATCTGCAGCTCAAAGACTTTGGTTTCTCTGAAAGTACTGCCTGGCAAAGCATGTGAAAGGTACAGGTTGTAGCTCCCAGCATTTAGATGCTAACAGCAAATCCTGCAAAAACAAAAAAAACCCCACAAAATCCTGAACTCAGGTCTTGACAGGTGATAATTTTTTATTAAACTTCTAGAGGCTCAAAAGCTTGCCTGTTCCTGACCCAACTGACACCCTCAGAACTGGTAATTTCTGTGAAAAGAAATAGCAGCAAAACAGTTCCATGGATGGGGAAAGGGCAGCTGTGATCTGAACCCCAGTAAAATGAACACAATCCTGTGTGCATCGAGCTAGGTAACAGAACAGATGTAGTGTGAACTGCAGTTATCGAGGGAGAATTAATTTGGGGAAGTATCAGTGTTATGCTTATCAAGGAAGTTAAGATTCTTACGGCAATGTTTTGATCTGGCTGGCTTCTCCATGTTGCACGTAGGACACACGATGCCTTTCTGAAATAATACACCATCGTATGGATAAATCTTAACTAATGATGCATGATTCGATTTTGTTATTATACCTGTGAAAGAAACAAGAAAAATAGTAAAAGTAACAGTGTTTGTAGCATTTTTTAGGTTCCGTTTTCAAACAGCTATAGCTCACAATCAGCATGAGCTTACCAGGATTAGCCCGGGAGCAGAGAATGAAACAGCCCACGTTCCCAGCCAGCAGCAGGTAGGGCAGCAGCAGGAGGAGGAGGTGGAACTGCAGCTCCTCACAGTAAACAAAAACTTCCCATGTGTATTCCCCATACACTGCAGCTTGCAAGAGTATGTGCAGGACAACAAACAAAGAGCTTCTGTAACAGAAAGGGCACAGACTATTTAATACTCAGCATTCTGATTAACAGGTCAAGTACACTCAGAGGTGATCAGCAAAGACTTTCCAAATCAAGGAGACACCTCTTTTAGGTTTTCAGGCCAGCATGGATTGCATATTAATAGTGTTTTCTCCCTCCAATAGCTTCTTCTTCTCTTCTTCCCACATACACTCCTTTAAATATGCCAGCTAAATTCACTTCCATTATTGGCATGTCCTTTGGATTTTTTTTCAGTAGAGTCAAGTACAGTCTCATAATCACTTGGTGCTGACAAAGCACGCCACAGCAATAGGCCACAAAACATTCTGCCAGAAGACATTTGCTGTGTGCTGCTCTGAGAGCAAATAAAACCCCAGTAAAAGGTAATTTAAAAAAACCCAAACCTGTAAAAATATAAGCAGCTGTTACGAAATAAGCGTGGCAGGAGGTTAGCAATGGCAAACACTAGTTCCAGCCTGTCGGCACACTACAGCTTTGGCAAGGCATGTTGCAGAACCGTTTGGCACAGACGTTTGTTTGGGATGCATCATACTGAGCAACAGCTTGCAGCAGCCTGGCAAATAGACGCTCACACAAGCCACGCATTAGGAAAGCAATGTTGACTTATGACAGCTCTCCGCATTATATATCACTTTGCTGGACTTTTATTATGAGTTTTCAATAACTAGTGATGTGTACTTTACTACAGCAGGAAGTCTGTTGCAGACAAGCTCTGCTCTACTGCTCTCTCCAACACTATTTCTGTGTGCAATCCAGCAGGATCCTGCAGTCTCCTCCCAACAGCAGGGCTGCAAGAAGGTACCCTCAAGCGCTACATCTCACTGGACTTCTGCATGAACTGAAAAATCTCTCGCTTGAATGAGGTGACGCAGTCAAAGGGTGCGTGTGGAGGATCAAAGTGCCTCCAGCGCACAGCGTAATCTAGCAATGACAACTACACCAGGCTCATCAGATAATTGCTCTGTTGCTGACTGCACATTTGACAGTGTAGCCACTCTCTCCTGGGCCATGTTAGCAGCAGAGAATCTGCACAGCAGGCAACAAAACAACTGCAGCACATGTTCAACAGCTGTAGATGTTACGCCCCTGAAGTGTCTGTCATATTGGAGTCGCTGCCCCCAGAGGAAAGGTATTTAAATAATTCCTGAAGCAGATCCTAAAGCACTGAAGTTTACAGCACACTACAAAATTCACCTTAATACAGCAGGCTGCACGTTGGCAGCTGCGCAGCTTCCGCTTGAGCCACCTGGACATCCAAGCTGCTGGACTAAGACTAATGGGATTTGAGGGAGAGGATGGGGATTGCTAGCTCTGTCTAAACTCAACCTGCAGCTGCCACCGAATCTGTTGTAATTCTCATGTGGATGCGGTCTCCCACCAGCGTGACCAACATCTGTTACACTGGAAGCTTCTGAGCCACATTATCTTGATTTGTCAATATGTTCAAATGTTTCAGGGTACCATGTTCTGCACAATAAGCAAAGAACAGAAAGACAACAGTGTAGCAAGAAGGGAATCTGTAATCCCTGACAAGCACCCCTAACGAGGATGGGTAGCTAAGGATAACACTGAAAGCTCTGATGGTGCCAAGAGGTCACCAACAGTAACCAGAAATACTAGTAAAAAATAATGCCAAAAGCATAAAAAAAATCCCACCAGTGAATACCTTGTGTGGAAGAGCCTGTGAAGCACCCTCTGTGTCACACTCTGGAGCTGTGAGGGGATTACAAATGACAATACCTGAAGCAAATGAAAACACTGTGTTATCTATTGCTTCTGCCTTGTGGAAAGTTCAAATAAAAATACAAGTCACCTAATCCCTCAGTTACATATCTGTAGCCATATAACCAGGAAGGAAGCTCATTTTCAGGGATATCTGAGCTCCTAAGAATACAGACAGGTTTGTTGCTGGGGTTTTCAAAACGGGAGTGAGGTTCCATATTCTCAGGAGCCCTAATGGCACAAACAAATGTATCTGGGTTAATGTGTGAAAGTTGTAAGGAGCTTATATCGGGTTATGGACTGGGTAACTGGTTAAGCAGGGGATAGAACTGAGCAATTTATGAACTACAATATGCTTCATCAGGTCATCTGACAGATGCAAGAGGAGATAAAAAAAGGAATAAAGCCTGCTATCCTCCAGAAACAGGAAAAAAACCCCCACAACTCAACCAAAAAGCAAACAAAACCCAGCAAACCCAAAAAATCAGTTTCTTCAACTACAGCTATGATCCAATTTGATAACTCTGTGTCTATCTAATTGCTGTTAATGAGAAGAAAACTGCCTGTCTTCATTCAGTGAAATCCTCAGCAATAGTCTGCAACTGTGGAATTGTTTGACTCTCCTGTTAAGAGGATGACAGATCTCTATAGCAACATGCTGCTCCATCAGTGGTGGAGGAATTAGAGCAGCTGAGCCTATTTCTATCTGACATGGAAAGAAAATATGCGGTGAGAGCTTCTTGTCTCAGATGTGAAAGACCAGAAGGCAAAAAGCATATGTGAAGTTGAGAAGATGTTAAATATTTTTCTTTTAACTGTTATGCCTTGTATCAGCAGTTCAAGTGACAAGTATCTTTAAAGAGAGGCTGTGTACTGCAATAGGAAATACATAACTAGACGGAAACGCAACCTGCATGCAATTGCAAAATTCAAGTTTAAGTTAACTGTAGACTACAGTCTAACATTACCTTCAATATCTGTTATCCCCCCCCATACAGTACAGAAATCCCCTGTATTTCAGCCATTTCTTACGCCAAAGCAAAAAGCTCTTACAAATACGGTTTGTGCTTGTGGTGATGATGAAAGTAGGAGAGAGTGAGAAAACCTGTACAATGAATACAACCATCTCGCACGACTGAACCGCTGGCAGCAAGGAAAACAGACTGGGGGTGGAAGCTGACTTGCCACAGAGCTAGAAACAGCTGCGCTCTGTGCAAGTTAATTATTTCATATTGTTCACAATAAATACTTTAAAGTATCTTACAGGAGTGAAGTCAAACAATGTCAAATTCCAGGTTTATACGCTTCAATAATTACAGTCAGAAATTCATTTAAAATAGCATCTAGAGAAACTATTTAGGATTACCTATATTTATTTTGTGCGTACAAGAATCAATTAAATTTCTCCAGACTGACTTTGCATTACGGCAGTATTTTAATTGCTGATTGTTAGCATGTATCATAGAAGCAGCTATTAAGAAATGCAGGAAAATAATAAATTTCCTCTGCACAATGATCTACGTGTCCATAAAGCAAAATAAAAAGAAAGTATAATACCAGTAATAAAACTCAAAGTCTATTTAGACTCATGTAAACAGCACTAAATATTATTTACAATTTCAATGATAATTCTCCCTTCCAAGAGTTCTTCATTCAGACACAGCCCAACAGACAGAAAAACAAGCTAGTGCATTTTCAATTAATTGCCCGTTTTTTACAGTAAAATGCCAATTCTTATTAGTCTTTTAAAGCTCTTTATTCCTCCTACTTACTTAGGATACAACAGCCTGCAACATCATTACAGACTCACATTACAGAGCTTCCCCTAAAATATTTGCTACCAGTTACAAGTCTCCCTTTTTTATTCCTCAAATCTCCCTCCACCTTCTTGCTGTTAATGACAGCAGCAAATACCAAAAAACTGCAAATACTCAAATACTTGGGCTCTCATTATTATTTAATTTCTCAAAGCTGACATGTTATGGTGCCACCAAACAATGCACTTCTAGCACTGTGAGAAGTCCGGTCCTTACTACTACCCTGTGGTGACCGCAGCCAGCCAGGCTGGCACAGGCAGGAACAGGAGCTGTGAGATGCAAATGGCTTTTTACTGCGTGCTTGGGCATGATTTCATCTGCCGAAAGGAAGCGTATTTCTATTTCCAATCCCAATTAGCACTTACTTGAGAGCAGTTGTCAAAATAGGATGAAATATACTGTCTCCTCACTCTAACCACACATATTAGCATCTTTTATGGAGGTGACACACAGCAGTTGCACTAATTTCAGCACAACGAAGCAGGGCAGACCACCAGAGCAGGAGATGAGCACCGCTCTGGAAGCTCAGCTCTTTACCTGGCTTGCACCATTGACACTTCTTGCGAGGAAACTCTCCTTCCTTCCCGAGCAGATGCAGAGCAGGCCAACAGCAGCAAGAACTAAACACAAGTAAATCAAGAAGAGCGTCAGAAAGTCCATCCTGAGCCCTGCAACTGACAGAAGCGGCTGCTCAGTGCCTCGGTGCCAGCCCCCCAGCAGTGCCCGGGCCCAGCCGCGCTGCCCACCGCTTGGCTGGAACCGGGGAGCGGCGCAGCCGGCGCACCCCGCTCCCCCACGGGGACACCGCAGTTATTTCAGTGTTCTACCTATTTCTGCACGGCCCGGGACCCTGCCACGGGGCACCCTACTGAGAGAGGGGCTGGGTGTCCGCTGGGCCAAGGGCCGGGGCCTGCAGCGGGGCCTGCAGCTGGGGCGGCCCGAGCCCCGCCGCCCAGCCAAGCCCGGGCACCGCCGGCGGGGCCCAGCACCGCGCCGGGAAGGGGAGGACGCTGCCAGGGGCCTGCAGCCTCCGAGCCCCACCGCCGGGCAGCAGGAGCCCGGGGTGACCCGGCGGCACGGTGGGGGCCTGCGGGGCGTCGAAGGCGCCGCTACTGAGGGACCCGGGGGGAGGGCGCCGGCCCGGGACGCGGCGGGGGCAGAACGGGGCCGCCGCTTCTGTCAGCCTCCCGGCGGCAGGGGGCGCACTCGCCGCCCCGCCCGAGGCCGCCCAGCCGATCGCCGAGTCCCCCGGCCGCTCGGGGATCGGCGGCCGCAGCGCCTGGCGCCACGCGGAAGCGGGGGCCGGCCCTCGCCCGGGCCTGCCCCGGCGGAGCAGCTGGGGTGGCGGCTGCCGCGGGCACCGGCAGGGCAGCGCGGGTGCTGCGCGAGCCGTTCAGAAGGTCCGTTTTCAAGGTCGCTGCCTCCCTGTGGCCCGGCGGCCCGGGGGAGGCCCTGCCCCGGGCTGAAGGGAGCTGCTTGGCGGCCGCAGGCCGGGCCCAGCCCTGGGCAGCGCCTCTGCAAATGGAGCGAGAAATCAGCCGTGGGCTCCTGAAGGAGCTGAGGCTGCTGGGCAGAGACGTTTGTTCTGGCCCTCTTCCTTCCCCCGCGGCAGAAAGTGAAGATTAAAGCGGTAGAAATAAAAGCTAAATAATTTTGATAAATCCCAGAGTTGTGTGTAGAGTTCTTACCATCCTGGGCAGCTCATTACCGTGTGAGTTGAGTGCCGCTGTTGTGCTGTTTTCTTCTGTTCCCAGAGGATCTGTGTGACATGCCAACTGGCATGGCACAGCTTGTGTGATTTCTAAGGAATTTGCAAAAATTTCTTCAGATTTCTTGCCGTTGGTGAAACCTCTAAAGCAAAATCCTTTTGTCTCCTACAGGAGCTCTGAGCATTATATTCTCATCTAATCCGGAGCCTCGTGTCACACCATCACGTCGCACATGCTGCAAGAAGTAGGGGAAAGTTTGCTCTAGTACATGCAGGGATCTCACCTAGAACCAGGCTGAGGTGAACTAAAGCTGCAGGAGATAAAGGTCCTGTGCCGGTTCCTTACGTGGCGTGGCTGTCAACTGAAACCGGCCCCGCAGCTGGCGCGGTCCATGCTCTCTGGAGCGCCGCTAATGAGCGACCGATTGGGTTACGGTGCCTGGTTAGAATTTGCCATAGAAACTCAGCCAGTTGCTGCTGCCAGGTAACTGATCCAAAAGCTTCGAAACTGCTGTGATGATTTTGCCAGCTCTGGGTCCCAGTCTGCTGCTGGCTGGATCTCGGGCACGGCAGGTAAGCCCTTTGAGGGGTGCTCGGGTAGCTTTGGCACCAAGAGGAAATCAATTGGTTTGGCTGAGACACAGTGGCAGGAGGTGAGGTTGAGTTTCAGGAAGGGGACCTTTTTTTCCCTGGTAAGTTCTTGGCCCCCAGTGCACCAAACCAGAACCTGGTGAGAGAGAAATGAAGGCAAAATATTGCTGGGGCACAGCCACCCCAGAGTGCAGCCTGAGGCACTTTGCTCCTGATGGAGGACATAGTGAAAAAGCCATTTTTTCCCTTCCCACTGATGCAGCAAAATTTCTGTACTGCTTCAGGTAGGCTGGAGGTTTGTTTGGGACATTGGATGTAACCTGGCAAGTCTGCCTGCACAGAAGGGGCCCTGGGATGGGGGGCTGGCAGCTGTGTGGGCATGAAGCTGTTTATTTGTCTGTGGACAGGCAGGTTTGTACACTGCGGTCCGTGCACCCAGCATGGAGCTGCCTGCACTATTGGCAGGAGCTGCAGTGAGTGCTGCCGAGCAGGGCACCAGCACCAGTGCTGCTGAGGGGCTCCATCCACTCTTAGTGGCCTTATATGCTGTGCTCAAGGACAAAACAGTCAGCAAACACTTTAATAGCAGGTTGAGGCTGGGAGATTAAGCTCATTCAATTTAAGTGCTGTGAAAATCAGAAAGTCTTGTCTGATCAGAGTCTAGCAGAAGGTCTTCAAGGAAACAAACTTTTCATTAGCTTGGAATCCCATAACTAGTTTCTTGCCAGGATTAAAATTCGCTGTTTTAAAGTAGTCAAGTCAAAAATGGAGGGAAAAGAACCAATTACTTCACTTGCTGGAAAAAAAAAAGTATCCATTGGAGTTTTTGCCTGCCTGTCTGGGCCGTGAATAGTGACGAAGATGGACTGACGTTTTGTATGAAGGTGTGTGCACTTCTGCATCAACACGGGAGGGCAGTGCACGCTCCCTGCAACGCCCACCTGTGGATCTCAGCTGCTGAGGAGATTTGTGTTTGTGCAGGACCTGTGAGAAGGGACCCATGTCCTGTCTCTAGCAGAGCATCACTGACACCAGAGCTGGAGAGGACAGGAGGAGCAGGTCTCCAAGTCCCTCGCAGCAGACATGTATGAGCATGAAGGGCACGAGCGAGAGGAAGACCTTCCATTGCACCGTGCTCACCTTCAGGCTGCGCCAACCAGGTCCCTGCAGCTCTCCTTCGTAAGGCTTTACCCAGTCCCTTACCAAGTCTCCCAGCTTTCCTGGGGAGGTTGTTTCCCATCCAGCCCAACGCTGCTGACAGCTCAGCCTGTGCCAGTGCCCAGGGAGGACTGGATTGCTGTGTGGTCCTTGATGGGATGCAGACGGCCCCTCCCGCTGGTGCCCTGCAGCAGGATATGTAATACCCTAAAACCTCTTAAGCCCTAAGCCCTGAGATCCCTACGTGCTGAGGAAGCAGAGGAGAAAATCAGAAATAGCAGCTTAATGAACAGTCGGTGCCAGCATGGGGGGTCTCTGCTGTGAAATGCTCTCAGCTGCTTCCTGCTGTGAGGACCCCCACTCCTCCGCAGCCTGGCTGGGGAGGATCTGGTGAACCCTGGAGAAGTTGGTCCAGAATCCCAAATCCTTGCAGCAAGCAGAAGGTTGTTTGGCAGATGCATACTCCCAGAAATTCTGGTGTCCCACTCAAATAGCTGGTGGTGGGGTTAATGAGGTCTCGGCACATCCAGCTGCTGTTTGGCAGTGGTGATGGCATGCTGCGTCTCTGCTGCTTTTTGCAAAGTGCTGTCGCTTCAGATTTGCCCTGTGGGTGAGGGATTTCTCTCCACAGGCACTAATCTGTTTTACCTCCTTCCAGCTCCTAATTCCCCCCAGATCTGCAGGCTCAGGTCAGCACCAGACTCAGCCAGGACCAGCACAGCAGTTAGTCTGTCCATGCTTCTCTTTGTGATGGAAATAAATTAGGAAAGGAAGAGGCAGGAAGGACCTTTCTGTGCCTGGTGCTGGCTCAGAGCAGCTGTAAGGGCACAGGGCTCAAGTAAGAAGCCTGGGAAGGGGCAGCCACCCTCTGCCCCGGCTCTACTCCAGCACCGTGGCACAGCAGCCGTTTTGCCCACCCCTGGACTGCTGCTACATGCGAGGGCTGTGCCCCCAGCACCCCGGGGGCTGCAGCAAGGACGCAGGAGTTGGAGAGATGCCCCTGGGAGCCCTGCGGGTAGGTGGGACGCACTTCCAGGGGTGATGGAGGAGAATCGAGAAAGCCTCAACCCCTTAGTGGGACAAAGCTGCTGCTGGTGAGAGCCCGCCAGGCTCGCTTGGATGGCCGCAGACTTCTGTAAGTGCTTGAGCCGTAGGGTGTAGAGGTGGAAAGGGGTGATGCAGCTCCCTGCAGCAAGGCGATGGCCGCTGCTCTGCCAGGCTTCGCTGTGGAGCTCAGCCCACAGCGGCTGCACTGGGGCCGTCTTGGTGCTTACTGGGCTCTTGCTGGAGCCTTCAAAACTTGTGCTTTGCTGCCTCAGGGATCCCCTGGTGTTTGGTCACAGATGGATTTCATCCTGCTGTTGCCAGACTTGCCCATGCTTCACTCTCAACACCTCCCCTTCGGTCCTCAACATCTGTACCTGTTAACAGGGGCAACAGCTGTGTTTCCTCTTTGAGTAACAACAGTAACAGTAATCCCTGATTTTTATGTAGCATTTTAATCAGCACTGCTGTACAAAGGAGGACAAGACTATTACACTTACAGCGTTAGTGACAGTATATTGCTTGGTCCTTTTTAATATTTCCTTATGAAGGCGGCACTTCTAGTGCCCTCTGTAATACAGCCTTGAGTAGCTGTTTGCCAGAGCAGGTTCAGGTTATTGATACAGATTTCTGCAGTAATGCTGTGTTCCCTGCCCATCCTCACGATTCTGCTCTCAGAGCAAGCTGGTCGGTATTATCTCTGCTGAAAATGGTCATGAGAAGAGTTCCTTTAACCTCCCTGGCCTACAGTAAGGTATTAAAGAATGTTTTCAGCAGTTCTGAATTTTGACCAAGATTTCCTAGGTCTCAAAGGAACAGAATAAATGTCTTTTGGTCATTCAGATCAAAGCTTGAAGAACCACACCACCCCAATGACAGTGAGGTAGCGGGGTGAAGGGATGCCTTTGCTGTGCAGGCAGAAGCACGCACCAGAGCGAACTGGGACCTGCTGGGCTGCCCAGGCTGGGGGGAGCAGCCGCTCAGTGGGACACAGCAAGAGCCTGCTTCAGAGCTCCTGGGCTCTGTGGCTCTGGGCCTGGTTTGAGACTGTTTGATCCAAAGAGCAAAAAACTCAAGGTGCGTTTGTGAGGATGTTTTCTTGAGCAGCTCTGAGTCCTTGTAGTCTCTGTAAAATAATTTTCCCAGGTAAAAGACTGTGTTTCCCTTTTGTAAGTGCTTAATGTGTGTTAAATGACACAAATGGAATAAACACAGGAGTGAAAAGCATCTTCACAGACAGCTAAGATCAAATGAAGAGAAAATATACATGTGAATTATTTTAGCAAGTCTCAGCAGACAATGCAGGCACTTACACATCAATGGCATCAAAAGGGCATCCAAATGAGCCATGTAGGTCAGCTGGTCCAATTTATCTTGGGCAAAGATGACTTCTGTAGATGTTTCAGGCTGATGTGCTCGATTTCTCCTTGAGCATCCATGGAGCTGGTCCTAACCCTTCAAACAAACCACAGACAAGTCCTTTTGAAATTCCTCATCTTTGAATTTCAGGATGTTGTGATCAAGCTGATACTAGACACAGGACAGGAAGGACACAAAGAAATACTGCCAGGAGAGCTGAAAGGATCTGGCAAATTCTAATGAATGTGCAGTAACTTTGCAGTTGCAAATTGCTAAAATATTGAGTATTGAGAAGAGGTGGTTAAAATAAGGCTGGTTTAGGTCATTGGATGATCTTTTCATTAATGTGACATGCCAGGGAAATGAAGTAATCATTTTGCTAGAGAAATAAATACAAACAGGTGCCCAAACACACCTCCCAGGGAAACGGGGGTGGGGGGGGGGGGTGGGGGGGTGGTTAGGTAAGTGTCACTGATGGCTGAGACAAGGGCTGTGCCAGGCCACAGCCCAGGTGCCAGGTGTAGCCCCGACCTTTCTGGCCAACGCAGCTTCCTCACTGCTAATGGCATTGGCACTGCCAGCAGCCTGACGGTAGAAGAATAAAAGCTATTTTTTAGGGAAATATAGAGGAAAAGCATCCCTCTTGGGGCATTTCTTCCCACAGTGGCGCAGCACAGACTAGAACCCCCACACCCAATGGGGTGCACGTAGTATCTACAGGAGCTAATGTTAAGGAAGGAAATCTCATCCTAACTCCTTTTTTCCCCTCCTTCTTTTCCAGTTGCAGCCATGCCGGCAAGCAACCAGGGCTGGCCCGAGGCCTTCGGGTTCAAGATAAGTGGGACCGGTCCGTGCTACATCCTCTGGGTGCAGGAGGGCAGCATCGCAGCAGCAGCAGGACTGCGGCCTGGTGACGAGGTGCTGGAGATCGAGGGGCAGCCTGTCTCCTCCTTGGGCTCTGAAGCACTGCTGGGGCTGGCCAGGCGCTGCGGCAACGTGCCCCCCAGCATTGGGGTGGTCTCCCGCCTGCAGCACGCTGACATCCCCCCTGGTCCCCAGGGATGCTATGGCTTTGAGCTGGCAAGCAGCAGCCCCCCACGAGTGGCCAGAGTCAGCCCGGAGTCACCTGCTGCTGCCTGCGGGATTGAGCCAGGGGATTACGTGCTGGAAGTCAACGGGATGCCGGTGATGCTGGCCGAGTCGGCAGCCGCCCTGGTGAGGTCCTGCCATGGGCAGTCCCTGCGGCTGGGGCTGCTGCGGCCACAGCACAGGGCCAGCACTCGGGACCCTGTCCCCAGCACTGATGCTGTGCACCAGGAGAGGAAAAAGAAAGCGCAGGAATTCAGCAAAAAGGTAAGACCAAGGCATGAGGCGAGTGTCTGGGGCTCTGAGAACCTCCTGCTCCCAGTGATCTGGAGATTCCTGCTTTCAGCCTTTGCAGTGTGCTGAGATGGGGGGATGCTCCTGGCTTGGTCACAAGGCTTGGGGTGCAGATTTTGGGCATTGGTGCCCTAGAGAAGGGTCTGATAATTACCTGTGTTTCAGTAACTCTTGATGGGTGCTGCAAAGAGCTTGCAGATCCTCTGGGGGATGATTCCAATTACTTACTCCTTTGCACTACAAGAGTGTGTGGAAACCCACAGGGGCAGATCCCTCTCTCCTCTATGCCTGAACATCCTTGCAAAGTTTGAGCATGTCATTCCACAGACGTTTTAGCTCTTATTTTGTTGCAGAAGGAAAGCATCAATGTGATTGCATCTTCATTGTGTCCCTGAAAGCATCCTAGTGGGTAGTTTACCAAACACATCGCCTCATGCTAATTATAAATTTGATCATGGTTGGGTTTTTAATCTTTCTAATTTCCATTTCAAAGTAGCCTTTTAAAATACTGTTATGAAAGTAACCAGGCTTGTGGCTTTTTTTGATCCCAAGTTAATAAAGAAACAAGACATTCATAAAGAGATTTGTAGGTATCAGCTGAATCCCCTCAGTCAGCTTCTACATTAAAGATGCACAAATACGCACTGAAGTTTGGATTCGTAAGGCAGAGCATGGCATGTGAAGCATATACCTGCTGATTACAGGAGATTAACAAGAGGATGAGAGGGTGTTCCACACTGCCTTCATCTCGTGAAGTCACATTAAACCAAGTAAATGTTTCCTGGATGATCACAGGAGAGCACTTTTGAAGTGAGCAAGCTGGTCACGACAGTGTGAGCTCCTGTCGTAGCACCTCTGCCACCTCCCCTCCCTTCCCCTCCCCGACAGCCCCAACCAGAAGCAGGTTTGTGGAGCACGTGTGCTGCTGGCTCCTGGGTGCTGGAGCGCAGCTCAGCTGACAAACGACTCTCTAAAGGGGGTTAATGGCATAGATGTTTTAAGTGGCTTCATCTCTTTACACGATACAGAAAATAATAAAACCCAGTGCGATGCTTTACACCCTCGTTTACCTGGGAGCTCGGCTCTGGTAGGTGCTGCTCGTGCCAGTGCTGCAAGCACCTGGGTACTCCTGCGCACCCGCTGCAAGGCTGGAAGGTTGGAGGGTGCCAGTGGCTTGCATTTCATGCCTGCACTGCCTGCAGGTGACTTGCAAGCCTGAGGTACGGAGGCTTTTCCCACCCTCATTCATTTGGCAGAGCACCTGTTTGAATCGCACTCGCCTGGCAGGTGGAGCGGTGCTGTTAGTGGCAGCGGGGCCAGGGCTGGCGTGGGGCTGTGCCAGCCGAGCATCCCGGCAGCCTGGGGGCATCACTGGAAAGCAATGGAGGTGCTCACAATCTCAGCTCCAGGTCAACCTCTCCTCTTGTCCCCTGCATGCTCAGGGACACACTGGGGACAGCACTGACACGAGGGGTGGCAGCAACCCCCCATTCCTGCCCACCAAACCCTGCGGTCTCAGCCCAGGCAAAAATTTAACAGCAGCATCCTGGGATTCAGCCCACCAGGAACACCATGGTCTTTGTCATTTTTCTGCTGGACCTTGGGACTGAAAAGCATGCAAATCTGCTCGGGGGACGCAGCTGCCCCAGATTCGGTAACCTTGAAACGCTGCTGCTGCCAGGAGCCCCTGCAGCACTTGCGTGGTGGCTGCGCAAACCCAGCAGCACCCAGAGGGTTGTGCTGGGGGTCACAACGCCAGTGCCAGCCCCCACCAGGGACCTGCCAAGTGGAACAAGCACCTGGAGGAAAGAGCTTTTCTCCTTCCCTGAGCAAGGGCCTCTCCCAGCAAGTGCAGGGGGCTTGGCTGGGCGATGCCTGCCGGCTCCCTTGCAGTGCCACTGCAGGGGTGCACACATGCAGCCCTGCATGCACCTGCTGCGGAAGGGCACACCGGGAAAGGGCGAGGGGCTCCACTCCCCTCACTGCTGCTTCCCCCTCTGCTCGCAGAGCGGGAGGGAAGCAGTTAAACCTGCTGTCAGCAAAAAACCATCACCTTGCAGGAAAACCCAGCGCACGAAAGGACTGCAGGGTGGTCACAGGGGGTTTTCTGCATCCCACGCATTGGCTGCATGCAGCCAGGCTGCATGCAAGGTACCAGCACCCACTGCCCAGGACAAGGAACAGCATCCTGGCCTGGGAAGAAGCTAACAAGAGGGTCCCATGTGGGGCAATTGGCTCAATGGCAATTAGATAATTACTCTGCTTGTCATGGCTGTCACAGGTGGAAAGGACAAGACAGTGGCTGGGAGCTGCTGATGCTGTTTCCAGGGCTGGGGTTCACATTCGTGCTCCCTTTACCCACTTCCCTGCAGCCTCCCAGAGTTAATGGCAGGATCAGGGTGTGATTAGAGGCTTAAATATCTCCAAAAGCCCATCATGATGTCCCCTGCCAGGTAGACTCCTGAGCGATCCACCGGGTCCCAGCCCAGACATGTCAGAACCTCTCCCATGGGCCCGCTTTTGACCCAGCAGAGTTTCGGGGTTTGGGATCACACTGCTGTTCCAGTGCAATGTTTAACACAGAGAACAGCAATACCAGGGATGTGTGTGAAACCCCAGTGGTGCAGCGTGATGAGCTGATGTCTGAAGTTTCTCTTTCCCCCCTGCATGGGTTCCCTCCTTGTTGGCTGACCAAGTGCTGCAGTGAGATGGACATGTTTTCTGCACTGTCAGTACCTCCATATGCACGGTTAACTGCTCTGCTGCTCAGTGTCCCTTCCCTCTTCTTTTGGCTCCCATGTGGCAGGTGGACGACACCCTCAGTGACCAGCCAGAGGTCAAGGAGAAGGTGTTCACCATCCTGAAGCAGTACGCAGCAGAGAGGAAGGTGGAGTACTTGGCCTACGCCCTCTGCATGGTCCTCACCCAGGAGTCCCAGCAGGATCTGATTGATGACATCAGGTACTGGGTGCCAGTTACCTCCATGCTGCCACGCTGGTCATTAAACCACAGGCATCCGCCTGCCCATCGGCGAGGGGTGGGCAGGGCTGAGTGGTGCAGGTCAGGAGGTTCCTGCAGGGAAGATGCCAGCCCCCTTTCCAAGGCGCAGCTGAGCTGGGCTTGGTGGGGTCTCAGCCCAGCATCCCCATGCCCGCCAGCCTGCGTGGCTGTCCTGCCCAGGGTGGGCTGGGGGGACCTGTACCTGCCCGCTGGCTGTCCCCATCCCTGCAGGGAGCGGTGGTCACTGGTCCTGTGGAGCCACTGCCTCTGCCTGCGGCACAGGACCTGGCTCCTGTTTCTGGCCATTGTTTCAAAGGGAGATGGGATTAACTGCAGAAAAGCTGGCGATTCTCCAAGAGCCTGGCCAGAAAATAAATCAAGCTCTGCAAGGCAAGAGCTGCCGGCAGGTGAGGGGTCAGCCAGGGCTGCCAGCAGCTCTGGCAGCCGGGGAGGCTGGGGGGTGTCTCTCAGGACCACAGGCTGCCTCTAGGCCAGCACTGCCTGCAGTATCCTGGGATGCCGGGGCTGTGGTCCCACATCCTGGGACTCTCTGGCAAGGCTTCGCTTGGGCTTGGGGTCCCTGTCACCTCTTGAGCCACCGTGGGCTCAAGGTGCTGTGGGCGTGCAGCCAGTACGCTGCTCTTCTTGCAGCGTGGGCCGGCACTGCAGGATGGTGCTGGTGCTGGTGCATGGACACGTGGTGGGGATTACGGCCAGGCTGAGATGATGGCCATTAGGGAATCAGGTCTCCATCTGGCCCCGCTCCGGGCCCGGCTTTCCAATTCCTGCTTTAATCAGTGGAATTGCAAGATATTACAGTTACCATAACAACGTCCCTGTGCCGGGGTCCCTGCCGTGCCTGCCGTGAGCTGGCAGTGGGGAGGATGGGGAGATGGGTCGGTGGTCCTTGGCACGCAACATCTCCCTGCTCTGCCACGGCTGCACGCAGGCCACCCGGCGCTCCCCCGTACCTGAGTGGGGGTGGGCACAGCGCCCTGCAGAGCCAGGCTGCGGAGGGGACCGTCAGCCCCCTGGCAGCTGCCTTGTCTGAGTGCCCATGTCCAGGCCGTCTGGTCACCCCCAAACATTGTGGAGGGACCTGACCTTCAAAGGGCTGGGGCTGGGGCCAGACAGCACCAAGCCTTGCCTGAGCTGTCACCCCACACTAGTCCCAATCAAAAAAAAAAACACCTCCTCACCACCCACAATTCAGGAGAAACCTTTTCTCCAGCAAGATCCATGGAAATGCCTCAAACACCTCAGAGACCTCCTTTGTCTTCATCCCTGGGGAATGATATGGGATTATATCCTCCCCAGAGGGGATCTGAATAACTGTCCAAATTTTTTCTCTGGACCGAAGCCCTTCGGGGTGGGGCAGAGCAGGTTCCCCCCCGGGTGTCCCCCTCCCAGTGGCCCTGATGTCAGTAGAGGGGAGCGTGGCCAGCCCCGGTGCAGCTGTGCCCCCATGCACGGTACAGAGCTCGCCCCGTGCCCAGCCCCGCGGTGCTGTGGGGCAGAGCTGTGTTACAGCCCCCCATAACTCGGTCAAACCCACGGCTGCCCCGTGCCCCAGTGTGAAAGGTTAACGCCAGGGCTGGGGCGAAAGGTGCCGTAAATCAGGCAGCTAATCTCAGTTTAATGGAAATGAAGTATTTAGCTTAGGGAAAAGATTTACTATCTAATCTTAATGAAATGAAGTCAAGAAAACAAAAAAAATAAGATGCTTTGGAGACCAGGTTTTCCAGCTGTGAGGGTGCTGGGGAGGCGGGGGCAGCTCTGTGTGAGCTGCCATGTGTGAGATGAGCTGCTTATCCCAGGGTCTCCGATCCGATGGGTTTGTGGCTGGGCAAGAGCTTTTAATGCTTTTAGTAACTGACTGAAAGGTGGTGAGCAGCTCCCGGGTACTCTGGATGTAGGGGGTGCTATGAGATCAGGTGGGAGGTTTCTGCATGGCTTGAGCTGGTTCGGTCTGTCGCTCACTGAGGACAGGGCTGGGGTCTGTGCCCCAAGCCAGCACCCCCAGACTGGGGAAGGGCTGTGTGGGTGATCCATGCAAGGTGGTGTCCAGCTGACCATCCTGGGGCTTGTCCCACGGGACCACCTCTGTGGGCAGATGGAGCCGTGCAAGGACAGGCTTCGGACCACATAGGTACCCACCAGCCAGCCCGGGTGTCCCTGTGAAGCTGTGCCCGCTCTCTGGGGGCTGTTTCCACCTGAGATGGGGGGGGGTCCCACACACCTGCACACACAGCTCACCCATGCCTCCCACCCTGCAAAGCTGGGAGGAGAGCCGCAGAGAGGAGCCCTCAGAGGGGTTGAGACGAGCGATTCCATTCAGCAATGGTGGTGCCCATTGGCCAGGGAACGGGGATGGATGCCGGGGGCTGCCAGGGCAGCCCTGGGCCTCAGCAGGCTGGCCGAGCCCTGGCATGGGCTTGCTGGTGGTGGCCCACCATGCAGAGCCAGGCAGCTGGTACGTCCCCACCTGCCACTGACCCTTTCGCTGGCTTGATTGGATCTTCCCTCTGCACCAGCTGTATTTATTTTCGGGCTGTTGCTGCTGCTGGCTGTCCTCCCTCCCCTGCCTGTCCCCTCCCCGGGCTCCCCTCGGGGTTTAATGTGCTCCCTGCAAAGTGCTGCGGTGCGATGTAACCCAAGTCCCCCCGACTCAGCACACAGATCAGCCTGGGGCTGCAGACACCTCTCCTCCTCTTATCTGTCCCCGAGCTGGGCTTTTTCCAGTGTTGTGGGTTTGGTTTTTTTTTTCCTTTCTTTTTAGCTCAAATGGATTTCATCCCATTTGCCCAGAATTAAGCTCCTGCAGATTTTAATTTGCTGACATTTTCTTCATCCGTTTGGTTGTGGATATCAGGGATAATGCACGTGCTGCGCCGGTTCCTCCCTGCTCCCATCCCCTGCCCATATGGCTGGTGTGTGTAGTAAAAGTGCACAATTGTAGTTCTGCTCAAGAATGATGAAATACGGCAGCGAAGGGGAAAGATGAGCTGTCTCGGGTGAGTAACGAATGGACCTTTCCTGGGAGCCGAGGGGGCTGGGAGGGGAATGGGTTTAAACCAGCTTAATTCTCAAATCTAGCAACCCCTGGCACTGCAAAAACAAGATGTGCTAAAAGTTAATTAACTCTTAGCATCCGTATTGCATCGGAGCTGCTCTTGTCAGGGACTCAGCAGGCATCGCGGCTCTGCCGGGGAGAGGGAAATGTCTTATTTTGTGTTACTCCATTGCCTGCAGATGCCAAAGGCTGGGTCTAGTCCTGGGGGAGCTGTGGGTTTCTCTCCCCTGCTCTCCGCGGCTGCGGCCGTACCCAGCGTGTGTGCAGGGGCTGCGTGTGCCTCGCACCGGCGTGGGGAGGGGAGCGGGTTATTTTGGGCAGGTCGGGGTCCCAGGGGTGTGCGCCTCTTGGCACTGCTCTTATTTCTGAGCTGTTTTCAAACCAGGGCAGAGCTGCGATTCCAGCAGAGGACTGGCGCCGGCTCTGCACCCAAGTGCTCTGCAGCGCTGTCGCAATGGCAGCTGGTTTTTCCGCGGACTGTGGGGGCCAAAGTCGCCCTCTGATCCAAGTGGTACGGGGGGATCCTCACCTGCATTGCATAGGGGTTTAGCATTTGTACACCACTGCGTACTGCTTGCCATCTCCCTTTGCACCGACTGTTTCCCCAGTGCCGGCGGCAGCACCAGCAGTGCCAGTGTTGCACCAGCTCCTGGCAGTGGCATTTAGGTTTGAAATATCTGTTTGCAGTAGAATTGGGGAGCGATGGAAACACACATCCCCTCCTCCCCACTGACCTGCAGTGTTACAAAAGCTGGTGCATAAAACACCGGTATTGATGCTTACATGGCCATCGTCCCATTAACCTGGATTTGAATAGCAGGATGCGTGTGTGCTACAGAGCACATCCAGCCTCTCACCCTGGCCGCATGAATTTGTTGGATGATAACTTGCGGGCTGTTTAGACTGCTGTATGTTGTCGTGGTTCTCCTTTCAGTCGTGTTGTGCTTCACTCTGCTGCAGGGAGAATAGTTAGGGGTAGTTTGTTCCTTCACTGCTTTGGTTACCGTCTGTTTGCTTCCCCAACAGCCTCCGCTCCTGGGGGAAAACCAAAGCTTGCAGCTGGAGCTGCTGGCCCACAGCGGTTGGGCCAAGGCGAGCGCTGCTCTGCTTGCAGTCACTTTTGATCCCTGACAAAGATAAAATCGCTGCCCATCGGGGGTTCCCATATTACAGGAGAAATTCCACCGAGTTCATTTTAGTAATGCTCCAAACACAATCTATTTGTGTCAGCTTGTTTTTCATTGCAATGAAATAGCTTGGCATGTTCCTGTATTAAAATACTCCAGCCATCTGTGACTGTCTGGGTAAGAATTTTCATTTTAGCCATCAGGATTTATATGTTAGGGATTCTACTAGTTCCCTGCTTGTCATCCCCCCTGTCAGGTATCTGCTTCTTCAAGACTGGGGGCAGCTTTCCGGCCCTCTTGGGTGCCAATGCAGCTCCCAGCATGGGTGGCCCCGCCGAACCCGCATCCCTCCAGCTGCTGCCTGCTGCAGCACACGGACAGTCCTCCTGCCGTGGTCCAGGCAGACCCGCTGTGAAACCCCGCTAATGGCAGGACGATAATGGAGGAAAAGCAGCTCTTGTTTGCTTCTGTTTTAAAAAATCCCTAATCTGATAGCCCAGCATATGTTCAACTGCCCCCCAAAAAAAGGGAATTAGGGCAGCAGGAAAAAAACGTGCCACCAGTGAAAACAATTGGGAGCAGAGTTCTGTTTTTACTGGATGAGTTCAAATAGGTCATGACCAAAATGCCTTGGTGCAAAATCTTCTGTTAGGAGATTAATTTCTTTTGACAAATCAAACTATGGCTGTAATGCAGATTATATCAGCCTGGCCCCCTTGTACCCCACCACTGAGTTGCAGCTTGTGTTTTACATGTTAAACAAAACAAGGAAAACTGCCTTAGTGCTGGTGTTCCCAGCAGAAGGCAGGCTGGGGCAGCGCCTCGGCTGAGGTTACTGCTCTCTGTGGTCCAAAAAGTGAGGGATGACACAAGTCCTCATGCCCCAGGGCTGGAATTGCGTGCTGGCATAGAGCATGGGGTGTACAGGAGCTTCTGATGGCCCCGTGTCTCCCTGGCACAGTGGCTGGCAGGGTCCCCACATGTGCTGCAGGAGGTCTGAGGGCCCATCCATGAGGCTGGGGCTGCATCGAGCAGCTGTTTGCACCCACTGACCTGGCCCCCATCCCCAATACCCGCCAGGCGATGCCAGGCAGGATGGAAGCTGCAGTAAAAGCCTTTCTGGGGGTTTCTTTGAAGGTCTCCATGTCCCTGGCAGCTGTGGAGCTGCCCATCTCTTCCAGAGGAAGGACAAAGCCACTGGCTTTTGGTGTCCAGTGTGGTTTGGACACAGGGACACTGGGTTTGGGGGAGAGATGAGAGCATCCCAGGGCTGTGATGGGGAAGGTGACCCCAGAGAGGCGAAAACATCCCAGGGCCCTGGCTGTGATGGGGAAGGCGAACCCAGGCAGGCGCGGGCTGCGGCACTACTCTGGGGAGGCTCTTACTGGCAGGTAATGCATCAATCCTTACTGGAGCCAGTGCAGGGATGTATCACAAGAGGGTGACCCTCCCAAAAGCTGTCGTGCAGGGCTGGGGATTTTAGGCTGTCCCCAGGGACAAGTGGGGTGGTCGGGGAGGGGCTGTGAGGGGCTCCCGGCCCCGGTGCATGGCCACTGCATCCACCCATGTCTGAACTCTTGGGTAGAAAAACACCTTCATTCCTATTGCATGATAACAATGATCACATCTGCAAAACATCTGCAAAACATCTGCAGTCAGATGAGGGATTACAAAGCCTCTCTTTACTAGGGATAATGGGATAATAGCCCCTGTGAAAATCACAGGTGTGGGCTCACTGATGGGCTGGAGCGAGTCCCACTCCGTGCACGAGGGTTTGGAGGTGCCACATTCTGCTGTGGCTGTTGGCGCTGCCGGGGCTGGAGGCCAGCACAAGGCTGCTGACACCCCTACCTGTGTATGCACATAGGCTTGAGAAAAATCTGTACAGGTTCATAAGCAGAAGTCCTGTTATGTGGGTAAAACTGTACAAGAGTTTTCTGTCCTGAACGTGTGTGAATTTTAGCATTGCAGCACACTGTCGGGGCAGAAGCGCATTTCCAGATTGGTAGCTGTTTGCACAGCACAGTTCAGGCATAATCCAAGTGTAGCTCGGTGTTTTAATCCACCCTGGGACGTGTTTTTCTACACAACCGACAGACTCAAGGTCAGGTCTTTGCTAGCTGTTTTGGGGCTCAACCATACGCTTTTCATTTTTCCTTCCTTTGCTACCTGGAGTTTGCGTCTGATGTTGGCAGCTCTGGAAAGCTTCACATCTTCTTCATCAAACGCGAGTGCTGTGTTTAAAAATGGCATTATTTAAATTAAAGATGATTTTTTATCTTCTATGCCCAGTGCAAAGCGCTGCTCTGTTACCCTGGGGGTAGATGATGCTCTGCAGCTCAGGTGGAGATTTGGGCCCGTGACTTTGGTCCTGGTCCTGGTCCTGCTCTGGCCCAGGCAGCTCCACCTGCACGCCCAGCAGCCACGCACCCGCTGCTGACGCCGTTTGCCTTTAAGGTTTCTCACCCATTACAGCAGCATGTAATTTAAACAGAAGCACTTTAGAAGTCAACTAATTAGCACCAGGGAGGCATCCCCCCGGAGTTCGGCGCGGAGCCGTGCCCTCCTTTCTGTTACGAGATCGTTCCAGCTGGAAATCACAGCGACTGCAGTTTTTAGGGAAGGCAAGAGGCTTCGTTGCTGCGAGCCAGGGCAGAGCCGGAGCAGGGAGGGCAGAGCAGGCGCTACAGCCCAATTGATCAAAAAAGAGACACTCGGTAGATGGTAATCCTCCGCCTGGGACTGCGAGCGTGGCAGGGAGGTGAGGGACAAGGCAGGCAGGGACTCAGCCCAGGTAGAGCGTGCTGGTGAGCCGGCCCATCTGGCCACGGTCCCCGCACACGGTGGGGGTGCCAAGTGGCAGGGCGGCACCGGCTGGCGCGCGGTTTGGTTGTTGGATCTGGCCACGTCGTGGGCATGAGCCGAGGCTGAGACTCAGCTGCATGAGGATCTGAAGCATCTCCCTTTTGTTCCCACCACGCTCTGACAAATGGGAAAGGACCGGAGTTTCTCTCGGCATTTTCGGTACGTCTCTCTGCTCGCTCCTCCGCGTGGCGTGCATGGTGTTGGATGTGCTGCAAAAGCCTCGTGCCCTAGAGACATCCCTGCGATGTCTCTCCTGCCTCTCTGAGCTGCAGGGCCCCTGCCTCCCGGCACCGGTGCAGCCTTGCCACCAACCTGTGCCCACTGTGGCAGCGGCACGAGCTGTTGGGGGGAGTCGAGCAAAGCTTAGATGAAAAATTGGGGGTGGGGGGCTGGGGAGAGGCGGGAAGAGCCCATCTGGGACTGCTTTGTCTCCATGACTATAGTCCAGCAAGGGGATGGGCAGTGAGGATGGGGGTTTTGGGGGTGCTGTGTGGTGCAGGGGGTGCAATGGAGCGAGGACTGGGGACCCCTCGCTCCCAGCCCTGGCTGAGCATGAGCTCTGAGCAAACTTGGGGCTGCTTTCACCTGCCTCTGCCAGGGCTGGAGCCGCCACCACTGCCCTGGTCAAGGGGACACCTCCTGCACTGGGGAGTCTCAGCATCCCAGGGTAGAACCGTCGGGGTGAGCTCAGTACCCATCGCAGGACGTGCACTCATGAAAGGAGGTTTTCCAGAGTGCTGGGCTGGCAGGCAAGGCAGCTGTCAGTGAGCACAGGCTGCAGAAATGGGACTGTCTGTCCAGAGGTGAGCTGCAAGGGACCCTTCTGGGAGTTTTACAAATAGTGAGTGTGACAAAAACCGAGATGCACTAAACATGTTCTGCTGAAGTGAGCCCCAGCACAGGGAGCCGAGCGGCTGGGGACGGGCGCACTGGCAGATGGGCTCCTGCTGGGTGGGTTCGGGTGGGTTCCCACCCCGCGGCAGTGTGCCACCATCCCAGCCAGGCTGCTTCGGGGAGGGAGGGAAGGCGAAGAACCTTGCAGCCTCTGGGGCCTCTCTTGGCCTGGAAAACACACTAAATTCGCATTTGTGTGGTAGAGCAGAGTGAATCCTCACAAGGAGAGTGTGCTGACACCACTGCAGAGGAGTGTTAGTGCACCAGGGCTTGGTGCACTGGGGCTGGGGAGTGAGTGCAGGGCTGCAGTGCCTAGGGCTGGGGATGCCTTTTCTGTCTCAGCTCCAGCAGGTTGGCCTGGAGCATCCGAGGAGGAGGAGGAGGAAGCTGAAGGCACAAGGTCAGTGCTGCACAGCTCCCAAGACCTCCCATGGGCACTTGCAGCCTGTGGGACTGCTGGACCAGGGGAGTCTGCCCCTGCTCCCAGCCTGATGTCTGCAAACAGGGTGGGCACATCCATGTTCTCTGTGCCCCAGTGGGATTTGCAGGGAGAGGGAAACCCCAGCTGGGTGCTGCTCCTGAGTGCTACGCTGATGTTGTCCCGTGGGATGGCAGGGTGCTGCAGAAATAGCTGTGGTTTCTCACTAAACACTGGGCACCATGTGCCCCATACTGGTGCCAGTGCCACTGCCAGCTGAGGATGGGCTGAGGCACCAATGCTGCCCAGTGACATCCCCCATGGGTTCGGAGGCAGCACCCACTGAACTGCAGGGCATTGGGGAGCTCGGGGGATCCATCCCCCAGCAGCACTGTGGCGCAGAGCCATCCTGGGCTCTCCAAGGCCATGCTGCAAATTTGCTCAAAGGGCTTTGGAGGAGGAAACTATTTTGCATGCTTTAATAGGATTATTTTTAACGGTCACTTAGCTCCTCTCCTTGCTAAGACACTGTTTTACTTCTAGAACTCAGTCAATTCATGGTGAAACCCTTAAGCATGTCCTTGTGCCTGGTTATTGAGCTAGCCATACTTTGCTCCTCAGCCCTGATGTTTGTCAGCCTGCAGGTGAAGTAGCAGTCAGTGCAAAGTGGGACAGCTCTGCTGGAACGAGCAGGGCCAGTTTAATTTGGCCAACTTAAATGGGAGCATGCTTGTTTTGCCTGCCAGGAATCTGGACTTCTCCCTGGTGGGAGCCCAGCCCGGGGCAGAGGCGTGGGGTCCTGCCAGGACTTGCTGCTGCTGCTTCACTGCATCCTCCCTGGTCACAGGGCTGCAGCAGCCCGCGTTCCCGCAGGAGCCTGCTTACAGCTGGGTGAACTATTTATTAGCATGATTTCACTCTTTTCTAGTTGCTGCTTGTTCACAAATTGACTGTGAATTGTACCAATGTGTTACTTATTTTAAATTGTCACCAAATGCTTTGCATGAGCATATGCCAACCTCAGGATGGCTTGCGATCTGTCTGCTCCTACTCAGCGTGAGCATCAGCTCATATTTTGAGTTCTGCCTTTTGTTGGGGGGAAATAGAGATGTCCCGGTTCCAGTCAATTTGGGATTTGAAGTCTCCCCTTCCTTCCCCTCTGGTTTCACACAGGCTTTTGGGTTCCTTTGGTGAAGTTGCCCATGAGAAGGGGGAGACCCATGGGAGCCCCCTGCCAGCCCCAGCCTCTCCAGCCACACTTGGTTAGCAGCTGGCTGTTATCACAGCTGTGTCGTGCTGGCAGCGCAGCCCCTTGGAGCAGGTTGCTCTGGGTCCTCTGACACCAGCTACCAGTTTGGCCCAGTTACTGCTCCCCCAGGAGATGTGGTCCCCAGGCAGTTTGGAAGTGATGCTCGCATCCCTCCTCTGCTACAGGTGTGAGAGTTTGTGTTAATGTAGGGAGCGCGTTCTCATGCGCCATGAGGTGAAGAGCACTAATGAACCTCACAAGACAGTATTGTCTAATGAGCAAATGCAGCTGCAACTGGCAGCCCGGTAGGGGTGCAGGGAGGAGTTGCTATAGAAACACACAGAGATACCGGCTCCTCCAGAAGCCCCTAAATGTGCAGAAGGGAGGGTAGGAGTAGGTGAGCAGGGTGTCAGCGTCTCACTGTTGTGATGGCAGGAGGAAAAGGAAAAGAAGAAGTATCTCCCGGTGTTACTGGGGTGAACTTCTGGCCAAGGTGGGAGCAGTGCAGACGCTTCCTCCCAGGATCCCACCTTGTGCTCTCTGTGCATCCCCTGGGGGTCCCAGGCATCCTTGTTTAGGGCACAAAGGCCACTTGGGTGCTGGCAGAGCAGGCAGAGGGGAGGTGACCTGAAACAGAGCAAGTTCCTAGTGATGTCCCCTTGTCTGCACTGTCACTGTGTCTGTCCTCACCCCCCCCAGGACCAGCATCTTCCAGGGGGTTCAAGGCTTCTGCCTGGCCATGGTAGGAGCTGGAGGGTGGCAATAGCTAAGGCTGGAGCCCAGGAGAACAGAGTCCAGGGCTCCTAGCAGAGGGGTTGGGGCAGGAGGTGGGGAGCAACATTTTGGGTGTCCCAAAGGAAGAAGCGGGCCTGGAGGAGGCCATTCAGCACCAGCATAACGGGGGGCACTTGCACATTGAGAGCCAATTAATTTGGGACTCAAGCTGAACCTTATAATCGTACTGGGACCAGCAGCTGAAGGGGTGTGGGACAGGTTGCGCATGGAGGAACTGAGCTGTTTGAATCCATCCATCTCTGCAAGCACTGTGGAGAGGTCTACATCCTCATCCTGATGGAGCTGGGATGGGGCAAGAGATGTAGCCAGTGTCCCCGGTGTCCCCAGCCCTGGCATTTGCAGCTCTGGGAGGACTGAGGCCAAGAGTGCACAAGGAGCTAGGGCTGCTCTGATCTTTCCTTTCCCAGGTATGGCTGGATCTGGAGCTCTGGGCCACAGCTTCCTTGGCCCTGCTCCTCACTCTCCTCCCTTGTCTCATTTTCCCAGGATTTTCATCCCCAAGAAGCACCGGCAGCGGTTTGATGAGGTGGTGTCACAGAGCCTGATCAGCAAGCTCTGCCGCTCCAAGAGTGAGCATCACAGCAATCGGCTACGGCGCAGCCGGAGCGAGGACCACCAGGAGCGGCTCCTTGTCTCCACCCGCGCCAGCTCCGTGCCCCGCAGCCACGAGGAGGTCAGCAAGAGCCTGCGGAAGACCGCTTCGTTCATCACCAGCAATGTGGCCTCGGGGGCTGCCCGCAGGTAACACCTGTCCTGGATGCCCTCGAGTTCACAGCAGCAATGTCTGATTTTGCATGGATGGGATGCATGATTTGCATGGCAAAGGGATGCTAGGGAAAGGGGAGAGCAGACTAGATAAAATCCTCCTGCCATGAGGATGAACAAAGACCTCTCCCTCTCAAAGGCTGGGCACATTTGCACCCCTTGTCCCAGCTCTCAGCCACCCATTCTGCCCCTCGCTGTTGCAGGGTTGGCTGGGATGAACCGTGTGAGGAGCTGAGCTGGCACTTGCAGGCTGCAAGTGGATGTCAGCTCCTGTGCTGGGTGGGATGCAGGGTGCTTGGCTGTGCTGGCAGGATGCAGGGTGCCTGGCTGTGCCAGTGGGATGCAGAGTACTCAGCTGTGCCAGGGGGATGCAGAGTACTCAGCTGTGCCAGTGGGATGCAGGGTACCTGGCTGTGCCGGTGGGATGCAGGGTACCTGGGCAGGCTGTATCATCTTGCCCTGCCCTGGCATGTGTGTCTGGGTGTGAAGCTCTGGGAGGAAGGATAGACAATCCCTGGTGCACAGGGGATTAACCCATTTCCCACTGCCCATATGGCCAGACGTCAGCAGCCCTGGAGGCTGAGGAGCCCTGCCGTGCTGGCAGTGGCTCCTGCTCCGTTCCCAGCCCCATCCCATGAACAAGAGAGCAGGACTGGGTCTGTCAGCACAGCTGGGGAATCCTCCCAGGAAGGACTGTGCTGCCACAGGCATGCCCCAGCTATTACCCTGCCTCCAGCTGGTATCCCCAGGGTGTTTGGCTGCAGCCCACCTTCCCTTCGGCATAATTTTAGATGGGACTTGTCCAAAATCCAGTTCCAGTACAGTCTTCCTTCCTACCAGTGTAGGATCGGTCCCTGCAACAGGCTTTCTGGTTGTAAATGATCTTAGTAGTGTTGCCTTCCCCCAGCTCCCTGTGGGAAACAACTCCCAGCTCCAATCAGCCTCCCAGCAGGGAGATTTCCTAATGCTCCTTCCAAAATTTCTTAACAGAATTTACTTTCTCTCTCATCAGCCTACGAGACCTTTGCCCCCTAAAACACATTCTTGCTGTAATTCTATGTAATATATAAGATATATTGCACTTTCCACTTTAAAAACACGTTGGATTTGAAGGACAGGACGGTGGATTTAGGAATTCGGTATTTAATGCAGAGTAAGAGCCCATGCTCAGGGGCTCTGCCCCTAAAGCAGCGCTGCTTGCAGAGCCCCCCAGACCCCCCGTGCTGAAGCCTGGGTGTTAGTGGATGTTAAGCTTTAGTTCGCAAGAAGCTGCATCTGGGGCTAAAGGAGCCACTCCAGAGCTCCAGCATGGGTGGCTCTGGTCCCAGCAGGGACTGCATCTGCTTCAGGGCTGTGATGGAAGTACACTGACGATAGCACCCACATGCCCCCCGCCCTCCCCGAGGTTTTGTCTGGGCCATTTCTAGCACCCCTGGATCACTGCCCACCCCACCACCCTGTGCTGGCTCAGTGCAGTGGGCTCCCTCTGCCCCCTGGCGCGGGCAGGCTGCAGGCAGGAGAGGCTGGCAGCGCGGGCAGGACAGGCAGCTGCACTGTGGCCACCCAGGGCCACCAAACCTGCACACACCTTCCCTCCACCCCCTCTCCCTGTGGGCAGGGCACTTTTTGGGGGCTCCTGTTTGAAAGACGCTTTGGTATCAAAGGGGATGTTGCAGGGACACAGGAAGCATCAAGGGCACCCGGGAGACACCCGAGATAACGGGGCTTTGGAGGGGCTGGGAAAGGAAACAAGAACCAAATATTGGGCTCTGATTTCACTTTTGCTTTTTTTCATCTGCAGAACTGTGCGAGTTTATAAAGGTAACAGAAGCTTTGGCTTCACACTGCGTGGCCATGCCCCAGTGTGGATTGAGTCTGTTTTGCCAGGTAAGAAAACCTCCAGCCAACAAGATTCAAAGACACTTATTTATTGATGGTCTAAACTCAAAATTTTAAGTACCTACTGTTCACTAGAAAATAGCAAAAGGGACTTTTACAAGGCTCAGTGATGGAGTTTCCCAAGTTGAATAACTAGTGTCTTCAGTACAATTTAATTTGGCTTTATGTGCTCCCTGTTTTGCAAGGTGGAAAATGTGTTCAGTGAATAGCCCGAAATCACACCTGTATTTCCAATGCAAGCTGGGTGCTGGCATCACTGTGCCCGGTGAATGGCCCCAGTCCACCCAGGTAATCCACTGCAGTGGATGCCTGTAGAGGAGCGAAGGCAATGGGTTGATTAACATGGACGATGTGCAGCTGTAGCTCGTTCCAGCTAAGTGGTTAAATAGCCCTGAGGAGCATGGGTGAGGGGTCCTGGATGTAGGAGGCTCCTGAAGGAAGGAGAGAGAAGGAGCAGTGTGGTTTGGCCCCTGGAGAATGGGGAAACAGTGTGGACAATAGAATCTGACCAACTGTAAAGCCTTGTTGCAGCTTGCTAGCTTGCTTGTGCTGTGACAATTGGTGCCCCATGTGAGGATCAAACTGCAACAGATGTCCTGCCCTGGGGGTGTCCCTGGGCATGGTTGGGCACAGAGTGGCCAGAGACCTGGGACTCTGCAAGTGGGGTCCTGCAAGCAGGGGTCCGCCAGTTAAAGCCCCTCTTGTTCCCTGTGCCTTTAGGCAGCCCAGCTGAGAAGGCTGCTCTCAAAGCTGGAGACCGGATCCTGTTCCTCAATGGTCTGGACATGAGGTAAGAGGCTCTTTAGAAACCCTGTGCCAGGAGGGCCCCGGGGGTGGTAGGTGGCCAAGCACATGTGTGTTTACTTGCTTGCTCTTGTGCAACAGAAAGGAGAGCTAGCTGGTCATCCTTGAGAGCTGTCTACTGAGGTGCATGAGGGGTTTTGCCCCGTATGGACATCTCCTTTAATATTCTTTTACAAAAACTGGCTCTAAGAGTAGTATTTCAGCTCCATCCCTGCTCCTCCTTTGACTTCTCTGTACAAATAACCACATATAATGCACATATAACTGGTGTCCTGACTGCAGCCCACCTGCAGACCATGATTCAAGCCACTGTGAGTTAAGTTGCATGTAAAACACCTGGGGCTCTGCTCGTGAAATGAGCAGAACACCAGCCAACCCACGAATCACTCCCAGAATGGGATCATAAGCATAAAACCACAGAGGCAATTGCATTTCCACCCAGAAGTTAATTCTTCTAGATAATGTGTGCACAACAAAAGCAACCAAACCGGAGCTGAGTGTGCCCCTTGCCAGCGCAGTGGCAGCAGCCTGTGTTTCCTCAAGTTGGTCTTTCTGCACAAAAAGCAAGAGCAAAGGGTTAGAAGAGGCTACACGATAAGAGAGAATGATGAATATTTAAAGGTTAAACATCTGATGCTGCTTCTGTCAGTGCTCAGGTTCTCACATTTCAGCTGATCCAGCAAACTGTTGGCTGATGCAGCATTGCCAGAAAACAGAGGAGACTGAGATGAAGATTGTCCTCTGAGCCCATGTTTTGGCAGGCATTGTCCCAGGCCAGCCTGTACCCTTCTCCAAGGACATTCCAAGATTATTTTTTTGCCTACAAAAATGCATTTTACATCCACCTTGCATTTTCTTTTCATGCAGAATTAGGACAAGCAAGGAGAGACCTGCAGCACTGTATCATTTAAATAAAAAGATCATCTTCTGGGTCTGAGTGTAGCTTAAAGTAATGGTGGATTCATTTGCTGTAACAGCTCCGCAGGGTGCTTGCAGGCATGCTGGGTGGTTGTTCCTTGCTGCAGGTACAGCGGAGAGCCCAGTCACGGGGTGCGATTCAGGCTTTCCCTCGGGGAGGCTCTTTTCTGTGCAGCACAGATAAAACCAGGCAAAGACTGAGAGGCCAGGGGCACCGCAGCAAGGCCCAACTCCACCTGGCTCTGATGGCAAGATGAGGCTTTTTGCAAGAAAATGAAGGCAGCTGCAAGCTCCCTTTCAGTGCTGCTCTCCCACGAGCCGCTGCCCGCAGCGGCAGCTCTGACCCAGCTCTCTTGTGCCCCGCAGGAACTGCTCCCATGACAAGGTGGTGTCGATGCTGCAGGGCAGTGGGGCGATGCCCACCTTGGTGGTGGAAGAGGGGATTGTCAACATCTCCAACGGTAAGAGTGTGGGGAGGAGGGTCTGGAGCTGCAGAAACCCCACGCTGGTTCTCACATTCCCCGTGCAGGAGGGAATTGCCAAATGCCAACCTAGGGTCAGAGGTTTAATGCACTGCCTGGAGGGCTGCTCCTTTTGCTGGGGCACATGGCTGCCTGCTTTCTGGGAATCAGGCTTGATCTCAGGCTTGGCTGCTCTCCAGAAAGGTTCATCCTACTGTATGATCATCCTTGACGGCCTTTGCCAATGTCCTTTACATGCAGTCTGTGCCATGTACTTGACCGAAGTAATCCAACCCTGTGCATCCATGGTCGCTGTGCAAATCCCACTGTTGTGTGTGGACTGTGCTGTTCAGAATAACTGCTGCTGTTATGAATAATTTAGCTTGCTGCTGGCGAGTGAGTCAGCGGGAGATGAGGGTATCTGGGCCAGCGCGGGTGGTTATCAGCATGATTTCAGCAGAGGGGCAGGACCACAGCCCAGGGCAGAGCACGGCCGCTGCTGTTTCTGAAGCTGTGCGAGGGCAGGAGGCTCGGTGTGTTGTTGTGGTGCTGCTCCACAGTGCATAGGCCCAGGAATCAGGGGCTCGCTCGTCCTTCTCAAGCAGCAATGGACTCTCCTGAGCTCCACTCAGGAGCCCTGCGATACCAGCTCATTTGTGTGTGTGCTAGAAACAGAACCGAGCACCTCACTACTTCACAGTACAGAGCCAGTGGCACTCGGACTGCTTCACTGCCCTCAAAAGAAACCAAGAAAAGATGGATTTTTTTGCTCCAGCTACTTTGGCCATACTCCTACATGGATAAGAGCAGCCTCAGTCCAATCCCTTCTCCCAGCCGGGCATGTTGCCCTGCGCTCACAGCAGAAGTGGCACAGGGAGCAGTGCAGATGAGTGTGGCAGAGCAAATGACCTTCCATGCCTCGGTTCACTCGCAGGTAACCCTTGACTAATACTGCTTTTGAAGCCAATGATTATCAGAAAGTGCTTTGAAACTTGAGCAGAGGCTTTAGATAACCAGAGAAGAAATACCTTCTGCATGTGTTCACAGAAAGTGCGGAAGCAGCATGGTCGAAGAGATAGATCACAGAGAGCATCCCAGTCAGAACACCCCTGGTGACCTCCAGCAGGTCCATGGACCTACTGGAACAGCCACGAGCTCCAGAGCAGCTGGTTGCAAGTGTGGGAGGAAGGCAAGGGCAGTCACAGCTCCAGATGAGCCATTTCACCTTGTCACCACGCTGCCTTCCAGTGACTGAAATCTGGGTTTTTTCTGCGACATCTGTATCAGCACATCAGGATTTCTATTTCTAGGGAGCTGAGACTCCCGTGCTCTGAGGTCTCCCTTATCTGAGACGTTTAAGCTGGAAAGCCAGGAGGTGGAGTGCGGGGGTGTGTAAGTGGTTTGAATTGCAGACTGGGGCTGGAGGGACACATACCAGCCCAAACCCCACTGCTCAGGAGGACCCCAGGGAGGCCAAGGGGAGCCCTGCGGGGTCGGACCACTGCGGTCACAGGGAAGTGGAGGCAGGCAGGAGGCTGAGGGCTGGTAGATGCAGCGTTCCAGCAGCACAGCTCGGCCCACGGCTAGCTTCAGAGGCTGCCCAGCGGGGCAGCACGCAGCAGCCCTGCAGCAGGGCCATGTCCCTGTCCTGCTTCTCCTCTCACTCCTGCCCAGGACACGGGACTGTCCCCAGCCCACTGAACAAACTCCCTGTTGTATTCAGCTGCAGCTGCCCTGGCTGTCCACGGGACTGACCCCTGGTTTCAGGACAAGCCTTTTAATCCATGGTTAAGACCCTTTGTCTGTTGAATTTTCTTTTTTCTTTCTACCTGCACCTTGCAGACTCTGACTCTGCTGACTCCCCGAGCACCTCCTCCGCCCTCACCTCCCTGCAGTGGGTTGCAGAGATACTCCCCTCTAGCATCAAGATTCAAGGAAGGACCTTCACCCAGCAGCTGGAGCACCTGCTGACTCCACCTGAGCGCTATACCATCTGCAAAGCGCTGGAAGGCTTCTTCCAACATCGGTAACTTGTTAGCAGCTCCATTCCTCTAATGCTGGTACCTGGCCTGGTAGTGATGCCTGTGTCAGAGTTGGTCTCTGGGCAGAAGGCAGACCTCGGCTGTGAGGCTGCCAGCACTGAGCTCTGCTGTCATCATGTTCTCTGATTTCCCCAGCTGTGTATTTCTCTGTGCATGCTCGCAGGGCACAAGCCCACCTCTCTCCAGGTGTCCTGCCTGAGGACAGAGCAGACCCTTTAGCTTTTGAGGTTAATTCGGTCAACCTCTTAATTCCTCATAAGGTGACCTTGGTCCCTCACAGGGCAGGCTCTCTTGCTATCTGGCTGTCCCTGACAACCGCAGATCCTGTTCCACCTTGTTTGGTAAATCTCACCACGTTTCATCCTTGTCTTCTCGCTCTTCCCGGCATCTTGGCTGCAGCACTCCCTTGGCAGCAACGTGGGAATGGCTGTGGCTGGCAGAGCCCTGGTCCTGCCGTGAAGCACATCCTCCCTGCCCTGCTGCAAGGATTGAAACCGATCCCCAGGCAGACCGAAGACTTTCAGTGTGACCTTGCTTTCTGCCCTTGATCTGTAACCATTCAGCGCCTTGGTGAAGAAGCTATCCCTCCCGGCGCTGGGAGATGCTTGCTGCCTCTTCCTGCAGCTGCTAAGCCAGCTGAGCTGGGCTGCCCGGCTGCTCCTCCGGAGCCCAAGTCCCACATGGGCTGCGAGTGCACCTGCCAGGGCTGGGCAATGGTGCAGCAGCCTGCCGAATCCTCAGTCTGACAAGGAAATGCAGTAAAGCCCTCAGTATTTAGGTTACTGATGATAAGAGAGAAGAGAAACTACTAGTACAAAGCCATAGCACTGCTCCTGTGCACCACGGCTTGGGCTGTGAGCTGCACCACCCTGCAGCATCCTCCTGCCCACAGGGAGCCTGGCTGCCTCCAGACCTGCAGCTGCTGGGGGAACCCCAGCTGCATAAGCCCCCTGGCACCAGCTGAGTGAACCCCCTTGGGTCCCAGCGATTGCTAACACTGCCCCAGTAAAGCAGAAATCATTGCTTTGTGCTCTCTGGAGATGGTGCTGCTTCTATGGGATTCCCCAGCTGGACATTCCAGCCCCAGGCGCAGCAGCTGTGGGAGCAGATCCAGTCCCAGGGGTCTGCAGCTGGGAAAAGCAGACTCAGCCCTAGTGGGGTATTTACTCTTGCTCAGGGGTGCAAGGACGGGAACCCCAGTACCATGAATCAAATCCCCAGGTTCCCCTCCCAGTGCAGGGTGGCACATGTTGCTTGGTCTTCCAGCAGGGTTTTACTGGGGGCTGCCCACCCCAGAGCTGCTGGCTGCAGGGTGCAGCCGGGGCACTGGCAGGCTCACCCTCTCCTCCAGCCACCTCATTTTGCCTGTCACTGCCCCAGATGGCTTGACACAGAGGCCACTGCTCTATTTAACAATAATTCATCATGACCTAATTGTATGCCTGTCCCAGATGAGCAGCTGTGGCCTCTTAACTGCTCTGGCAAGGTGGGAAATCCCCAGACATTACGTTGCTGACCACCACAGCATGCAGAAACCAGCAGCAAATGCAGGGGACTGGGTCAGGGCACCCCTGTTCTGGCCTTTGGACCTCCAGCCATTTAGCACAGGACAAGCCAGCTGGCCCTGGCCACCAGCAGGGAGGAGCAGAGCAGCCTCCTGCCGTAGTGGCTCCCTGCAATACCTCAGCTGTTCCCTATGGGGAACAGGCTTCTGGCAGCCAAGAGCTGCATCCAGCTCCAAGACAAGGCAAGTTAGCCCAGTGCTAGGGAGAAACTTATCAGGTGACTTCTGGCAGGCTCCGGATGTCCTGCTGCTTCACATCCCTGTTGGCTGCTGAGGACCTGCCCGAGACACTTCATTAATAAAGCCCTTGCAGCATCTGAGCCTCTTTACCCTTTGGCTCTCCCCTGCGTGTCTGGCCCCTGCTCGGTGGAAGGCAGCAGTGGTCCATTCCATTAACATCAAGACAACAGATTTGTTCCTACATATGCAATCTCCTTCCAGCTCTTTATAAGTTCTTACCATTACTTTTACATTAAGGATGCAGTAATTGCAGTGAGCTTTAACCCATCATCTCTGTCTCCGTCTCTCAGGAAAGCAGCCTGACTTTAGCTCTCTGACCCAGGACAGTCCTCCTACCCCAGGCTGCTTTATCCTCCTCACTGAACTGGATGCTCAGCCCTGCTATCCTCTAAAGCCCTTTCACCATCTCTGCACACCACAGAGCCGAAGTGAGCCCGAGCCTTCAGCCCAGGGAGGTTGCCAGCCCAGCTCCCCTCACCAATGCATTTCTGCCTGAGCCTGCTTACCTGCTGCTGGCTAATATGCAGCTCTTTCCAGGGTTTCTCTCTGCTTTCTGGTGCTCCTCCACCCCTCTTACTCAGAATCATTTAGGTTGGAAAAGACTTTTAAGATAGAGTCCAGCCATTAACTCAGCACTGCCAAGACCACCACTAACCATGTCCCTAAGCACCACATCTACACATCTTTTAAATACCCCCAGGGATGGTGACTTCAGCACCCCCCTGGGCAGCCTGTTCCAGGGCTGCACAACCCTTATGGGGAAAAATTTTTCCCAATATCCCATCTCAACCTCCCCTGGCACAACTTGAGGCTGTTTCCTCTTGTCCTGCCACTTGTGATCTGGGAGAAGAGACCGACCCCCCCTTCGCTGCAACCCCCGCTCAGGCAGCTGTAGGGAGCGGTCAGGCCCCCTTGAGCCCCCTTTCTCCAGGCTGAACACCCCAGCTCCCCCCGCCGCTCCTCACAGGGCTGGTGCCCCAGCCCCTTCCCCAGCCCCGTGCCCGTCCCTGGGGCGCTCCAGCCCCGCGGTGTCTGTCTGGGAGCGGGGGGCCCAGCACCGAACCCGGGGTCCCCGCTGCGGCCGCACCAGTGCCCAGCACAGGGGGACGGGCACTGCCCTGGGCCTGCTGGCCACACGGTTTGGGACACGAGCCAGGGTGCTGTTGGCCACCTGGGCACACTGCCGGCCCATGCCCAGCCGGCCGTCAGCCAGCCCCCCCAGGCAGCTCCCCAGCCGCGCTGCCCCCAGCCTGTCGCGCTGCGTGGGGCTGGTGTGACCCGTGTGCAGGACCCGGCAGCGAGCCCTGGTGACCCTCACCCAGCTGCCCTCAGCCCAGCCTGCCCAGAGCCCTCTGCAGAGCCTCCTCCACACACACTCTGGCTGACTCACAGACCAGGTTTTATACCTGGCTGTCAGGTGCTGCCGGTTCCTGGGATTTGCTCTCCCTGTTAGCTCCAGCTGCACAATCCCAGTTCCCAAAGGGCTTGGTCCTCTGCTCTGAAATGACCAGTTTGTGCCCCTCAGGCAAGCCCAGCAGCTCAGACCCAGGCGGAGCAGGCTGGGAAGCGCTGGAGCCCAGGGAAGCGGCATGGTGGGGCTGTGCCGTAGGGATGCGCTCACTGCCCAGCCCTCTCTTTCCAATTTTGCAGGAATATTGACACTCTCATTGTGGATGTGTACCCGGTGCTGGACACACCGGCCAAGCAAGTCTTTTGGCAGTTTATCTACCAGCTGCTGACGTATGAGGAGCAGGAGCACTGCCAACAAAAGATTGCCAGGTTTCTTGGTTACAAGTCCTTAGCAGGTGAGAGGAAAGCCCCTGTGCTCCAGCACAGACACGCCATGTCCCCCCAGGTCTCTGTCGTGCTCGGAGCAGGCTGGGGTGGCGAGTGAGCAGCCGGCTGGTGGCTCTGCCCTGCCTGGCTCCTGCTCGCACAGAGCTGGCAGCCGTGTGGGATGTAGAGCAGCACGGAGGGGTTTCCAGCTCCTGTTGGTGATGAGGCTGATAATGTAAATGTCAGGTGGGAGTTACCTGTTCTGCAGCACGGAGCCGCGTAGTTTTGGAATGAAACTGCACTGAGCGGAGAGATGGTACCAGAGAGGTTGTCTCTGAGAGCAAAGGCTTTTGGAAGCTGCTCAGGTTGTTAGAGGTTAGGAATTCCTGAAAGGAAATTACTGGTTTAGGAGCAGCATTCAGATCAGAGAAGCAAAATAAGCAATGACGGTGATGTCTCTTGGGATGTCCCCAGCAGTCAGATGTACGCAAGCATCCATGGTTAGAGAGGGGGGGAGTGCAGCTCGGCTGGCGGCGCACCTGCCCGGGAGCACTGCTCTCCCCAGAAGGACTTGGAAGGCAGCTGGCGATTCTCCTCCTCCCTGGTCCCTCTCTCCATCTCCTGGTTCTGTGGCAACACGAAAACCAGATGTGGTTTGCTGTGGGTGGTGGGCTCTGCAGTCAGCAGAAAAGTGAGGGCAAATTTGGAGTGGAATGTCTTAATCTTTGGATTTGGGCTTCTTAGTTGCTTTCAAATTCTTCTATTCTAAGCTATTTACATTATGCTGGTGTGTTTATTTCAGACTGATCGTAGGTAAAAAGAAGTGTTGCTTGAAGAGAGGCTCTTGGAGGAACACGGTTATTTTAGCACAGCCTTTCCCCTCGCAGGGAGAAATGGCTCCAAGTCCTGGTGCAAATACTCCCGCTGTGCATGGAAACGTGTTGGGTATTTGCTCACCTAATTTGCACTCAGTTCCCGTTGCTTTTGTGTGTGCAGAATCATGGCCCAAACTACCTAACGTGTTGTATATTCCCGTGAACTTAGAACCTAAAATTAGTTTATAAACTTCAGAAGATCTCAAAGGGAAGCAGAGTTATTTGCAGTTTGCAGCTGCATTTCAGGAATCCAAAGCAGGTATCCCCAGCCACTGGAGAGGAGGAAAGCACGGGAGTAAATCTCCCAGGACCAGGCTGTTTTGGAGGGTTGTCCCTGGTTCGCAGGCTGGTCCCTGACTCCTTTCAGCTTCTCAGGTGACAAGGGCAACTCTGACCATGTGAAGTGCTGGTTGTTCTGGTGCATCATATGTATGTCCTTTGGCCAGAGATGTCTGAATTTGGATTAGTCCTTCACCTGGGCTTCCTCCAAACTCGGTGGCGATCTCTGATGTTTGCGTGTATCAGGCTGTCTGAGCATTGGTCTGTGGATACCACGGAGACTGATGCTCCAGTATCTCCATCCTGCTGTAAGTCTGAGCCTCTCTGAGCCATCGCACAAAACTGCACACAGACCAGTCGTTCTTCCAGGCAGCGTTTCAGTGTGGGCCCCCACTCCCATCTTGTCCCTTGAGGGCAGGACAGTTAGCTGGCTCCCTCTCCACCAGCTCAGGGCTGGAGTTCCATGTGCACCATAAGCTGGTGGATGCCAGTCCTGCTGGAAAAAGCAAATGCGTGTCCCATCTCTGGGCATCCACCCCCCTGCCCTGCACTGGCAGGAGCATCTGTAACCTGCTCTGCTTCCCGGGGACAGGAGGGATGGTGTGAGCGGCTAGCTGGGGGACAGGCAGCTGCAGTGCCAGCCAAGCTGGGCACGGCGTCACGGTCAAGTGCAGGGCTCAGAGAGCAGCCATGAGGCCGGTGGGTCTGGGGGAGCCCCGTGTCATGGCGAGGAGGAATAGGGGAGCTGTGGGGTCTGGCACACAGCAGCCATGCCTTATGAAGGGTGTTTTCTGCTGCAGTTGAGCCAGAAGCAGAGGACCGCTACCGCAGCTCCATCCGAGGGGCCTCCTTGTGCCGGGGAAGCCTTCGAACCCCCCGCCCCGAGGAAGGGGGGGCAGCAGGTGGGTGACTGGGGGCTGTGTGGGGGTCCCCTCTGCAGTGGCAAGGGAGCTGGGTCCTGGTGGTTGTGCCTGTAGTGTACTTCTGCTCTGCCCCAAGCCAAAATCCAGAGCTATTCCTAAGCGTGCACAGCGGGAAAAGATGGAGGTCAGCACAGAGGCTTTGATTGGAAATCCCATGTTTTCAGAAACAGCTGAAATAGCAGTTCTGCAAGAGGCCGCTTGGGCTGAGGCTGAACGTTGTTTCCAATCCCTTCCATTGCTCAGATGTGAACTGATCCTGCTGGTCTGAGCCCTCCCTTCTGGGGTGCACAGTTTCTGGGGTGAACTTTCTTGGACATCATCAAATTCACAGGGAAGACAGCATTTGTGAAATCCATGTGAGGAAGATCATGGTTAAGTGCCATCGTGAGACTCTTGATGAACTTCATTCATGGCACAAACCCTCACTCCCTTCAGAGAGAAGCCCCATATCTCCCCATTCCTTTGAAAATCCCATCCTCCTGGTATTGCTGCAGGGCCTTCCACAGCGCCCAGGTCTCTGACCCGCTCGCCCACATGCACCCCAGGTGGCTGGTTGTGTTTTCAGTCCTTCGGGTCTTTGCCTTCCTATCCCAGATGGGGGGACAAGGCATCCTGCCTGTTCCCCATCACTCCTAGCTGATTGTGAAGGGCACTCGACCTCTGCTTATGGCTTCTGACCGCGACCTCCCCACCACGAGCTCCCCACTGCATCCAGCCAGGCTCCACCAGCCGCCGGCTGCACGCCTTCCTCCCAGCGCCTCACCAGGAGCACAGTGCTCCTCAGCTATCTGGGAGGGCTGCTGCTGGAGCAGCCAACTCCAAGACATTTCCCCAGGGAACATCCTCTTAACCTGCCTCTGAGGAGCGTTTCTGGTTGTGATTACAGCACAGAGAGTGGCTGACAGCTGTGTGTGCTGGAGGGAGGCTGCTCGCCCGGCAGATGCTTGCCAGCTGTGGGAAGCAGCCTTGTCCTCAGCTGCCCTGGGGAAAGAGCAGCCAGCGACCTGTTGTGCTGCCCTTACCGCTGCGCAGGCTCTGCGGTGCATCCTGCCATGGGTGCTCCTACTGCACCTCCCTGCACAAACTATTTATTTATGAAAAGCAGATGACATTCCTCAGTCCTGGAGAGGGAAGTGATGTGGGGTGGGGGGCTTCACCTCCTGTTCCCGATGAAAGCCCCACTCCGGAGCCCTTTCTCATAACAGCCAGCTGTGTCTGTCCTGGGCTGCTCTTGGTCCCTTAAAATGCTGGGCGCTGAGCACACGGCTCTGGGTTGGTGCTGGGGTGAGCAGAGCTGCTCTGCTGGGCTCTCCAAAGCTCTGCCTGCCCGCCCCAGTACTCATCCCAGCCCTGACTAGGTGGAAATACTGTGAGTCCATTTGACCTGCCGTCCAGCAGTTTGGGAAAGGCAGGGATTGCAGACCGCTTCCCCCCGGCAGCCCTTCGCACACCCTTGGAGATGAATCAGGGCTCTGGACGTGCCTCTGAGAGCTTATGCTGCTGCAGCCGTTAACCTCTGAACAGAAGTCTCCATGGATGTAACTGGAAAAATGGAGTTTCCTTTGGAGCTGGTCTAATCAACGTTGCTGCAAGTGAGCTCCCTTGTGCCTTCGCAGGGGTCCAGACCTCTCTCCCTCCCTCCTCATGTCCCCTGCAGAGCCCTGTCTCAGGGGATGCTGCTGGGGCGGCTGGCACTGCCCAGATATCTGCGACCAAAAGGACCAGATTTTGGAAACTGTGACCTTGACTGCCATGTGCAGTGACCCTGACTGTCCTGGTGCCCAGCACCTACCAGGGAGGCTGAAGGGAAAGAAACGAAGAAAAAAGAAACACCCATGGCACTGCAGCGTCTCGGTATCTGGAGGCTTCTCGACGTAGTGCAGACTCCAGCGTGTGCCCTGGGTCATGTCCCTTCCCCTGAACTGCTGTGATGGAATCTTGCTCGGCACTGTCCCACCGCATGCAGCAAGAGTGAGGAGCACTCTAACCACGCGCTGCCCTGGCACTGAGAATTTGCAGGCAGCTTCCAGATCTACCAGTTGGGTAGACTGAGAGACAAATAATATCTTCATTTTGTAGAGAAACTGAACATGGTGGGGTAAAGGGCAAGGCACAGGAGGAGTTTTCTCGGCTGTGCTTGTTTTCCAGCAGGCATCATGCTTTGGTGCTGGGTGACTCCTGCTGCTGCCTGGGGAAGCCCGCAGCGGGACGTTCCCTGTTGCACAGGCAGCCTATGCATGGGGCCATCGCCTGCCCTGCTCTGGTCCCTCGGGACCCCCAGCCCCAGGTGCTCCCGGTGCTTCACTGCATGCCCAGGCAGGGAGGGCGGCTCTGGGTCCCAGCAGGACACAGGGGGGACCTTGATGGGTCGGGACCGTCGGGAGCCCTGGGGCCACAGGCGGAAGGGGGGGCTTCTGACTGGTTTGTCTCTTCCTTCCCTGCCAGGCCAGAGTGACACCGTGGAGGTCCCGGTTCGTCTGATCCCTGGAGAGCGACAGGCTGGCGATGGCACATCCCTCCCAGAGACACCCAACCCCAAAATGGTGCGGCCTCTTGGGAATGGGGGGATGTGCTGGGAAGCGCTTTGCCAATGTGTGCGGGACCGTGTTTGCGGGGAGCGATGAGAGTTAGACTGCTTTCATGTTAACGTGGGAAAGCAGGAAAAAAAGGAATGGGGGAAGGATGTGTCAGCATGGAAATACCTGCTGGTGGCTGACAACCTCCCTACCTCAGAGCTGGTCTCGGAGATCACTTCCCTGAGCAGTTAGTCAGCTTTGATAAGGCAGTTGTCTGTCAGCATCTTCCTGCAGCCTTGCCAGCGGGAGGCTCTTGGGGAGCTTCAGCAAAGGCAGAATGGGCTTGGGTTGGGGTGAAGCACTCCTTCAGGGGGTAAGAGACTGGGGCCTGGTGGGTCTGTGGTGGCTGTCCTGGCTCCAGGACATCGCAGGTCTCTGGGGGCTCCCCAAGCCCCCTCTCGATTCAGGCATCGACAGCAGCTCTTGGCCCTTTTTTTCAGATGTCGGCTGTCTATGCAGAATTAGAAAACCGCCTGATCGGCAGCTTTGCTGGCAAGATGGGTAACGCTGCCCTGCACAGAGCATCGCCTCCTGCCCCAGAGCTGGCACACGCTGCAGGTAACGTCTGGCTGCCCCCCACATGTGAGAGGGGGTCTTGGTGGGGGTTTTGGTGGGGGCCAGGCAGGTGGAGGAGAAGACATTTTTCTCTTGACGTCATTTTATAACAAAGCAGTGACGGTGCCACATGTGGGCCCAGCGATGGCTCCTGCAAAACTGCATCTGCAGGAGGGCAATGGAGTGCATGGGAGGGCAAGTCCCGCAGGACCCCAGCGCACTGCTGTGCAGCACAGGGCACTGCCGGGGGGATCCCTCCTCCCGCAGGCTGCACAGTTATGTCACATTCAGTGCGGTGCTGAGGCTCATCGCAGCCCAGGGGTGGGGGGCTGTGGGGAGTGCTGGGGCAGGACCCCGTCGGCAGCATTGTGTCCCGCAGGTGCTCGCAAGTCGGGGATCTCGTGGCCGAGTGATGCTCTGGCCTCCCAGCAGTGCTACTACCGCCTGCACAGCAGCGTGGCCTCCCCGAGCAGCACCGAGTCCAACCCCTATGTCAGCCTTGACAGCAGCCCAGCCCCGTCCCCCAAGCACCGGGACTACTCGCTCAGCCCTCTGTCGCGACGGAAGAAGCTCTTCACCTTCTCCAGGCCCCCGCGCAGCCGCGACACTGACCGATTCCTGGATGCCCTCAGTGAGCAGCTGGGACACCGGGTCACCATTGTGGATGATTTCCTCACCCCTGAGAATGACTACGAGGAGGTGAGCGTGGCGCAGGGTGGCAGGGTGCACGGTCTGCCCTGGCCGTGGAGCCATCCCTCGTGCAGCCTGCCCCGTGCCGGGATGGGTGCGGGGACTCTGGGGACACGTCCCGGGGCTCTGCGGGTGGTGGAGGGGGCGAAGGCTGCACAGCCTGGGGGCAGGACACCCCCGAGGGCTGGGGGATGGAGGATGAGGTGCCACCTTCAGCCTCTCTTCTCACCCTCACCCAGATGAGTTTCCACGATGACCAGGGCAGCTACGTCACCAACGACGTCAGCAGCAGCGAGTACATCAGCAGCAGTGATGAGGGCAGCTCCCTGACCTACTCCACGCTCTCGGACCACATCCCCCCTCCGCCGCTCAGCCCCCCTCCTCCACCGCCCCCCCTGCAGTTCCACGACCCCAAGACCATCCCCACCAAGGCAGAGGCCATGAAGGCCAGCACGTCACCTGTCCCCAAATCCCTTGTCAGCCACCTGCACCCCATCCCGCCGCCACCACCCCCACCACCGCCCCCCCCAGTGCCCTGCGCACCCCCCCTGCACCGGGGGCTGCTGCACCGCAGGAGTGAGTCCAACCACATGAGCGTCAAGAGGCTGCGGTGGGAGCAGGTGGAGAACTCGGAAGGGACCATCTGGGGGCAGGTACGGCCCAGGGGCAGGGGGCGAGGGGCCGAGCTGCGTGCTGGGGAGCGGTTGCTAGTACCGAGGCTGGGGACATTGGTGGGAGCATCCGTGGGCACTGCCCTCCTCCCTGCCCAGAGCACTGGGGAGTGTCCCCTCCCCACAGCATGATGTCCCAACCTCTCCTTGGGCCACGCATTCAATACCTTGGTCAAGGGAATGAACTCTGAAGATAAGATACCATGTTACAGAAAGTCTCATATTTCCTTTCATCCTTTTAATTATTTGGACTAAAACTGCCGGCATGAGCAGAAGCTCTGGAAAGCACCTGAAATGCTGGTTTTTGACTCCAGCATCCTAGGGATGAAAATATCCATCCCCCTAGGACCTGCTTCCCTGCTCTCCGGGCGCTGGTCAGTGAGGAGCTGCCTTCAGATGTGTTCTGCAGCTGTGGGAGGTTTTATCCATGGGAAACCATGAGGATGGTTGAAAGCAGAGCGATGGGGAGAGCACTGAGGTGGGGGGGCACCAGAAGGGGAAAGCAGAGGCGAGGAGTGAGACCAGATGTGATAATCCTTTGGCGTCATGGGCCTGAAGTGATGTAGAACTCTGGAGGTGGATGAGTCCCTGCGGGGAGAAGCTGGCCTCCCTGGAATTTAATTTCCAGCCTCTGTGTCTCATGATGGTGGATGCTGTCAGACGTGCCGTATTCTTCATGCTCTGAGCAGCTAGAGTGGAGCTGTGGGATCATCTGCCAGTCCCACAGGAACCCACCTTGTAGCACGCACTTGAAACCCTGCGGGTCCCCCTCCCCAGCACTCCGGAGAACAAGGTGCTTCTTCCCAGTGATTTCTTTTTGTATGCCAAAAATTCCCGAATTTTCTGGAATTCCCACTTTGTCCTTCAGTGAAGCAGTTGTGCCCAAGTAGCACGTGAAGAGCAGTAGTGCTCCGTAGGGTTCCAGCCGTGTTAGAAGCTAAATGAGCCCGCGGGGCAGTGCCACCGCTGCAGGGTGCGAGGAAGGGCTGATGGGGCTTCACCTCCGTGTTTCTTCCTTCCTTCTGCAATGAGAATGGGTCCTACAAGGTGGGCTCAGTGACTTGTGTAGGAGCTGCTCCACAGAGGTGAATGATTCACCAGGCTCTGGTTTCTGCACAGGGTTTATGATGGCTGAGTCTCCAGTTACAGGGCAGTGCCATCAGCCTGTCCTGGTTTCTTCTGGGGACACAGAGCGTGGGGCAGAGGGGAGGTGGCTTGGCACAGGCGGGCAGTGTCGGGCTGTCCCCTATGCCAGTATGCTTCTCCCAGATCACAAGTGACAGGACAAGAAGGAATGGCCTCAAGCGGTGCCAGGAGAGGTTGAGATGGGATATTAGGAAAAATTTCTTCCCCGAAAGGGTTGTGCAGCCCTGGAACAGGCTGCCCAGGGAGGTGGTGGAGTCACTGTCCCTGGAAACATTTGAAAAACATGTAGATGTGGTGCTTAGGGACATGGGTTAGCGGTGGCCTTGGCAGTGCAGGGTCAACCACTGGACTTGATGATCTTTAAAGGTCTTTTCCAACCTGATCTTAAAGGTCTTTTCCAACCTAAGCAATTCTATGATTCAATGATTCTGACTCTTCCTCCTCCTGCAGCTCGGAGAAGACTCAGATTATGACAAGCTGAGTGATATGGTCAAATACCTTGACCTGGAGCTCCACTTTGGGACGCAGAAGCCTACAAGTAAGTGCCTGAGCCCCAGAATAGGTCCTGGTACTGACCAGAGACTGGGGCGCTGGGAGGTACTGGGGCTCAGTGGGCAGCAAGGCAATGCCTGGTCCTAGCATCACCTGTGGCACAGAATTTGTTCATGCTCAGGATTTTGTGGCTGGTGGCACAGCAGATCATTAAGATGGAGATTGTTTCACTGTCTCCCTTAATTTTCTTCGCTGCCATTGTTTTCTGTCCCCATTTCAGTCCATCGGGGCAGTGAAACTCAGCTGGAAGGTTTCGCTCCCCGTCGCATCCAGTGCTGCTTCCCGGCTCTCATAGCACTGCCTGGCCATGCCATGCCTCGGGAGCACTGCTGTGCCAGCACCGCTCTCCAGTGCCACCAGGGACCTGGTTTGCAATCACAGCAGAAGCTCAAACCTGCAGCACACGTGCTGACGATCTGTGCGCAACCTCTGCTTGTTACGGGTCCGTGCGGTACAGTCAGCTGGGCCGCTGGCATGCACGAACACCACACGGTGCAGCGGGGCACTAACAGCTGCAAATTAGGAAGCAAATTGCAGCTCTGTTGCTTTGAGAACTCAGCCCTGAAAAAGCCGTGAAAACATTTCTCTGTCCATAGAGAGCATGACAAGCAACATTTTTATTTTTACACATATGACAGTTCCCCCCAAGACCTATGTATGGGGTTCGTAGCCACCTGCCTGCGCAGCCTGCCCTGTCACTCCTGAACTGGGGTCTCCTGCAGACCCACTGGGGTTTCTGGGTGCTGCAAACCCAAAGAGCCGGTCCAGGCTCGGGGTGGCCGAGCAGCGGTGGCCAGGGTGGCTGCCCCACGCAGCAGGAGGCACTGGGGGCACAGGGTCAGCTCCTGTCCCCCACAGCCTGCCTGACGGTGGCGTGGGGCAGCGCAGCTGCCTCATGTACACTGGGAAAAGCAAAACGCCAGTGGGATGGCTGAACTTTCCTGCAAGGGACACGGTGCACGATGGCAGCATGGGCAGAGCTAAGCTGGAGCAGGCAGATACAGATGGAAGTGGGATAAAATGGGATTCCCCTCAGGGGCTATCTTTTTTGGGGATGTTTCTGGGCAGTCTGGGATTTTCTGTGTGTTTCACCTCTCGTTTTACCTTTTTCAGCTCCAACTGAGTCCTCCATTGAGGAGATCTTTGAATCGCAGAATTCAAGGATTCCCGGAGCCATTGCTGTGTGCAAAGCATCAGTTCTCCTCTCTTTCATTCATGGTTTCACTGTTTTCAGGACAGTTTTTTTCCTGCTGGAGCCGGCTGAGCCTGTCCTTACCCATGATTAAATCTTTCAGTTTCTCTTCCAGAGCCAACTCTCATGCCTGAAAACTTTAAAAAGAAAGACGTGGTTGAAATTTTATCCCACAAAAAGGCCTACAACACATGTAAGTAAACATCACAGTGAACGTACCCCCAAAAACGGGCCCCGAGATGGGACCGGGGATGTAGAGAACTGGAAAGGTAACAGCAAGGAGGCTACATGAGCACGATCTCCTGGGCGCAGCCCAGCACAGCTCTGCTGCTCTCGGCTGTTCCTGCAGCCCAGAGCCCCTCCAGGCTGGGCTCAGCCCTGGGCAGGGGGCACACAAGGCTTCACCAGAAGGGATGGAGATGGGATGTGGCTCATCCGCCTGGGGAGGGAGAGGGGCAGAGCTTGCATGGCCGTGGGGCAGCGAGGGTGTGTGGGGGGCTGCCTGCCAAGGTGAGGTCAGTGCTGCTTCCCCAGGGCTTGTTTCTGGTAGGAAGGAGGGTGGGAGGGCTCGTTGGGACCCTGCAGGACCCTGGTCTCCTGTCCACGGGGATGTGGGAGAGGAGGAGGCGCTGGGGGTGGTTTCCAGTGCAGCCCAGCCTGATGCGTTCGTGATGTACATGCTCATGATGCAACACCCTGGCAGGGGCTGCAGGACCAGAGTGACTCCTTGGGGTCCTCATGCAGCCTCTGCAGGGCCTTGGGGGGCAGAAAGCCCTTCCTCTCCCCCCCAGGGCTAACCCTGTGCCGTCATGGGCACATGGAGAAGTCCACACCACTCTTACACCGTGGAGAGATTGAGCTTTGCCTGCTGGGCAGTCTGTCCCTGGCACAGCCAGCCCTGCTGGGGTCTGGTCCTCCTGCCCACCCAAGTGATGTGCCTCCCTTCCCCACAGCCATCCTGATAGCCCACCTCAAGCTTTCGCACATCGAGCTGCGCCAGATTCTCATGACGATGGAGACAGACCGTCTGGAGCCTTCCCACATCAAGCAGCTCTTGCTGTACGCCCCGGATGGGGAGGAAGTCCAGCGCTTCCAGAGCTACAAGGAGAACCCCGGCAAACTGAGCGAGCCCGACCAGTTTGTGCTGCAGGTACCTGTGGGCAGGGGTGCGCTCCCGCAGCGAGGGGGTCTGCGATGGCCCTGGGATGTCCCACTGTGAGCTGGAGGGGAGGAGGACATGGAGCAGAGAGGAAGCAGTCGGCAGGATGCTGGTCTGCTCATGCATGCAGTGGGCTGGGAGGAGCTGGTGGCACTGGTCGCAGGGACCGCCAGGGAGTGATGCTCGGGCTGATGCCTGAGGTGTCTGGCAGCTCCCACAGCGGCTGGTTTACAGCTGAAGCATACCACTGATGTTTAGCCCGCAGTCAGGGTGACTGCCCAGCTCTGACTTACTTTCTGTTGACGAAGTCACTCGTGGGTATTGGCACGGAGCACCCCCGTCCTGTGGCAGCAAACTGGCCATGCTCTGTGAGCTACAGCAGCTGTCCCAGCTGCTCCACGGTGTCGCCTGCACCAGCCAAGTGTACACCGCTTTCATCTAGAGAGATTTGCCAGGAAAAACATCGTATAGGAGGGGTTATGGCTAATGGCAATAGTAGCAGTTTTCTCCTTCTTTTGTTCTCAGATGTTGTCAGTACCAGAGTACAAGATCCGTCTGCGCAGCCTACATTTTAAGACCACTCTGCAGGAGAAGACAGAGGAGATCAAAGCTAGCTACGAGTGCATCTGCAAGGCCTCCCTAGAGCTGAAAAGCAGCAAGAAGCTGGCTAAGATCTTGGAGGTCAGAACAGTCCTTCCTTCTGGTAACAGCCACCGGGGGCCCCCAGCGTCCACAGAAGAGCCCGCAGGCAGCCAGGCAGCTTGCAGGCATCCAGAGCACAGCTCCAGCCCCACGGCTGTGCCCTGGGCCCCTCCAGGTCCACCAGCCTCCATCCTCTGGCAGCTCCCACTTATATTGGCTGGTGGGGATGCTGGCCTCAGGAGGATGCAGGAGGGTGGATGGCAGGTGGCCACTCACCCACCCGCAGCACGTGGCAGGGCTGCAGGAGCTAGAACCACGCCAGGCAGTAGCACAGCAAGAGCCCACTGAGGTTGTCCTGTGGCTGCAGTGGGGCTGAAGGATGTGAGGTTTGTCCAAGCAGTCACTCTGTGTGTGTCCATGCTGCAGGCCATGGGCTTGTGCCAGCCCTGCTGCAGTGCAGGCAGGGGTCTGCACACTGCTTGTCCCTCTGAGGAGGTGCTTTTGGGGTCCTGGGGACAGGCTGTGCCTAGCAGAGAGGCACTGCACTTGCAGGAGAGAAGGAATTATGCTGCAGCTGCTCCTTGACCCTACAAGATGAAGCTGCTGCAAATTAATGTTAATTAATTCTGGTTTGTGTTTAAAAAAAGCAGGTGAGATAAATGAGGTTGCAATGTGATAAAAGGCATTTCCAGATGAGAGATGAGCCTCCTTAGTGGCTCCAAGCCAGTAACCCCCCAACACCTCATTAAGTTCTTGGGGGGCCGTGGCTGGTTGCACATTAGCAGGTGGTGAACAGAAATTTAGAGAGTCCCAGTCTCAAATCCAGATGGTCCTGAGGCCCCCACTCCTTGCCAGGCACCCAGGAGGGATGTCAGGACTTGGGTGAGCCCAGGCTGGGGTCCTGCTGTGCCTCCAAGGCTGCAGAGCCACAGCACAAGGAGTCAGGGCATTCTGGAGGGGAAAGCTGGCTCTGCTGGCTCACTACTTTCCCTTTAAGTTATCCCCTTAAAGATCTGCAGATAATAGCTACAAAAGGCTTTGGGAAGAGGAGAGCTTAGGTGCTTGCCCGTCAGCAGAAGAATCCTTGTCCTGCAGGCAGGAGATCCCCCTCCAGACTTAGCCCTGGTCCTGCAAAGAAAAACAACCAAGAAATAAAAAGACAAAACCAAATTGTGCACACCTAAAGCCTGAGCCTGTAACACAAGAGAAAATCCACTCTTAAACATTAACAAAGCTTGGACACCTGCATCGTCGGTCTGGAAGTGGCGAGGGAGCCAAGCCGGTGGGAGCCGTGCTCCTGGCTAGCCCCTGGCCGTGGGCTCCCTGCGGCTCTCCGGGCAGTGTTGGACCTTCTGGACAGCTGCAGGAGAGGGAAGGGGACCCCTGGGCACCAGCCACACAAACCACATGGGAAAGCATCCAAAGGAGATCTCTTCTAAGGGCTTGGGAAGTTTGGGTCTGCAGATGGCAAAGGAGGTGTGTTTTCTAGCCCCTGCTGGAGATGCAGGAAAGGTGGTGGATGAGGACCAGTTCCTGTAGCTGAAACATGGGCTTTGCTGGTGAGGGTCGGTGGAGGCTTCATACAGGAGCAGCGTGGAGAAGAAAACAGCCTGTGCCTCTGGACACATGGCCCTGGCCCTTGGCTGTGCCCTTCTGATGGGTTTATTAGCTGCCCTCCTCCTCCCAGTGTGCTGCGGCTGCCCTGTGTGGGTGACAGGGTGAACTGTGCACAGAACCAGCAGAAATTCTGCCTTTAACATGTGTTCACCTGCCTAATCTAGCCCACTGAATGATCGGGTAAGGTTTTAGTAACGATGTTCTGTGAGGACATGTACGGAACCCCTTAGCAGAAGCGACACAGAAAAGGGTGCTTTCCCACCGTCTTGTAGGCAGAGGGGGGCTTTTTACCTCTGCTCCTACCACATCGTTGGTGGGTCGCTGTGACCCAAACGCGGGGACAAAGAAAGATGAGAGATGGGCCGACAGAAGTGCTGGAGGTCACCGGCCAGTCACTCACTGGGGTTTCTCTTTGCAGTTTGTGCTGGCGATGGGAAACTATCTGAACAATGGGCAGCCCAAGACCAGCAAAACAACAGGCTTTAAAATCAACTTCCTGACCGAGGTAAGGTGAAACATCCTTGTTGCTGTGCAGGAGGCGCCAGTGCTGGGAGCTCCCAGTGCCCTGTCCTTGCACAAGGCTCCTGGGTGCAGTGGCTCGCCGAGAGGGCTGGATTGATGCACAGGGGTGGCTTCAGAGAGGCCTTAACGGTGGGCTGGTGCTTCACCGTGCTGGGGCCCAAGACCTGTGCTCAGGTGCACGGCTGGCCAGAGCCCACGGCATTCTGGCTGTGGGTGAGAGAAACCAAGTTCTTTATCCCCCATGGGTTGCTGTGGGACTCCTGAGGGGTGGAGGACGGAGTGACAGCCCTGCCCTGCAGAAGGGAGGCATTGCTTAGCATCTCGACACCACTAATCTGGGTGTAACGTGCTTGTAAACATTAAATGTCCTATTTAAACATTAATCCACATAGTGTGGCTGGCAGTCGCCACGCACGTGAACACCAGGTGAGCGGAGCCACGCAGAGGAGCCCCTGTGCATTTGGTGACCGACACACCAACTGCTTGGCAAAACCCATTCTCCTCTGCATAGGAATCTCCTTACTTGTTTTGCTTTGCCACAGCTGAACACAACCAAGACTGTTGATGGGAAATCCACCTTCCTGCACATTCTTGCCAAATCACTCAGCCAACATTTCCCAGAGCTCCTGGGCTTTGCCAAGGATCTTCCTACAGTGCCGCTCGCTGCCAAAGGTAAAGGAGCAAAAGCATCTGCAAGCTCTGTGTCTCCTTGCACTGTCTCTTGGTTTTGTATGGGTCTGGAATCGGTCATGAGCTGCACAGCGCTTGCGTGAGCAGGATGACAGCCGAAACAAGTGAGGAATGGTCCTGAGTGGGAGGACGGGGTTAGGAAGGGACGAGCTTAGTGATGGGGGAGGTCCCATCCATCCCATGCTGCTGCACGTGGGAGTGCCTAGACAAGGCTCTCTCCCCTGACCTGAACCTTCCTTCTGACTTGAAAAAGTTGTTCCCAAGTTCAGAGGTGTCATGTAAGTGCGAGTGTGGCACAGAAGAGGGAAGTGCCAGGAGCTGGTGTGCTCCCCCCAGCCCCTGCCTCCTTCCACCCCCGGTGTGCAGCCTCCCCGGCGTGCCTGCCAGCATTATTGCTGCTCTCAGTCGCGTGTGGCACACAATGTACAGCACCCTTCATCTTGTGAGTTCACAGTCCAGTTGCAGGTATGTCACACTGCCTGGGGATCGTACAGCTTCGCTGGCTGTGATAAAGAAAGGTCACGTAGATGCTGGGGTTATCACCCATCCGCTTGTGTTGGTGGTGTCACAGCAGGCTGGCTGCCTGCAGGCAGGCTGTGTTTGCCTTGCACACCGTCCCGTTGTTTGTGAGTAATTCCCTTGGGAATTAGTGCTACAGTGGGTAAATAAACAAGAAAATTCAGGCCTGGAGATGTAAATTTCTACTTGAAGGTCTGTACCTGTAGCTTTCCTAGCTGGATTTTGTATCTGGCTTGTTAAACAACACTTTTGTCATTGAAGGCTACCCGGACTCTGGCCACTTTATTCCCAGTTGCAGACCATGTGTCATCCAGGGCTGTCCAGCATCACTCTCGTACAGGCCACGGGGTGACATGGCCGCAGCACGTGACCCAAGCCCTCCTGCCATGCTGCCATTCACCTTCTCCCTTGCCTGCAGAAGAGCTAAGGCTCGGCCGCCCAAGGCAGCAGGGAGCCTGAACTTCTCGTCACTCCTGACTGCTGGTGCTGTGATGAGATACCACGGAGGGCAGCCGGGCTATCACCCCTTGTCCTACCGTCCTGTACACTCCCTCTGTCCCCCTCCTGAGTCAAGTACCTGTGTATCCGTCACTGCCCTCGTGCCGCTGAGTCCTGTGCGGTCCTTGCATTGACATGTTCCAGTCTCCTTTGGAGGTTCTTGGCACCTCTTGGCCAGAGCATCAGCAATGGCTGCTGGCACCCTGCTGGAGCCCAGCAGAAGGTCCGATTGCCCACCATGCCCTGGGCAATGCGGACAGGTTGTGCAGAGCCATGTAGACAGACAGCCTGACCCACGCTGGCCGATGGCCCACGCTCGTTGCCCTTGCTTTGCCGCAGGAAGCCAGCCAGACCTGTCTCCTAACACTGTTGACTCTTCTCACATAGTGAATCAGAGAACGCTGACGGCTGACCTAAAGGACCTGCACACCACTGTCAGCGACATACAGATGGCCTGTCACAGCATGCCAGCTACCGCAGAGGATAGATTTGCAATTGTGATGACTGTATCCTTCTGTAAAAGGACCATTTTGTTGTCTTTGTGCCTCCTTGGCAAGCACCGCGGCTGTGTGTGGCTGGTAAGGAAGCACCGTCCCAGCACTTGGTGAGAGCGTGGTGGAAACCCGCACCCTCCGCTCCCTCCTGGCTGGTGTGGGAAACACCTTTTGTGGTGCCCATGGGCTCACACACCTCTGCATGGCAGAAGCCCGGTGCCACCAGGCCAGGAGGCTGGCCGGGGCGTCCTCCCTGCCAGGTGGGAGCGGTTGGTGACAGCTGGGTGTGCCAGCACGTTCCTTCACATGTGGGCTCTGCCTGCATTTGCAGCAGGTCCTTGCTTAGGCCTGAGGCAGAACCCGGCCATTTGGTGAGCAGAAGTGATTCCGATCCAGACCAGAGCCGCGGTACGGCTGTTGTTCCTTAAGCCGTTTCCCACAGTCCTTCCTGGAGAGCGCCCAGCCTGCCATGCGATCCCTGGACGATCTTCAGCACAAGGCCATGGAAGAATTCGGCAAAGTGTTGTCCTTCTTTGGGGAAGACTCGAAAATGACAACTTCCGAAGCTTTCTTCGGCATTTTTGCGGAATTCATGAGTAAGTTTGAGGTGAGTTGCACTTTTCAAAGCCAGCCAGCAAAGGGGTTTGCTGTGAGGTGTCGGTGCAGCGTTCTGCTTGCACATGAGCTGTGGGAACAAGGAGCTTTCTGTGAGCGCGGGTACCTGAGCCGCTGCAAAGTGCGGTTTTTCTCCCGTACAAGTTGGTGTGCTGGCGCAGGAGGCTGAGCTAAGGGTTGGTGGCCCAAGACCAGCCCCATGCAGAGCACAGCAGATGTCACAGTCCAACGTTCTGGGGTAACGAAGGCAGGGACAGAGCCCCACAGAGCAGATGCACGGACAGACTTGCGCAGTGCGAAGCCAGGGGAGAATTAAGCCCGTAGTGGCCAGTACCACCGAAACACCCTCCCTGTCCACACCAGCTGCCCTTGCCTGATGCTCAGCTCCTGCCCTTTGCTCTCTCCCTGCAGCGGGCGCTCAGTGATGTGCAGGTGGGCGAGAGCCAGCGCAGCCCCAGGATGACCTCCCCCCTTGCCTGGTGACAGGCCTGCAGCAATGTGAGGTGCAACAATTTATTGCCAACAAAGTGCGATTTTCTCCTGTTGAGTTTGGTTGTAAATATGCTGCTGTCACCTGCTACCACCAAGCAGAACCACGGACCGAGGGGTCAGGGAAGTCTGGACACTGACAAGGCACCACAGGTGATAGTGGATGGATGCGAGGGTGAGGCACGGGGATGCGAATGTAAACACCACGCGGGTCTGGACAGCAGCTTATTAGCACCCTCCATTTCCAGCGTGTCACTGAGGCAAGGATTTCAGACACATCTGGGTAAAACCCCCCTCTCTCACGTTTCCAGAACACGTATAACTGGCACCAGCAGCTGCTGGAGACCTTCTCCACATCCCCATGGCCAGTTCCCGAGCGTGGCTGCGCAAGGGGGCTGCCCTGGCAGGACACAGCTTTCCGCAGGCAGGCACAGCTCATCCCCACCAGCCTCGGGGCCGGGGTTAAAGCCCAGCCACAGCCTCCCTGGGGAGCCAGAGCAGGTCAGGCAGGGAAGGGAGTGAGGGGGGACAAGGAAGAGGGATGCCACCAGCACCTGCTCCCCCAGGACCCTGAGGAGCAATGCTGCTGAGCCCCTCTCCAGTCCCTCTCCAAGCCCTTCTGCCCTTGAGCAGGGCACCGCAGGACTGGAGCTCCACCTTAACAGACAGTAACAGTGGAGCGGAGATGGCTGGAGGTGGCCCAGGGGCTTTAATCCCCTGCCATTGCTGGCCAGTGGTGATGGAAAGCAATATGACCTTGCAGAACCCATTTGGCATAACTGTGTGGTCCCAAATACGGATCCGGTCTGGTTCTACCCAGCTGTCCTGGAGAGCAAGGAAAGCCTGGAGTCCTTCCTGGCAGTCAGCTTTGCTTCAAGGTGTGGTGAGGACTGACAGGTCTTGAAATCTTCCCGAGAGTTTAACATCATCAACACTAGGCTTGTTTGAACTCACCAGGAGACCTAAATCCCTGAGCATTTTGGTGCTTGGAAAGTCCAGAACCCCCTGGTAGCCTCAAAATGAGGGGGAGTCCCCTGCAGCCCTGAGCACCACCTCCAAGGCACAGCAGGGACCAGTGAGACACAACCCCCCTGCCCTGGAGTCCTGAGAGTCCCTTTACTGTTTGACCAGTCGCTCATGCTGAATATACCCAGGGAACTCCAGAAGTGTGCACGTCCATCTTTCACCAATGTCTGATTGTTGCTTAGGTGACTGAATTCCCTCTGAGACGTCCCCTGGGATGAAGGGCTAGCAGCATCCCGTGGGCAGTGCATGTGCCTCTGGGCGACACGGTGCCCCGAGAGAGCTTTACGGCAGCAAACCTACAGTGCGTTAATCTTGTGAGGCATTACTCTGTGCAAAATGCATCTGTTGCCTTTCAAACCCAATGCCCTGCCCCGTGGAAGCGCTCCAGCAAGCCGTAGCGTAGGTACCCTTCCTCCCGTATGTTGCCAGAGCAAGAGCTCGTACTGCAGCCTCTGCTCAAGTACAGAATCACCAACTGGTGCATTATTTCTGGGAGACCTTATGACCATCAAATACTTGGGTTTTGGTATTTTTTTAAACCCTGCTGTAGGAAGTGAAGTATATTTTCACAAGTGTTCTCAGATTATACAGCTTTAAGTGCCAGGTAGTTTCTTGCACGGTTCCCAGAGGTCCGGCCCAGCCTGTCTCTGCCCCAGCGGCACCGACAGGGCAACGCTCGCTCGGCTCCGCTTTCCTGTTTGGATGTTGCACACTGCATTCCGTGAATATTTTTTTTTTCTTTCTTTTCTAAAGACATATTCAATATTTAAACTACTGGAGTTTTTTTTGAAACTGTCATTACAAACGTGAAAATGCTGTACATAGATTTTGCTACATGTTGTAACTTTCCAAAATAGTTAGGAACTCCAATCCCTTTGGTATTTTTATGTGAATATTTTCAAAGAACCAGGACTTCTGACATATGATTATATTATTTGATAATGGGACTATGTATATTCGCAATTCAGTCTCTACCCAATGCCTATGTGCTATTCCTAAAATAAAGCTACTGCCTTCTGCCTCCTGACTGCAGGTACCTCTGCGTTCTGTCAACAATTGCTCTGTACGGCTGCTGCAGGTGAAGGTATGAGGAGTTCTGCATCCTGCATCTCTCTGGCTGCACTTCTTAACATTGGCCCCTTCCGCATACAGGAGAGAGATGCAGGATCTGACCTCGCTGAGTTTGGGCTGGTTCAGGGTAAATAACAGCCTAACTGTGAAAAGACCTGCTTGCGTGCCATCGTGCAGGCTAGTGTGATGAATATGAGCAGCAAATTCTTAAAATAGTATGGATTTTTTCTGCAGCCTTCAGAAGAAAACATTTTGTGAGCGTGTGAGCCAGTGAATTGTTTCCCTCTGAAAAGGAATTCTTGGCTGAGGTTGAGTTTATGTCCCCAGAGCAATTTATCTCCCTTTACACTAACAGCAGATAGATAGGGACCAGCTTCATATCAGATTTCCTGGTTGTAGTTTAGCTTGTTTACAGCAGCCTGCTCAATCACTGGGTCCTCCCTGCAGGCCACGGCGCCAGCAACTGTGAAACGGCTCTGAACAGTTAATAAAAACGTTGCAGGTAGAAGTCCCTTGCTGGGCACATGCGTTTAAAGCACTCAAACCGCTCCTGATGTTTCCCTCGCCCTCCTGGCTGATCAAGCCTGGCTTTCCTGCAGCCTCGGGGATCCCAAGCTGCCCAGCACGGCTGTCAAACCTCCTGCTGCAAGGTCCAACGCAGGCCGGACTGCACCTGTAAACCTCCCGAGAAACGATGTCCCAGAGCCTCCTTCGCAGTCTGTTCCGTACGCCAGCCGCCATCGGTCACTGCACACACTTTCTTTGCTCTTTCCTGATAACTGCAAAGACGAGATAACTTTTCCCCCTGAATCAGTGCACTTGGCTGGGCGCTCTCCTTCCAGCCTTGCACGGCCCAGCCTTAACAGAATGCCTGCGTCAGCCTTGATCATGGGATCGTCTTCCCAGGAAAGTGTCCTTGGAAAGGAAATAATAATTCAGGCAGCAGCCCGGGGTCAGCGCGGGGAACAGTGGCCGTGGCGTGGCTGCTGCTCCATGGGGTGCCACTTCATCCTCTGACAGAGGCAGGGAAACGGTGACCCTGAAAATCCCAGGTTACATTCCAAACCTCAGATTATCTAAGGATTTTCAGTCTTTCCTGCAAGAAATGGGGGAAAAAAGACCTCAAAGAGGAAATGAGCAGCTTTAGTAAAGCCACGGTGAAGCCATGACCCCAGCTCCAGCTGATGGGCTGGCTGGGGTGAAGCAGTGCCAGGCTGGCGTCTCCGAGCCAAAGTGGCACCACCTATGAACCCTCCCGCTGAGTATTTGGCAATGAAGTGTCACGATCTGTAATTATTTTCCAGGTGCCATGAAAGATGACAAACAGAGGTCTCAGCTTCAGACTGGAAGGGCTGGAAGTCAGGGAGAAGTGGCCCAGACTGGGAGCTTGCACAAGGCACGTGGATGCTGAATTTGAAGGCCTTTTGGATCCTCCTTGTTCTAACACAGTTTAGGGAAAAGTGGGTTTTCCACATTCTAGCAGATCAAATTAAAGCATCTCCAATGGCAAGATTCAAAGACCTTTAGTTATGTTAATCAGAATTGTAAGCCGTGTGTGAAACAAAGAGATAAAATAGAGATACTGGGGTTTTCCTGCTTTGCTTTCTGGTTTCTTAGACTCTGGAGTGCCTTTTTTATTTAACGTACTTAGCTTGCCTCCATTGTCAATCAAAAATGACCCAAATACATTTTCAAAAGTGAGGGTGAGAGCTGAATTTCTGATTCTAGCAGATGAGATTGTCAGAGAGGGGTAAGTTTCACAAAACCTCTGGTAAAAGCAGCGCAGCTAGCTGCGACCTTGGATGACAGGTGAGTGAGAGAGACAAAAGCAGCATCTGGGCTCAGGGGTGCTGCTCGTGCAGCCAGCGACGCACGTGCCCTTAGGGGATCACACAGAGTGAAATCCAGGTGGATAACTCCATCCTCCATCGGGACACGGGTTAGGCTTGTGTAAGGACAGTGCCCGTGCTCACTCTGCCCTCCCAGCCAGCGGATTCCCTGCCCAGCAGGAGACATGGGGCTTCTCGGTCGTGCTGCCCTGGGGCTTCGTGCTCCCCGACTTCAGAGATGTGTGAGCTGCCTCCTGTCGCAGCCCCTCGCTGCCCTGGAAGGTCCCTCTTCAGCATCGCTCCCTGTGTGTCATTTGGTTGTGTTTATCAGGTTCTTCAGACAGACGATGCTGAAGCCAAAACCTCCAGCCTGGTCTCAGGAGGGGACTCGATCCTGGGATTAACCTACAGACTCAGGAATGAGTTACGAACCCCATCCCACGGATGGATTCTGCTTTGTAAGGTTTAGGCTTAAACCTAGAGCCAGGGCTAGCTGTCAGCTCCCCCCTGTGTTGCAGGCTGTCAGCTTGAGAGGACATCAGCATGGATTATTTTTATTGTTACTCGTCCCTTCTCTAGCTGTGCAGATTGCTTAAGAGAGTGGCACTCCGTGGAGTTTGACCCATGAGCGCTGATAGTGAAAATAATACACTTCCCACCAGAGCCACGGGAGACCGAAAGAGTAACTTCGGGCAATTAGTTTAACTTTGACTATAAATATTCCTTCTCATTCCTTGTGACACTGTTAACAGCTCCGCTGGCAAATCCCGATTCTCTGGCAATATTTAAGCTGCCTGTCAGTTGGCAGAGGCTCGGTGGTGCCCGGCGCAGGGGACAGAATGAGACCCGGCTGAGCGCAGTAAGTTCTCTTTCAGCTTCTACCTCGAGCCGGGAGCTCTGGCTGGGGCATGGGTTGGGGCTGCATTTCGGCCCCGGCAAGCGGTGGTGTCTTTAGGAGGTGGATGGACCTGGGGATGCTTTTAAAAAACCTGTTGAGGAGGCATTTAGAGCGATGTAGTCCGATGGGTTACTCGAGACCCACGTGGGCTGCATCTCTCCCAGCACCATTGATAAAGGGCTGGCTTCAGCGGCTTCATTTCAATGCCATGGATGTTCCTTCCTCACAATCTCTGGCGAGGAAAGTGCTGCCACCCGTGCCAGGAACCGAGGGAGACCGGGCTGTGAGCTGAATGCACAAAAGGGGCAAAATTTCCACTGGGCTGTGGCAGAGTTAGGATCTGAAATCTGAGCAACTGAATCTCCTGCATTTTTCCTAGTGCCCAGCCTCCCCGCCTGCTCAGGGAGTTGCAAGAGGAGCTTTAACTTGTGGTCACGTGTATTCAGCTCTGGGAATTTCCCCTGGAGTGTATCCCGTGT